>NC_090371.1:82739205-83049138 GCF_036365525.1 Heterodontus francisci | reverse complement strand
GTAGTTTTTAAAACTGTTTTCCTGTGGTCTTCAAACTTGGATTCTGTCTTCTCACCACAGCTACCACCATGAAATGAGAAGCTTCTTTATGTTGTCTGATGAAACGTAAATGAAATTCCGGTTGTTTGCTGTTCAATAAACCTGTTCAAGATCTTCAAACAACTATTTACAGTAGAGCTATCTATTTGCAGGTCTTGCCTCTTGGCATTACAGTGAGGCGGGCATGCAGTCACATGACTACGTCCTGGCACATAGCTCATTAGCATTTTAAGATCTTAAAGGTACATTACTCTTAAAGGCAATCACAGAGCAGCTGAAACGATTCACTGAAACCCTCACTAACATGGGTTTCCTTTTACATTGAAACCAACTGGAACTTCACATCAGATTCTACAACATAATTTTTATGCTTTTTCACTTTCATCAAGCAAGGCCTTTTCTTCTTTCTGAACCCTTCCGTTTGGGTAGTTGAAATATGCACATATATGAAAAACACATATATCAGCAGGAAAATAATCTGACATTCATTTAACCTGATTTTGCATTCTCTATAAATCTGGCATAAATTTTGCCAGTTTCGAGATAACAGTTCAACTTTTGAACAGCTCTAAGGTTTTCCCGCCCTCTCTAGTTCAGGATATGAAAGTAAAGGTCAAGGATCAAATGGGACACTGCAGTTATTTTATAACCTTAAAGAATTTAATTTGACATTCCGAACACAGCAGTTTTTATCAGGAAGTGTAGCTTTTCATACATCCTTTCCAGCAAGTGCAACTGAAGAACAAAGGACTGATAAAGTTCTTTTTCTTGTAAGATAACAAGGCTCGTTTCCTACGTCGTCTTAGACAAATGTCGCACCTTTGCTAAAAATCTTTGCAGAATCTGTGTTTTTATATATTTTTCTCTTTCAGGCCATTTTTGGGCATGTTTTCCATTCCAATAGTTCTCCAGGCATTTGTCTTCTACCTTTGGAGCAGTCACCATGTCCTGGCCTTGTGGGTTTTTTTATATCTTCTTTTCCAAGCAGGTATGAGTCGTCCATATCGAAAAGTTCAAAATCCTTCAAAGCAAAGCTACAATAATTCTGCAAGGAGTGTTCTCAGACTGTTTCAACTTTTGGCTAGAAGATCTGGATTGATTGATATTCAGTTCAGAAATATAGAAATTTATAAAAGTTAATATGTGTGCAAGCATTGCTAACCTATTCAACTTGCCTTGTTTAAGTGTATGCAGTGTGAAGTTTGCTTAAATAGGACTTATTATGAATATAATGCAGATGGCTTCTAGTGTGATATACTGGACTGGGCCTGTGCTGCACAGCAATGATAGGCTGTTTTCCATGCATCAAAATAAACTGCTACTGTTTTATCCAACTATACTCATCACACCATCTCAACGTGTCATCAAAAAAGGTCAGTGTCTGTCCTCGACAAAATAAGGATGTGCTAGACGCCAGGAAAACACATTACAAAATAAACAACACTAACCACAGTAATGCCAATGGACTTTCCAATCGGGGAGAAGTACATTTCAACAACAAGAAACTAGGATAACCAGGCACATAAGTCCTAACAAATACAGTATAGTTGAAAATAATAGTTTTTGCCATAGCAAACGGGACTATCAAAGCCAGAAAAACTGAAAAGACTTTAATAATAATCAGTAAATAGTCTTAACATAAATTAAAATGTTATTGTTTGTTAATCACCTCACATTTTTGAATTCATATAAAACATGATTCTAATCAACAAAAACATTTAAGAAGAGGAATAAGTTGTTTGACAATGGGGACAAATAAAATATGGAATGATTTTGCAATCTGCACCCTGTGGTGTCGAAACATGAAAAGCTGATCTTTAAAGTGTCAAATGGACACTGTGTGATTATCCTTGGAGTGTGTCTATTGCCAGCAGCCCTTGGCAAGTATCTGATCTGTCTCATAACCTCATGTCAGTGAGCATATGAGGCATTCCTTGTTTTGGCCCTGCACCAGATCTGGCATTAGCATATGGAGATGTCAGCATTAATGATGAATTGGCAGTGTGGTGGTTGTTGTTGTTTGTGTGCCTCATTATGCACCTTTATTAGATTGGCGTCACGACCCACGGCTTGAAAGTATAGCCTATCATCGCTATTAAAAAAAAAATAAGAAAAATAGAAAACGGTGTCTGAGATCCAAAGTTAATGTCTTCCCTGGCATCAGCCAGTTAATCCTTTTATGATAAACCTCCTGCCTTGTCCAGAATTGGCAAGCATGAATCAGCCATTAGCACTACCAACTTCTCGTGAATTGGATCATGCGGAACTGGCTAATTTGCATAATGTTAATTTTTTTGGCACAAACAAAATAAATGTTTGATATGCCACATCTCATACAATGGATTTGATATCAAAATAAAGTGTACAGAGTCAAATAAATCACTACATTTTTATATGGAAATGAGCCTAATGTTTTAAATGAAATAAAATTATTTCACGAAGTTGGCAATGTTTGTAACTAGAATTGTCTTCAACAATGTTCACTTTAATGGACACCCAGGGCCAGATTTTCAAAGTAGAGATGGGAAACAGGAGACTGGTCTGGTTTTTGATCTGAAACTTGCCACCTCAGGGAAGCTGATTCAGATTGCAGTTTTCCAGTGGGAAATCCTTAATTGCTGTGGAGATGGAGTTCCTGTCCTCTTAGAGCCAGTGGGAGTGAAAATGTCAGTGGGTCAGATCAAGTGTGGAGCTCTTATAGACTTCCACGGCAGCCATCGCTGAGGTTGTTGGTTGTCCTGAGGCAGAGGTCTGCCTACCACAGCACTGGAGGCAAATGTCACAGGGGAGCTGGAGACCTGGCACTAGGGGCAGGGCAAACCCTCGCTTCATCAATGTCCACCTAGAGCCAATGTTGCAGGGCTTGAGGGAGAGGGGAGAGGCCCTCTTCCCGGAGGGTGGAGGGAGGAGGCCACCTCACTGTGCAGCACCTCTCTGTTCAGTGTTATCCTCCTCCACCTCCTCTTCCTCCTCCTTCTCTCTTACCTCCTGCTCCTCCCATGATGAGCTGTCTCCTTCCAAGGCCTCACTGTCCTCAAGGTCCACACCTCTCTGCAGAGCCATGTTATGGAGAGCGCAGCAGAACATCACAATGACCAAGAGCCTTGCAGGAGACTATTGGAGAGTGCAACCTGACCAATCCAGGCACCAGATTCACTTCCTCAGAAGCCTGATGGCCTGCTTAATGGTTGTCCTGCTGAGCAGGTGGCATTGGTTGTTTCGCCTCTGTGCTCTATCTTGGGCTCCTGCAGAGGGGCCAGCAGCTATCTCTTCATGGATTTCCCTTGTCCCCTGGAATCCATCCATGCACTTTGGGGGTGGAGTGAAGGACCGATACTGCCTGCACTGATGATGAAGTCATGGCAGCTGCCAGGAAAGTGAGCACAGATATGGAGGAAACTCTTGTGCTCGCAGACCATTGGACATTGATGGAGTGGATGCCCTTCCTGTTGATGGATCTCACTGGCCTGTCACCGGGTGCCTTGATGGCCACATGGGTACAATCAATGATGCCCTACACCAGAAGGAATCCATCGATGGTGTCAAACCCCAGTGCCCTCTGTGCAGGCGGAGGCCCATCTGTGTCAAAGTGGGTGTAGTCGTTGCACTCCTGAAAAGGGCATCCATGACCTGCCTGATGGTCTAATGAGATGCTGACTGCGAAATGCCCCCTTGGTCCACAGCGGATCCCTGGAACAACCTGGTTGCATAAAACTGCAGGGTGACAGAGACCTTGACTGCTGTCATGGGGGCTCTGAGGCCTCAGATCATTGTGGATGAGAACACACAGTATTAAGACCATCTGCCTGGATAGGCACAGCCTCCTACTGCACTGTCGCTCTGTCATTTGCAGGGACCTGACTCTTGAGCTGTGCACCTGATGTCTTGGGTAGTGTCTTTGTCTCCTTGCAGCCCCCTGCTGTGCTCCTGTGGCCTCCTGCTGTCCAGGAGATTGCACCTGCTGCAGTTCATCCTGGCTGCTCTGTCCAATTTCAGAGTCGCCTGTTTCCATCTGACCTCTGTCAACTGGGCCTAGAACAGTCACTAGGCCTTCCCATGCCAACCCTAGCAGCCACTGTGATTCCAGCAGGCTCGCTTCCGCTCCGGTTTCATGGCACTCTCTAATGTAGCATTTAACTCTTCCAGCTTCAACAATATCCACACTGAGGCACATCTGTGGCAGCTAAGCTTTATTTGCTTTAATTTAATTTAATTAGCCCTTCCCAGAGCCCTCATGTCCCTCCACAATGTTCATGTCTTCACTATTCTGTCATGCTCCCCCCATGGCATTTTCCCAGTTCCCAGGCTTTAAAAATAACTCCCTGCTCCTGACAAGCCTGTTAATGAGCTCATTAATGAGCTAAACAGGCAATTAATTGGACGCGGGTGCCCGACCCATTCTGTTCCCGCCAGCCGCGATTTAAAAATGGCATCGCGTTAGTGAGGTGGTGGAACCAAGAGCCGACCTCCATGAATACTCGTTGCTGTGCCTGCTCTCAGCGGGGTTTGAAAATCCAGCACCCAGTTTTTCCTCACAGATTTTTGGAGTTGGAAACTATTGGGAAGTATTCACCCACTTATCCTAACGATAAAGTCTGGTAACAATAATCTGATATGAGGGTAAATACAGCACAATATTACACTGATTCTCTAATTATATTCAGGCTAAAATCAAATTTGTTAATGCAAAAGCAAAAATAATCTGATTCAAAAATGCTGAAAATGCACAGCAGGTCAGTCAGCATCTGTGGAGCGAAACAGACCAGCCAATGTTTCAGATGTAACACTTCATTACAGCTGAAGAAATGGAAAATAACCAAGTATTATTCAAATAGAATCAGAACAAAAGGGAAGGAGAGGCAAAAAAAAACTCTGCTGGTACCAGTGGAATGGCTTGTAATCCGTTTAAAGAGAAAACAAGGGATCGTTACATGGCTGAGATTATCGTTACATCAAATAATGGGAAGAAGCATCAAATAAATTAAAGACAGAATAGAAATGAAGCACATATGAATAGCTGAGGGAATGGGAGGTAAATCAAGGCACCCTGAGATAAGATGTGAGGAAGAACTTTTTTACACAGTGAGTGGTAATGACCTGGAACTCGCTGCCTATGAGGGTGGTACAAGCGGAGACAATCAATGATTTTAAAAGGAAATTGGATGTGCACTTGAAGGAAATAAAATTGCAGGGCTCCGGGGATAGAGCAGGGAGTGCGACTAACTGGAATGCTCAACACATAGCCAGCATGGACTCGATGGGTTGAATGGCCTCCTTCTGTGCCGTAATAACTCTATGAACAGGATTTTTGCTGCAGGGTGGGAAGTGGAAGTCAGGATCTATTCTGGGTCAAGAACCCACCCCTGGGGGGGGGGGAGTCAGTTACCCGCCCCAAGTTTCATAGGGGCAACGCTCTTAAATTGGCATGGAGACAGGTTTGGCAGGCAATTAATGGCCGAGGGGTAATGGGGTGGTGGTGGTGTCAGTGAGAATGGAGGTGGCATTCCTCAAGTGCAGGCCTGATTTAAACAGACTCTAGCAGCCATTACTATGGTTGCCATTTGAGTGTTGTAGCTTCAGTTTAGAAGATATTAGATTGAGAGCAACTTGAAATGTCTTAGGAGAGCCAGAGGCCTAGAAACCAGGGCAGGGTAGCACCTCGATACTCTGATGCCGATCTGACGGTTCTCTTGGCAGCCATAAGAGAGAGGAGGGAGTTCCTCTTCCCATAGTCTGGCAGAAGGAGGCCACCCACCCAGACTAAACATGCCTGGATGGACGTTGCTGACACAGCAGAAGAAGTGTAGTCCACAGAAGATGGATCCAGTGTTGGAAGAGGTTCAATGACCTGATACACTCTGGCAAGGTGAGTGCTACCTCCAACCCTCAGGACAAGTCTCTGGGTATTCACCGTCCAATAGACACACCAGCTGTGGAGCCTCAGAGCACATTTTGCTCCTGAGCATGGGAGGAGTGTGTGCCCAGACCACTTACTGACTCCCTCAGAATGGCTCAGAGGAACTGCCAGCACTGATGCATGCAGCTTCTAATGAATTGGAGCAGCTGGCATTTTCCATAGAGGACAGCAGAGCCTTATCACTCTCCCTTTTGTCCTTGCAGGAAAAATGGTCTCATAATGCCTGGGAGAGTGCCCAGACGGGTGCAAGGGTTCCATACCTACACATGATCACAGACATGGAGGAGGAAACCATGAAAACAGCCAAGATCGAAGTCCATAAGGAAGTTAGCCATGGCCAGATGGGCACTCGTGGTGAAGATGGTGATTAAGGGGGAGCCCTGCACTCCACCCAGTCCGATAGAATTTTGAACACTGAGCTGCATTGGGAAGCCTCAGCACTGTGGAGGCTTTTGCTCTCCAAGGCTAGTTCTCATGATCTCCTCTTGTCTTTCCCACAGGTGCCAAAGCTGAGACAAGGAGACCAACATCCTCACCACCACCGGACCAAAAGCAGCGACAGCAGAGCTCTGAAGAAGCACCATCACACCTTACAAGCACACTGTCCACCAACACATACAGTCACCTCGATGGGTCCTCATGAGCGCTTAGATAGAGTGGCACTGGGTGAGGAGCATGGCACTACTGTGCAGGATGATGTGCCAGAGGCAGAGGCAGCTGTGGGCAATCCCCCTCAGAGGAGGGAGGACAGACACAGCCCTGCTTAGCTGGATACAGATGCAGTACCTCAGGAGTCAAGCAGCAGCAGATGTTTCCTGAGGCAGTGCGCAGTTATGGACAGAGAATGGAGGGGTCTTCCATCTGATGTGCACCACAATGTCTCAGGGCTTTGAGCTCCTGAGCTCCTCCATTGAGAGAGTGGCCGACCTCATAGAAAGCCATCTGTGGCAGCACTTGGGGTTCATGCAGGAACAGCGCACTGATGTACACAGGATGCATGCCACACTATCTAGCATAGACCGGTCAGAGGCATTGGCAGTGCAGGGATGTCTGGAGGGGATGCCAGTTGCACCCCAGCTACTGCTCCCGTCTAGCCATTCGAGTGCCAGCCAAGGGTTGAGGATGTCACTGAGGAGGATGAGGGCGCCACCCCTTGTTGGGCATCATCATCATCTTTGGCCTCCTTGGCCCCTCTGACAAATGGAGCACCAATACAGCAGTGCTGGAAGTTGCCCCTTCAGTGCAGCAGCCTCTGGAGATGCCCCCATGGGCACTTCCATGAGGGGGGTGACCGCCATGTGCATATCAGCTGCAGACAGAGACAAGTGAGCAGGCTGCCTCCAAATCATCTGAGACCACAAGGAGAGCGATGTGTAGAAGTGAAGGCGGCTGTGTTGCACAGAGCACTGAGTGGGTCAATGGGGTGTCTTTTCCTGTAACTGTGCACTGTTCTCCTCTTTGAGCACAATATAAATAATGACACCTGAAGCCAGATGTGTGAACATCATTTTATTGGTGGGACAAAAAGATATGAAATGGTGAAGGAGAGCAACAGAATGTCAATGATGACAGTGAAACCTCTGGTCAGATATGCATCCTTCATTGGCAGTAACAGTTTACATGTTCCAGGCTGTGTCTTCAATGGAAATGTTAGCACAGGTAGCTCAGAGTGAGTTACATACCACGCTGTTCCTCTTGGGTCAGAGAGGCTCGCTTGAAATGTGCCTGAATCATATGATTCCTGAGGTTGATGGCGTCCCTACGTGACCCTCGAGTCCCGCCCCGGGCTTGGCCACCTCCCTGTGCAGCCGGGGGCACCTCGGTGTTCTACATGTTCCCCCTTCGCTTTCTCTTTCTCCTCCTCTTCCACGCCCTGTTCCTCCTCTTCCTGCGATGAGCTGTTTCAGGGCCTCATTGTCTTCAATGTCCACACCTCTCTGGAGGGCCATATTATGGAGAGTACAGCAAACCACCACAATGAACGAGATCCTTGTTTATTGCAGGACACCACCCAACTGGTCCGGGCACCTGATGGCATACTCAGTGGTGGTCCTCGTGAGCAGGTGGCTCCGATTGTATCACCTCTGTGCCTCTGTCTGGGACTGTTCTAGAAGGGTGAGTAGCTATTTCTTCAAGGGACATCCCTTGTCCCCTAGAATCCATCCACAGAGTTTGGAGGTTGGAGTGTGTGATCTCCTCAGGACTTGAGTGAGGTTTAACTGAGTTTGGTATAGGATATAAGGCAAACGTAGAGAGACAAAGACTGCTGTAGCTGAACATAAAGGTTTGTCCTTTTATTCTGTCTAAGTTTCACTTTCATTTTGCTGGCATTTGTGCTCCACAGCAGCCTCTAGAATACACAATGCACAATGCAATTGCATTTTCAAAACACTATAGCACTACAGAGTGAAGAGCTTCAGCTGCCAGGAAAGCAAGCACACACGGAGGAAGCTCTTATTGTGGTTGCAGACCAGCTGAAGGTTAGGGAATGGAAGCCCTTCCTGTTGATGAATCTCACTGGCTGCTCACTCAGTGCCTTGATGGTTACATAGGTGAAGTCGATGATGCCCTGCACCTGGGGAAATACAGCAATGGCAGAGAAACCCACTGCCCTCTGTGCCTGCAAGGCCATGTCTGTCGTGAATTGAATGTAGTATCCAGCTCTGGCAATGAGGGCAGCAGTGACCTGCGAGACGCAGAGGTGTGCAGCCATTTGCGAGATGCAGCTGATCATTGGAAGGAGCCAGAAGTGACTAAGTTCAAGGTGATAGTGACTTTGACGGACAGTGCTGTGAGGTGTGAGGTCTTCGGCGAAGAGGGCACAATTGTCTGTGACCATCTGCCTGGAGAGTCGCAGTCTCCTGCAGCGCTGGGTCTCAGTCATCTCCAGGTAGCTTGGCGTTCACTGCTAGATCCTAAGCTGCTGTTATGGGATCTGTGACCTTCCTGTCCCTCGTCCCTCTCCTCTGTCCTCGTGATGTCCGGGACTCTGCCCTTCCTGGGGAGGGTGTTGCTCCTCAGCACCACTGGGCCCAAAATCTGAGAGTCGTGCCCCCATTGCCAGCTGCAGCCTTAAAGGTGCTAAAGCAGCCCCCCAATTGTCTTTGGCAGCCTTGCACCCTCCTCTTATGACTCATGATGCTAGGACGGTGACCACCCTCTGCACTGCCCAAGTGCTTCCTGTCACTCTCCCCATCACCTCTGCTGAGCCAATGGCACCTGTTTCCCAATGGCTGAGTCCGCCTTTGTGCTGTTCACCATTTTGTGCAGAACAACTAATTCCCTGGGCCGACCATGACTGGTTCCCTACTGTGTGTTCGCCTCCATTCAGCTAGCCTGCTCCAGACAGCATGTGCTGCCCATGCACCCCCATGAAAATCAGAACATGGCCCGTTATGAGCTCTCAATGAGCTCTTTAGCAATATTAATTGGCCTGCTTAATGGATTCGGTGGGATCTCACGGCCGCCCACCCCCACCTTAGTGAAACTTGTTGGTACCAGGAACAGCATCGGGAAACTGGCGTGCCAGCTGGCAAGGGATTTTCATACACCACCCTCCTAACTGCTATCATTCCCACCCACTTGTGGGACCTGAAAATTCAGCTCTATGACTCTATGTGGGATTGTCCATCAAGCTTGTTTTGAGTTTCTTTGTGCAGAGTATAAGGTCAATGAAGGAGAGGTCACAGTGAGAGTGGGAGGGAAAATTAAAATGGCCAGGCTAATTGGGGTCACACTGGCTCTGTCTGCAAGCGTAACTTATTTTTTCCCCCATAGCTTCTGACTGGCCTGCTTTGTGTTTCCGATGTTTTCTATATTTTTTGCAGTTGTCAGGATTCTTGAATTATTTGCATAAATCTTATAAAGTGATGGAATTTATTTTCCTCTGTTCCAAAAAAAAAGAGAAATACCCATCTATCCATAACTTGCACTCTGTTAATATATGTGATAAATCTTGTGGTTTTGAAACATGTAAAACTTCAGAATGTGATTTCACTACTAGAATTGAAGACATAGCACTTGTGGGGCACCATAATGATGATGTTTTAATGTTTCTCTGAAAGCTACTGAATCATTTAATGTGCATAAATACAGAAAAATTCATTATTACAGCTGTGGGTTGTGCAAAATTTCTCTAGCATAATGACACAGGAGAAAAACCATGATTGTCCAACCACATCCTGGATGCCAGTGTCATTGCTTTGTTTGCAGTGTGCTCTGCCTCCACATAATTCCTCTGAGGCATCCAGGGCAAGACTTAGGCCTGGACCTCCAGTTGGGCCCCACTTCTGCCACTCAAATGACCTGAACACTGCAATCCTTCCCCTTAGCCCCATCTCCACTAATGGCAGGGGCCATGTTTGGGATGGATGGAAGTTCTGTCTGCCCCAAGACCATGTAAAAAATAATTGCAGCCAGGGGAAATCTAAGTGAAGACCCAGTGTTCCTGAGTCCGAATCGAATCTTGTTAACTTGCACTTCAGCCGCAAGGATTCTTATACTTTGCCTCTTATAACAAAGTGCCTAGATAAATGAGCAGAATGCACAATATTAGCTAGTTAAGGTCTGGAATGCACTACCTGAGAGTGTGGTGGCGGCAGGTTCAACCGAGGCATTCAAAAGGTAATTAGACTGCTCTCTGAAAACAAGAATGTGTAGGGTTACAGGGAGAAAGCGGGGGAATGGTATTGGGTGAATTGCTCATTCGGAGAGCTGGTGCAGACACGATGGATAGAATTGCGTCCTTCTGCATTGTAAAAATTCTGTGATTCTGTGATTACAGCAACAACAGTACAAAGCCCAAATGGATAATTGTGCCTAGATGCCATCTGCTCTTTTCATCCAACAAATAAAACTCAGTGGTACTCCAGTGAAATCTGAACAGCACCACTCACTACAGCACCAAATGCACCAGTTGAAGCAATCACCCACATAGCTGCACAGGCAAGTGAAAAAACTGGTGATGTCGATGAGGGTTAGGTATGAGGATAATGTCATCTTCAATGGATTCAACACCACTGCTGGCAACAGTCTCAGCAATAGTTCTGCCAATAATGGTTAGCACCGTCTCCTCCATGGGAAATAGAGCTTGCAGGTGTGCCTGTCCTCCTCTGGTAGTTCCTGCTGCCTTTGATTGTGCACTACTTTCTCCTGCAAGAGGGAGTAAAGTGTATCAGTGAGTGTTGTGCAATATGCTTGGGGTGATGTGGCTATTATAGTAAATATCTAGCAGTGGTTACAAGCTGTGAGATGTGGGTGTTAGGCTTGCAACAGTGCTAAGTGTGTGAGGGTGAGGTGAACCATACACACATTAGGTATGAGTCCTGATTGATAGATATTATTGGTAAGTGAATGAGGGGGTTGTGGTAAATTGAAAAGTGTGTGAAGCTAACGGTGCAGCTTGTAGGATATGACATTTGAAGATGCATTCACTGACCTTGACCACTCGTGTGAAGTCATTCTTGCAGCATTGCATCTAGGCCCTCGGGTTAGACTCCTGGCTGTCTGTTCCCACTGCTTTTTCACCACATATCTGGAGGGTCCCCTGAGGATACAGGATGTCTCTCCTCCTTTCCGATTCCACCACCAAGACCTCCAATGCAACGTCAGAAAACCTTGCAGCCCATTCTCTCCCATGTTCAGCTATTCTTCTGCCTTTGCCAGGTCAGGTGCAGCTCACACAGGACTCTCAGCATCTGCTGCAGCCACAATACACCTTCCCTTTAAGAGATGTAGGCTAGCAATAAGCAATGCAGGCCTGCTTTAAATAATGCAAGTAATTATTAATTTTGGGCCCCTTGCTTATGTTAACAGTCAATCAACAGCACGTTTTGGGCTGGCCACATGCTGAAATCTTGCAAATAAGCAGGCAGCACAAAAGTGGAATAAAAAGAGAAAGTGCTGGAAATACTCAACAGATCAGGCAGCATCTGTGGAGAGAGAAGCAGAGTTCATGTCAGGTCTGTGACCTTTCATCAGTTCTGATGGAAATTATGAAGGTATGAGGGGAAAATTGGCTGAGGTAGATTGGGAAAATACATTAAAAGGTATGACAGTACATAGGCAATGGATAATCTTTCAAGAAATATTACATAGTTTACAGCAACTATACATTCCTTCAAGGCACAAAAACCGCAAAAGTAAAGGCAGTCAACCATGAATAACAAAGGATGTTAAGGATTGTATAAGATTAAAAGAAAAGGCCTATAAAGTTGCCAGAAATAGTAGTAAACCTGAGGATAGAGAGGATTTTAGAGTACAGCAAAGGAGGAATAAGAAACTGATAAAGAAAGGGAGAATAGAATATGAATGTAAGCCAGCAAAAAATATAAAAACGGACTGTAAAAGCTTCTATAGGTAAGTAAAAAGGAAACCCACAAAATACTTAAAGGGATAGACAGGGTAGATGCAGCTGAGATGTTTCCCCTGGTTGGGGAGTCTAGAACCAGGGGACACAATTTCAAAATAAGGGGGACGTCACTTAGGACAGAGATGAGGAGAAATTTCTTTACTCAGAGAGTTGTGAATCTTTGGAATTCTCTATCCCAGAGGGCTATGGAAGCTCAGTCATTGAGTATGTTTAAAGCAGAGATTGACAGATTTCCAAATACAAATGACATAAGGGGATATGCGGAGAGTGTGGGAAAAAGACATTGACGTGGATGATCAGCCATGATCATATTGAATAGCGGGGCAGGCTCAATGGGCTGAATGACTGACTCCTGCTCCTATGTTCCTATGACAAGGATTATTACTCCTGTCTCACACCATAGGGCCCAAAATGGGGCAGGCAGACAATAAAACTGACAGCAATTTCTGGCATCTGCACGTGTGCAATTAAATGTGTAAATCTGGAAGTTGCTGCAAATGATACCCTACTCCTCCACAGTCTTTGCCAATGGAATCTGCACATGGTATGAACTCATGATACTTACCCCCAATCTCACACTCAGGATTGATGAAAATATTAGGGTGCAATCAGGAGTAATTGAGTTTTTAATTGTGTAATTATCCAGCAATGTAGTTTTTTGGTAAGAGTTTCAGAAAACTCCTAGAAGCTCCAAATGGATTATTTTTGATCCTGTTTGAACGTGAATGTCCAGGAAAACAGTGTCGACTTCAAACTGCGACTTCTAACTAACACCTTATTAAAACCATAGGTCGAGCCATCAAAAGCGTATTTGTTCAGGGAATTCAGGCAATATTAACCATTAAAGTGCCAGCAGCCCCAATGGATTATGTGTGTACCTTTGCTGGCCATATGATTTCGGTTCATACAATATTACTCAGAAAGGACTACTATTACAGTACTAACTACAGTTTTGACAACTCTCAGTAAAACAAGAAAATTTGAAACTGCCTTAATGCACTGTCTGTAATGTTGACTATCTACCCAATTCCAAGCTCTAGGATTGCTTTCTGAGACTGGTTGCTTTCAACATCTTGGTGGCTTTTACATTTACAGTGGAAAAAAAAGCAAAATGACTGGGTGTGTGAGGTGGGGCCGCTGCTTGGTACAGTTGACTGATTTGTTGGCGGCTGAAGGTACAAAAATTGTGAATCCCACTCTGTGGGTGGGATTTTTGTTAAAATGTGAGAGTGGAACGAGAGCAGGCGGTTGTTTAAACCCACTCCTCGTGTCAGCGTGCTTGTTTCCTGACGTGAAATCAGGTTCTGCCAAGAGGCGGAGCAGCCAACCCATCTAAGATTGCTAAATGGCTCGTTATGTCACTTAATGAGCTTGTTGCCAGCTTGGTTAGGGCCAGCTTTGAGTTTTCTTTTGGAGGCACGGGATCCACATATCCGTGACGTGCCTGATGGTGTGATGAGCTGCCAACTGCAAGATGCCACCTAGGTCTTCAGCTGATCCCTAGAATAAGTTGGTTGCATAGAAATTCAAAGCGACGGTGACCTTGATGGCTGCAGGTAAGGGACTGCCATGGGGGCCACGAGGCGTCAGGTCATTGTGGATCAGAGCACAGAGGTCTGAGACCACCTACCTAGATAGGTGCAGTCTCTTACAGCACTGGCGCTTTGTCATTTCTTGGTAGCTGACTCTTGGGCAGTAGACCCAATGTCTAGGGTAGCACCTTCTTCCCCTTGCAGCTCCCTGCTGGAGGTTGCATCTGCTGAAGCTCATCCTGGCTGTTGTGTCCAATGCCAGAGTAGCCTGTTTCCAACTGATTTCCCTCAGCTGGGCTTTGTGCATCCATCAGGCCTTCTCCTGCCAACCTTAGGTGCCCAGTGATGCCAGCGACCTCACATCCTTCTCTGGATTCCTGCCACTCACCACTGAGAAAAGCAAGCCTTACCGCTTCAGCAATGGCGACTCAGAGGCACCTCTGAAGCAGCTGAGTTTTATTTTGTGCCTCTATCTCATCTTAATCAGCCCTTCTCCTAGCCTTCAAGGACCCCCACAGTGTTCATATCTTCAGAACCCTATCATGTTCCACACATGGCGTCTTCTCCATTCCCAGCCTTTAAAAATTGAACACTTCTGTTGACAAGCCAGTAAATTAGTTCTTCAATGAGCTCAACAGGCACTTAACTGGAGACATATGGGGCTGCTGATCCCTGCCTCCTGGCGGCCTTTTGAAAATAGCTTTATGTTCCCGAGGCAGTGGGACCCGGTGCTGACCTCCAAGACACCATCTTCAAATCTTGCTCGCACTCAGCCCATGGTTGCTGACTTGTGCACCCTCATTGAGAGTTCGCATAGTTTTCCCATGGCTGTAAATATCACAGTGGCCTTGCACTTTCTTGCAACTGTGACCCTTTAAGCAGCGGAGACAGACATTGGTGGCATCTCACAGGCAGCACGGAGGTGATCAACACTCTGTTCGAGAGGGCAGGGGATTACATTGAATTCCAGGTGGATAGTGGCACTCAAACTCAAAGGGCAGTGGGATTTGCCTCAATCACCAGAATCCCACAGGTACAGGGGATCATTGATTGCATCCATGTAGCCATCAAGGCACCAACTGACCAGCCAGGGAGATTCCTCAACAGCAAGGATTCCACTCCCTAAATGTTCAGCTGGTCTACAACCACAGCAAGAGCTTTATGCAGGTGTGTGCACAATATCCTGGAAGCTGCCATGATGCCTTTATCCTTCGGCAACAACAGGTGCCGCAGCTCTTCATGGAGCTGGATAAGGCTTACCCTGCAAGGAGATGGCTGATGACTCTTGTGTGTTACTCCACCACAGAGGCTGAGAAACACTACAGCTGATGTCACCTGAGCACAAGGGTCATCATTGAGCAGGCCATCGACCTCCTGAAGATAAGGTCCAGGTGCCTTGACCAGTCATCTGGTGCCCTTCAGTACACCCCCTCAAGGGTCTCATGCATTGTGGTGGTTTGCTGCACAGTTCATAATGTGGCCCTCCAGAGAGGTATGGAACTTAAAGAGGAGAAGTGCTGGAACGGCACAGCTCCTCAGGGGAAGCTGAAGGAGAACTGAGAGCAGGGATGTCACCATGGTAGGGTTAGGAGGCACAGCACTTATCAGGATGGCACGGACACTAGGGTCACTCTGATCAGGACACTTGTCAGCTGAGCAATACGCAGTTGGCAGGACATTTGGAAATGATATTCTCCTTCATCTGAGTAAGCATACACTAAGAACAATAATCAGCAAGCTTCTAATGGCACAAACACTGTAAGGCGCCAGGTTTTCCAACACACTCTTCCCCAACACAATCGTTCACTTTAGTAACCCTTATTTCTCCTTCCCCTGCCTTTTGCCATAATGAAATGAAGACTCACAAGTCTGCCTTAGTACAACAACATGCCCAGTGCTTTATCGTATAACAGTGTGATATTATTTACAATAAACATACCCAAGTGACCCACAAAGTGATGTTATTGATGTGGTGGCCTCCGCTCACGGCCACTCCTATGAAGTGCTCCCCCTGTGGCTGAGGATGAGGTAGAGGCAGACTGCTCGCTAGTGCCTCTATGGGACTAAGATACCGATGGCAGTTGGCCTTGTCGTGGAAATGGTGTGGGGGGGGTGGGGGTTAGTCACCATCAAAGTCTGCGACAACGGAATTACTGCAGGGGCAGTCTCTATCACAGGGCATAACTCTACCAATGCTTTTTCTGTTGGAGGGGCAATGGAGGTGGATGATGATGATGGAGCCCATGAGGGTTTCTCCTCATCACCATCTGTCGCCTCTGTTGTGGTACGCCTTTAAGAAGGTGTGGTTGTGTTTTCGATGTAAAACAGTGTAAGGGAAATGATGTAATGTACCCTGTGACTTCTACTCTGTGCGTGAGTCTGCAGAGAGTGGTTGTCCAGACCAGATGTAAGATTACTCCTAGTTGTATACATGCAGAATATTCGTCAATAAAGAAGCTACATTATGTGTTGACAGAATCACAGATCACAGAATTGTTACAGCACAGACGGAGGCCATTCGGCCCATCATGTCAGCACTGGCTCTTCCCATGAGCAATTCACCTCGTGCCATTCCCCGTCTCCAGTCCTCTGGCACCACCCCCAAGTCTAAGAAAGACTGAAAAATTATGGCCAGTGCCTCCGCAATTTCCATTCTCACTTCCCTCAGTATCTTTGGCTGCATCTCATCCAGTCCTGTTGCCTTATCCACTTTATCCACTTGTAGATAGTGCACAAGAAAGATGTGACATGCAGTCTCCAAAATGTCTTCCTCCTTTGATTCCTCAGGAACTTGTTGGCATTGTGTGGATTCCTGCCCCTCTGAAGCTGGGGAGACATAGGGGAAGATGATGATGAGCGATCAGGAGAGTCAATAAATGCTTCCACTGCTTAAATCATGAGATGACAGCTTATTTATTGACAGCTTGTTGCATGGGGAGCATTACCATACATCCATTGAACCTGGAGTTGTCGAAATCTTTTCACACTGTCTACAGTAAACTCCTGTTTCTCTGTCTCCTGCATCCCTGTGGCTTGCCACTCTGGCCACATCAAGGGTCAGTTCCTCAATATGCATCATTGTCGCGAGCTGGGGCACCATCCAGATGTGTCCTCTCACTTTCCCTGGTATCCATCCCTCATTTGGCCTGCAAGGTGAATAAAGATGCCACTAGGACTATGCCTCTCTCCTTCACGACTTGTTGCTTTTCATTTGTATAAGATGCTGCAGTCTGCACTCCAGCCCTCTGTCCAACAGCACTAGGGTTTTGAGTCATTATGAATCATCAATGCTGCTGAGAACACATGGTCAGGAGAAGTCAATACACCCTCAGGATGTCCTCTCTTTCTCCTTCTGGTGACTGCTGACCAGGAGGGATACCATTTAGGTCTATCTTTGGGCTCATCTTGCCAGACCTAAGCAGGTCTTTTTTTTAATTTCCAAAATATACTTTATTCATAAAAATCTGTAAAAAAAAATACATTACCAAACAGTTTCAAACAGCACCAAGTCAAAAAATACAAACAGTGCAAAGGAGATCAGTTTCCTTCAATACAATCATGAGTTGCCTCACAACCCCACAACCCTTCCATTTCATTTGTCGTGCCAGATACGTTTTTACATTTTACAGCACACAAAATTTTCCCGATACAGTTCGAGGGGTTTCCCATAGATCCAGCCCCTCAGTTCAGCTTGGTGGGGGAACTTACACTGTGGTCTTTCCCCATTGAGCCTTTGCTGCGGTTGCCCCAAGCTTTAGTGCGTCCCTCAGCACGTAATCCTGGACCTTGGAATGTGCCAGTCTGCAACATTCGGTCGTGGACAACTCTTTGCGCTCGAAGACCAGCAAGTTTCGGGCAGACCATAGAGCGTCTTTCACCGAATTGATAGTCCTCCAGCAGCAGTTGATGTTTATCTCAGTGTGTGTCCCTGGGAACAGCCCGTAGAGCACAGACTCCTGTGTTACAGAGCTGCTTGGGATGAACCTCGACAAAAACCACTGCATCTCTTTCCACACCTGTTTTGCAAAGACACATTCCAGAAAGAGGTGGGTAACCATCTCTTACGCACCACAGCCACCGCGAGGGCATTGTGCAGAGGGGGTGAGACTTCGGGCGTGCAGGAAGGATCTGAAGGGGAGGGCTCTTCTCACCACGTGCCAAGCTACATCTTGGTGCTTGTTTGAAAGTTCTGGTGATAGCAGGTCATTGTAGCATTTCCTGCACTGGACCCAGTTCCCCTCACCACTCCTCTGCTGCTGACCTCATGAGCCACCTTCAGCCATGCCTTCTTGGTGAGCCTTGTCTGTCTTCACTGGCAGGGCACAGGATTCAGTCCCCACCACCAGCAGCACCTCCAGTGAGACATCAGAAAAATGGGGGGCTGCCCTGGCACAGGGGCCCTCCCTATCCACTGCCCTCTGCTCTGCTTCTCCTTGCATCGCGGAGACAAACAGAAACCACAGCAATGACTGCTGCTTGCCATTTAAATCCAGCCTGCTGCTGACTGTGCCCCGCCTCCTTCTCACATCTGCTGCCACTAATTAGGCAGCGAACACGACTCTATGCCAATTAACTACTTACCATCTATTTACCATATTAAAATTGCAACGCATGCGCATTGCTGACGCGGTGCGGGGTCGGGATCCCGAAATGAACATGACATCAGTGTCTCAACTCCGGAATTGAAATCCCGCCCTGTAACTGTGATTGTCTCACCAAGGGAGCATTGAGAGCCATGTCCATAGTAACTGTTATAAATGATGAAAATAAATATAAAATCCAAGCAAATCATTTAGTGCTTTAATAACCTATTTTATCTTAATTTTAATACTATTATTGACAGTGCATATCGCTGATTTATGTGTAGCTGTGCTGCCCACTGCACTTAAGCAGCCTGATGGTACTCAGTCTGTCTCGAGCATGAATTATTGGCTGTTTGGAAAAAATTGCAGAGTGTGACAGGTACCTGATAAACAGTAACTTGAGCAAGGAGTCAATACCTTCAACAGATTCGGAAAGGCAAAATTAATTTTTAAAAAGGGATGGGCAAATACTTTTTCTGTTTACAAGGAGTAAATCAGATCAAAACAGATTTTTGTATTCCTAAGATATTACTGTGCAAAACTGCTAGTCAATTGTTTAAACTGAACTGAGTGCTGCCAATAAGGCAACCAAGATCATGCCCCTGTAAACTGCTATCGGTCCTTTTTCACCATTCTACATTCTCCATTTTCTTCTCTTTCAACAGTGAGATGGCGCTGGTTGCATTTCAATGCCATTATTTTTGCATATTTAATTTAGTCATTCTTCTAAGTCAGTAAATATTAATTATTTACATAAATGTGGCATCAAAATCATGTGTGGGCGAGGGTTAATAGGCCTTTAACAATGTTCAAACATTAACTTTGGGAAAAGGAGAGTTGGGGCCATTGAAAGGACATGGTGAAAGTATTTTGTTCATAAATCCTGAATCATTAGAATGATGTATACTGATTTACCTCACACAGTCCTGTCAGAGCCTATAGCAGCTCCGGGATATGATGCTAGAAGCTGCTGGGTATGAAGGAAAGTTTTACTCAGTCATTCTTAAGTTCCCACTTAACAATGCATGAGAAAAATGGGCCCAAAATTCCTGGGATTTCACTCCAGTGTTGGAAGTGTGACAGAGTTGGGATTTCTGGCCACTGACTGCTTAGGACATTGATCTAATCGCAAATCCTGGGGACAGGGTCATATAAATAATTCGGGGTGTGACGTCAGCACCTACAAAGATGCAACAGAGGCACTGTCCTGAAAAAGCGGCAGGAAATCAGTGTGACACTCTGCCACTCCAGTATGGGGAGCCAGGAGCCCTTAACTTGAAGGCTAAATTTAAAAAAAAATGTTTGTCCTGCACAGAAACAAGCTCTGTTATTACGAGATAATGCAATTCTTCCACCATTTGAAGGTGCAAGGGATATCAAGAAGTTAAATGAGAAAATCAGGAAAAAATAGTCAGGTCAAAGGCCCAAAGAATTAGAATTCGGCTTGAATGGCACAAACCACTCAAAACAAGATTGGAGAGTTTGAAGTATTAATTACATTTGAAGGAATATAATATAGTCACTGTAACAAAGATGTGGCTTGGATTTAGAGGCTTAATAGACTTAGTTGAGATTCTACAAGGTAAAAGGAAAATCTGGCAAATTTCTTCAAAGGCATGTGCTCCAACCCACCCACATTTTCCAACATTTGCTGCACCCCTATGATTCAGTGCATCTCAGAAAATCTCCCCTACTATTCCTGGTTATAACATTTTGAGGAAAGAAGGGAAGGAAAGAAAAGGGAGGATTAAATGAAGGATTCTCACAATGCTACAATGTAAGGATATTTTGGAGGCTATTTTAAGACAGAATCCATATGGATAGAGCTAAGAAATAAAAAGGAAATTGGTGCAATTTTCAGTGTGCATTACAGGCCATCAAACAGTAAAGTATAGAAGTGGAGATATGCAGACAGTGGCACAGAGTAATAATATTGGGTAATTTTAATCTTCCCAAGATAGATTGAAATAAAGGACATGAATTTTAGAATACGTCCAGGATTGAATCCTAGATTGGTAGGAGATAGAATTTCCACGGAGTTCTCCTGATTTCCCATCATAACTTTGATGGAAGATCAGCAGAAACCAGTGCAAATGGCCCTTTTTGTAATTTCTCTGGATTTTCACCATCATCCCACCAAAGGTAGGAACATAGGAATTGTTCGACGGGCAAAGACCAAGATCCATCTAGTTTGCCTTCTCTGTTCCTGATAGTCAAGATACAACAATAATTGAATTGCTGACTAATTTATTTTATTCTTTCATGGGATGTGGGCATTGCCAGCAAGGCCAGCATTTGTTGCCCATCCCTAATTGCCCTTGACACTGAGTGGCTTGTTAGGCCATTGCATAGGGCAATTAAGAGTCAACCATATTACTGTGGATCTGGAGTCACATGAAAGCCAGACCAGGTGAGGACAGCAGATTTCCTTCCCTAAAACATTAGTGAACCAGATGTTTTTTATGACAATCGATGGTAGTTTCATGGCACCATTACTGAGACTAGCTTTCAATTCCAGCTTTTTATTAATTAAGTGAATTTATTAATTAATTTATTTTAAATTCCACCAGCTGCCATTTGAACCCATGTCCCCAGGGCATTAGCCCAGGTCTCTGGATTACTAGTTCAGTGACATTACCATTACACCACCATCTCCCCCCATGGCAAGTAATCTCTATCAATTAGTCTGCAACAGACTAAGACTATGAGGAAAACTCCAGTAATACAAAGCTTTAGGAAGAATCGGTCCAAAGTCTCCCAAACATGCTCCACTTACCACATTTCATGTCTCAAATCCTCACAAGTTCAATGACAATTTCACTGATTACTAAAAGATTCTGACAAGTGCTCAGCCCACACTCACAAATGCATAAAGGTGTTTGATTAGAGAGTTCAATCTATTCACCAGATAAATGGTTTATTTTAACTCCTGATGTGACACTGTCCATATACACTGGCTAAAAAGTACAATACTGAGGATAGCTTGTTTTTACAGCTAATTTACAGACAGCTTTCTAAAATAATTTTCTGAATTTTTCTTCAACTAAAAAATCTGTCTTTAGTTTGCTAGTGTTTATGCAATATTCCCTCAGCTCCAGAGCTTTATATGATCATGTTCAGTAATCTGTTGAGGTTCACATGAACATATTCTGTGATCTACTGGGATTTATGTGGAAATGCTCTATCGTCTGCTGGGGCTGTAATATAAGTGTCTTTCATGCAATGGGTTTTACATGAACAAGATCAGTAGTCTGCATAAACATACTTTATGGTTGGTGATGAATACAGATCATGCTGGAAGAGCTCAGCAGTTCTATTAGCTTTAATAATGGAGATTTTAGTGATTATGCTATCTAGTGGTTATAGTACTGGACCAGCAACTCCGGAGGTTGTGAATTCAAATCTCACATGGCAAATTACAAAAATGAATCTGAAAAATCTGGTAACTTGGAGGCTCGCACTGAAAAATGACCTTAGCCAAATTCTTCAGGGTCACTCCTGCTCCGCCACTAGGGCTTTTCTGGTAGTGTGGGGTTTCAGTCACATTTCTGGTAAAGTTGCAGTAGTGGTGTGGGAACAGCTCTAAGGAAATTCCCACCACATGAAAGCTGTTGGTTTCTGGAAAAAACTAAACTGGTTCATCATGTTTTTCATGCTGAAGAACCTGACACCCCCTTACCCAGTCTGGCTTATATATTACTCCTGTTCAACATTATAGCATCCGAAAACTGGAGGTCAAGCAGTTAAAATGACCTCTGTGACTTATTATGCTGTCTTCTTGTAAGTTACCATTTTAACTGACTCTTCTGAGCAGACAAGAGGAACACCTGCCAGAAGCCAAATGTGGCAATGGCAAGATTGGGAGCAGGAACAGGGCGGTAAGCTTTTCACTGACATTTTAGCGGCTCTACTGCCCTGCTTCCATCCAGTGGCCCAGGGAACGTCTTCTCATTCCTTCTAACCACTTACAACACAGAGTGGTCATGGAAGAATGCAGCGTTATCAGAGTGCTAAAGTCAGGAATTTGGTGCAAATGGGAATTCGATGCAGAGGGGGAAAGAGGCACTGTTTTTCTTTACCTCCAGTAGCTCATGAGTGTTTTGCTTTTGTCTCTAAGCTAGAAATTTGTATCTAATTAACTAATCAAATAAATAAATAAGGTTAGACTGACATGGCAGGGCAGGTGATGTGCTGTAAATGCAGCATGTGGGAGTTTGTGGAGAGCATTGCAATCCCAGACAACCATATCTGTGGTAAGTTTCTGCAGCTTGAGGAACTTTGGCTTAGAGTTGTTGAGTTGGAGTCCGAGCTGCAGACATTGCAGACTATCAGGGAAGGGGAGAGTTACCTGGACACTTTGTTCCAGGAGGCAGTCACACCCCTTAGATTAAGTAGAACTTTAGAGTTGGTCAATGATCAGGGATATGAGGGTGTGACTGCGAGTCAGGCAGGTATGGGGATCTAGGATGTAATGATGGAGGATTCTCGGCTCTTTTCTTTGACCAACAGGTACAATGTACTTGCTATCTGTGTGGATGAGAACTGCAGGGTGGACGGACAAACTGATCATAACACCATGATGCAGGAAGCTAATCACATGGGGGGGATTGAAATGAATGTGATAGTGTTAGGGATGGTATAGTCAGAGGCATAGATACTGTTCTCTGTAACCGCGACTGGGAGTTCTGAAGGTTGTGTTGCCTGTTCGGTACCAGGGTTAAAGACATCTCATTGTGGCTGAAGAAGAACCTGGAGTGGGAGGGGGAGGAGCAGTGGTACTGTCACTGGACTAGCAATCCAGAGCCCAGGCTAATGCTCTGGGGGCATGGGTTCGAATCCCACCACAGCAGACAGCAACATTTGAATTCAATTAATAAATCTGGAAATAAAATCTAGTCTAATGGTGACCAAGAAACCATTGTCAATTGTTGTAAAAACCCATCTGGTTCACTGATGTCCTTTAGGGAAGGAAAGCTGCTGGTCTTACCTACACGTGACTCCAGACCGACAGCAATGTGGTTGACTCTTAAATGGCCTCCCAAGCCACTCAGTTCAAGGGCAATTAGGGATGGGCAATAAATGCTGGCCTAGGCAGCGATGCCCACATCCCAGAAACAAATAAAATAAGGATCCAGTTGTAATGGTCCACAGAGGAACCAATGGCATAGGTAGAACTAGGAATGATGTTCTGCTGAGAGAGGTTCAGGAGTTATGGTCCAAATTAAAATGCAGAACCTCAAAAGAAATAACCTTTGGATTTTTACCTGAGCTGCAAGAAATGGCTAGCATTTAAAGAATTAATACAAAATTTGCAACCAACATACACTCCTTTAAAGCACAAAAACCCACAGAGAAACTGGTCCAACTCTGGCTAACAGGAAGAGTTAAAGATAGTATTAGATCAAAAGAAGGGACTTATAATGTTATTGAAAAGAGTAGTAAGCCTGAGGATTGGGAGGATTTTAGAATTCAGCAAAGGAGGACCAAGAAATTGATAAGAAAAGAGAAAAATCGTAAACGTCTCCATAGGTATGTAAATAGGAAGAGATCAGTGACAGCATACATGGGCCCATTAGAGGCAGAGACAGGTGAAATTTAATGGGGAATAAGGTAATAACAGAAACATTAAACAACTACTTTGTATCTGTCTTTATGGTAGAAAACACAAAAGCATTCCGGAAATAAAGGGGTATCAAAGGTCTAGCGGTCTAGTGAGAATAAGAAACTTAAAGAAAGCAGTATAAGTAAAGATATAGTATAGTGTTTGATTGTTTTGGGTTTGATTGTATTAATCTGTCCACTTATCTGTGTCCACCGTGCTTGATTGCTTAAGCCTATGGATGGAGCTGAAGTGTTTGAAACTGAAACCAAAAAAGACAGAGACTGTTTGAATATACACTGGCCTTCTGCTCTGAGACAATGTACAAGTATTGCTTTCTTATGGTTCACTGCTATATCTGGGCTGTCCATCCCCGTAGCAAGCAAGTAGGTTTTGAACCTCGAAATCCATTGCTCCCAGCACAAGGGAGGATTTCCCAGCATTGAAAAAAATGGTTCTGGAGCTGGTAACTACATTTTGTTGAATCATCCTCGTAGCCACAGATTTCCCACGGAGGAGGGACCCAAGGTGCCGTCCCCGCATAGTGGAGGCACTCCCCATCGCTGATAAGATCCCAGCAGCCATGGGAAGAGGCCCTTAATTGGCCATTAATAGGCCATTAAGGGCATCAATTAACCTCTGGGTAGGAAGTCCAATGTCGGCCTATCCCGCCCCCGGGAAGATCGCTTAGTAATGAGGAGGCAATGGGCCCTTCACCACCCCTGCCACCCATCAGAATACCTCCTGTTCCCCCCCCCTTCAACCCTGCCTCAGGGGTCCACATAAAATCCCGCCCAATGTTGGCGTCTTAGATGAGGGAACTGAGTGTAAAGCATCCAAGTTTGCTGACGTTACAAAGTTAGGTGGGAAGGTAAGTGGTGAGGAGGATTTTTTTTAAATTCATTCATGGGATGGAGGCATCACTGGCCAGGCCAGCATTTATTGCCAATCCCTAATTGCCCTTGAGAAGGTGGTGATGAGCTGCCTTCTTGAACCGCTGCAGTCCATTTGGGGTAGGTATACCCACAGTGCTGTTAGGAAGGGAGTTCCAGGATTTTGACCCAGCGACAGTGAATGAATGGCGATATAGTTCCAAGTCAGGATGGTGTGTGAAAGACGAGAGTGGTCCTAAAGGAAGAGTGCTAAATTGGGGGAAGGCCAACTATACCAAAATTCGGCAGGAGCTGGGAAATGTAGATTGGGAGCAGCTGTTTGAAGGTAAATCCACATTTGATATGTGGGAGGCTTTTAAAGAGAGGTTGATTAGCGTGCAGGAGAGACATGTTCCTGTGAAAATGAGGGATAGAAATGGCAAGATTAGGGAACCATGGATGACAGGTGAAATTGTGAGACTAGCTAAGAGGAAAAAGGAAGCATACATAAGGTCTAGGCGGCTGATGAAAGACGAAGCTTTGAAAGAATATCGGGAATGTAGGACCAATCTGAAACGAGGAATTAAGAGGGCTAAAAGGGGTCATGAAATATCTTTAGCAAACAGGGTTAAAGAAAATCCCAAAGCCTTTTATTCATATATAAGGAGAAAGAGGGTAACTAGAGAAAGGATTGGCCGACTAAAGGACAAAGGAGGAATGTTATGCTTGGACTCAGAGAAAATGGGTGAGATTCTAAACGAGTACTTTGCATCGGTATTCACCGAGGAGAGGGACATGACGGATGTTGAGCTTAGGAACAGATGTTTGATTACACTAGGTCAAGTCGGCATAAGGAGGGAGGAAGTGTTGGGTATTCTAAAGGGCATTAAGGTGGACAAGTCCCCAGGTCCGGATGGGATCTATCCCAGATTACTGAGGGAAGCGAGAGAGGAAATAGCTGGGGCCTTAACAGATATTTAACAGATATGGGGCTCTTTCTGGGGTAGGTGGGACCTCTACAAACAGGATGGTCTTCACCTGAACCAGAGGGGTACCAATATCCTGGGGGGGAGATTTGTTAGTGCTCTTCGGGGGGGTTTAAACTAAATCAGCAGGGGAATGGGAACCTAAATTGTAGTTCCAGTGTACAGGCTGTTGAGAGTAGTGAGGTAGGGGATAAGGTTACAGGGACGCAAGAGGGCACTGGCAAGCAAGAACTTGGTTTAAAGTGTGTCTACTTCAACGCCAGGAGCATCCGGAATAAGGTGGGTGAGCTTGCAGCATGGGTTGGTACCTGGGATCCTGATATTGTGGCCATTTCAGAGACATGGGTAGAGCAGGGGCAGGAATGGATGTTGCAGGTTCCGGGATTTAGATGTTTCAGTAAGAACAGAGAAGAGGGTAAAAGATGGGGGGGGTGTGGCATTGTTAATCAAGGAAAGTATTACAGCGGCAGAAAGGACGTTTGAGGACTCGTCTACTGAGGTAGTATGGGCCGAGGTTAGAAACAGGAGAGGAGAGGTCACCCTGTTGGGAGTTTTCTATAGACCTCCGAATAGTTCCAGAGATGTAGAGGAAAGGATAGCGAAGATGATTCTCGACAGGAGCGAGAGTAACAGGGTAGTGGTTATGGGGGACTTTAACTTTCCAAATATAGACTGGAAATACTATAGTTCGAGTACTTTAGATGGGTCTGTTTTTGGCCAGTGTGTGCAGGAGGGTTTTCTGACACAGTATGTGGACAGGCCAACCAGGGGCGATGCCACATTGGATTTGGTACTGGGTAATGAACCCGGCCAGGTGTTCGATTTAGATGTAGGTGAGCACTTTGGCGATAGTGATCACAATTCGGTTAGGTTTACCTTAGCGATGGGCAGGGACAGGTATATACCGCAGGGCAAGAATTATAGCTGGGGGAAAGGAAATTATGACGCGATTAGGCAAGATTTAGGATGTGTAGGATGGGGAAGGAAACTGCAGGGGATGGGCACAAACGAAATGTGGAGCTTATTCAAGGAGCAGCTAATGCGTGTCCTTGATAAGTATGTACCTGTCAGGCAGGGAGGAAGTTGTCGAGCGAGGGAGCCGTGGTTTACTAAAGAAGTTGAAGCGCTTGTCAAGAGGAAGAGGGCGGCTTATGTTAGGATGAGACGTGAAGGCTCAGTTAGGGCGCTTGAGAGTTACAAGCTAGCCAGGAAGGATCTAAAGGGAGGGCTAAGAAGAGCAAGGAGAGGACACGAGAAGTCATTGGCGGATAGGATCAAAGAAAACCCTAAGGCTTTCTATAGGTATATCAGGAATAAAAGAATGATAAGAGTTAGAACAGGGCCAATCAAAGATAGTAGTGGGAAGTTGTGTGTGGAATCAGAGGAGATAGGGGAAGCGTTAAGTGAATATTTTACGTCAGTATTTACAGTAGAGAAAGAAAATGTTGCCAAGGAGATTACTGAGATACAGCCTACTAGGCTAGATGGGATTGAGATTCACAAGGAGGAGGTGTTAGCAATTTTGGAAAGAGTGAAAATAGATAAGTCCCCTGGGCCAGATGGGATTTATCCTAGGATTCTCTGGGAAGCCAGGGAGGAGATTGCAGAGCCGTTGTTGTTGATCTTTATGTCGTCATTGTCGACAGGAGTAGTGCCGGAGGACTGGAGGATAGCAAATGTTGTCCCCTTGTTCAAGAAGGGGAGCAGAGACAGCCCTGGTAATTATAGACCTGTGAGCCTTACTTCGGTTGTGGGTAAAATGCTGGAAAGGGTTATAAGAGATAGGATTTATAATCATCTTGAAAAGAATAAGTTCATTTGCAATAGTCAGCACGGTTTTGTGAAAGGTAGGTCGTGCCTCACAAACCTTATTGAGTTTTTCGAGAAGGTGACCAAACAGGTGGATGAGGGTAAAGCCGTGGATGTGGTGTATATGGATTTCAGTAAGGCGTTTGATAAGGTTCCCCACGGTAGGCTATTGCAGAAAATACGGAAGTATGGGGTTGAAGGTGATTTAGAGCTTTGGATCAGAAATTGGCTAGCTGAAAGAAGACAGAGGGTGGTGGTTGATGGCAAATGTTCATCCTGGAGTTTAGTTACCAGTGGTGCACCGCAAGGTTCTGTTTTGGGGCCACTGCTGTTTGTCATTTTTATAAATGACCTGGATGAGGGTGCAGAAGGGTGGGTTAGTAAATTTGCGGATGACACGAAGGTCGGTGGAGTTGTGGATAGTGTCGAAGGGTGTTGTAGGGTACAGAGGGACATAGATAGGCTGCAGAGCTGGGCTGAGAGATGGCAAATGGAGTTTAATGCGGAGAAGTGTGAGGTGATTCACTTTGGAAGGAGTAACAGCAATGCAGAGTACTGGGCTAATGGGAAGATTCTTGGTAGTGTAGATGAGCAGAGAGATCTTGGTGTCCAGGTACATAAATCCCTGAAAGTTGCTACCCAGGTTAATAGGGCTGTTAAGAAGGCATATGGTGTGTTAGCTTTTATTAGTAGGGGGATCGAGTTTCGGAGCCACGAGGTCGTGATGCAGCTGTACAAAACTCTGGTGAGGCCGCACCTTGAGTATTGCGTGCAGTTCTGGTCACCGCATTATAGGAAGGATGTGGAAGCTTTGGAAAGGGTGCAGAGGAGATTTACTAGGATGTTGCCTGGTATGGAAGGAAGGTCTTACGAGGAAAGGCTGAGGGACTTGGGGTTGTTTTCGTTAGAGAGAAGGAGGAGGAGAGGTGACTTAATAGAGACATACAAGATAATCAGAGGGTTAGATAGGTTGGATAGTGAGAGTCTTTTTCCTCGGATGATGATGGCAAACACGAGGGGACATAGCTTTAAGTTGAGGGGTGAAAGATATAGGACAGATGTCAGAGGTAGTTTCTTTACGCAGAGAGTAGTAGGGGCGTGGAACGCCCTGCCTGCAACAGTAGTAGACTCGCCAACTTTAAGGGCATTTAAATAGTCATTGGATAGACATATGGATGAAAATGGAATAGTGTAGGTCAGATGATCGGCGCAACATCGAGGGCCGAAGGGCCTGTACTGCGCTGTAATGTTCTAATGTTCTAATATCTTTGCAGCATCCTTAAACACGGGTGAGGTCCCGGAGGACTGGAGAATTGCTAATGTTGTCCCCTTGTTTAAGAAGGGTAGCAGGGATAATCCAGGTAATTATAGACCGGTGAGCCTGACGTCAGTGGTAGGAAAGCTGCTGGAGAAGATACTGAGGGATAGGATCTATTCCCATTTGGAAGAAAATGGGCTTATCAGTGATAGGCAACATGGTTTTGTGCAGGGAAGGTCATGTCTTACCAACTTAATAGAATTCTTTGAGGAAGTGACAAAGTTGATTGATGAGGGAAGGGCTGTCGATGTCATATACATGGAATTCAGTAAGGCGTTTGATAAGGTTCCCCATGGCAGGCGGATGGAGAAAGTGAAGGCGCATGGGGTCCAAGGTGTACTAGCTAGATGGATAAAGAACTGGCTGGGCAACAGGAGACACAGAGTAGCAGTAGAAGGGAGTTTCTCAAAATGGAGACGTGTGACCAGTGTTCCACAGGGATCCGTGCTGGGACCACTGTTGTTTGTGATATACATTAATGATTTGGAGGAAAGTATAGGTGGACTGATTAGCAAGTTTGCAGACGACACTAAGATTGGTGGAGTAGCAGATAGTGAAGGGGACTGTCAGAGAATACAGCAGAATATAGATAGATTGGAGAGTTGGGCAGAGAAATGGCAGATGGAGTTCAATCAGGGCAAATGCGAGGAGATGCATTTTGGAAGATCCAATTCAAGAGTGAACTATACAGTAAATGGAAAAGTCCTGGGGAAAATTGATGTCCAGAGAGATTTGGGTGTTCAGGTCCACTGTTCCCTGAAGGTGGCAACGCAGGTAAATAGAGTGGTCAAGAAGGCATACGGCATGCTTTCCTTCATCGGACGGGGTATTGAGTACAAGAGTTGGCAGGTCATGTTACAGTTGTATCGGACTTTGGTTCGGCCACATTTGGAATACTGCGTACAGTTCTGGTCGCCACATTACCAAAAGGATGTGGATGCTTTGGAGAGGGTGCAGAGGAGGTTCACCAGGATGTTGCCTGGTATGGAGGGCGCTAGCTATGAAGAGAGGTTGAGTAGATTAGGATTATTTTCATTAGAAAGACGGAGGTTGAGGGGGGACCTGATTGAGGTGTACAAAATCATGAGAGGTATAGACAGGGTGGATAGCAAGAGGCTTTTTCCCAGAGTGGGGGATTCAATTACTAGAGGACACGAGTTCAAAGTGAAAGGGGAAAAGTTTAGGGGGGATATGCGTGGAAAGTTCTTTACGCAGAGGGTGGTGGGTACCTGGAACGCGTTGCCAGCAGAGGTGGTCGATGCGGGCACGATGGCGTCTTTTAAGATGTATCTAGACAGATACATGAATGGGCAGGAAGAAAAGAGATACAGAACCTTCGAAAATAGGCGACATGTTTAGAGAGAGGATCTGGATCGGCGCAGGCTTGGAGGGCCGAAGGGCCTGTTCCTGTGCTGTAATTATCTTTGTTCTTTGTTCTTTGGAGGGGAACTTGCAGGTGGTGGTGTTCCCATGCATTTGCTGCCCTTGTCCTTCTAGTTGGTAGAGGTCGCGGGTTTGGAAGGAGCTGTCGAAGGAGCCTTGGTGCATTGTTGCAGTGCATCTTGTCGATGGTACACACTGCTGCCACTGTGCGTCGGTGGTGGAGGGAGTGAATGTTTGTAGATGCGGTGCCAATCAAGCGGGCTGCTTTGTCCTGGATGGTGTCAAGCTTCTTGAGTGTTGTTGGAGCTGCACCCATCCAGGCAAGTGGAGAGTACTCCATCACACTCCTGACTTGTGCCTTGTAGATGGTGGCCAGGCTTCGGGGAGTCAGGAGGTGAGTTACTCGCCTCAGGATTCCTAGCCTGTGACCTGCTCTTGTAGCCATGGTATTTATATGGCTACTCCAGTTCAGTTTCTGGTCAATGGTAGCCCCTAGGATGTTGATGGTGGGTGATTCAGCGATGGTAATGCCGAATGTCAAGGGGAGATGGTTAGATTCTTTCTTGTTGGAGATGGTCATAGCAAATTGGTTGCAGAGGGATTTAGACAGGTCAGGTAAATGGGCAAGAACATGGGAGAGGGAATACAATATGGCAAAGTGTATTGGTAGGAAAATTTAAAAAAAGAATTTTTTTGAATCTTTTGGGACTGGGAAAAATTTGCATTCAGAGAATGTCCTTGTTCTATTCTGGAAAACCAGCTGGTGAAGGGTGGTACTGTTGCCAATCTTTACTCAGTCTGACATTTATTTAGAGAGTGAAACATTACAAACATACACCTCCTAACTCAACCACAGCACAGTTGCGATAAGTGTCTCGTTATTTGTGCTCAAGTGAAACCTCAATTAATGCCCTCCACCTATATATAATTAAACAGTTGATATATAATTAACATCCTTGCACAGGAAGTTAACATGAAGGTACAGCAAGCAATTAGGAGGGCAAATGGTATGTTAGTTTTGTTACAAAGAGACTGGAATATAAGAGTAAAGAAGTCTTACTGCAATTATACAGGGCATGGTGAGGCGACACCTGGAGTACTGTGTGCAGATTTGATCTCCCAAGGAAGGATACACTTGCTTTCAAGGGAGTGTAACAAATGTTCACTGGACTGATTCCTGGGATGAGGGATTGTCCTATGAGGACAGACTGAATAACTAGATCTATATTCCCGAGGGTTTAGAAGAATGAGAGGTGATCTAATTGAAACATATAAAATTCTTAATGGGCTTGACAGGGCAGATGCTGAGAAAATGTTTCACAGGGGAATCTAGAACATGGGGTTACAGTCTCAGAATAAGTGGTCAGCCATTTCGGACTGAGATGAGTAGAAATTTCTTCACTCAAAGGGTGTGAATCTTTAGAATTCTCCACTCCAGAAAGCTGTAGATGCTCAGTTGTTGAGCATATTCAAGACAGAGTTCAACACATTTTTGGGTACGAATGGAATTAAGGGATATCGGGATAGTGTGGGAAAATGGGAGAAGATCAGCTTTGATCTTGTTGAATGGTGGAGCAGGCTTGTAGGACTAAATGGCCTACTCCAGCTCCTGTTTCTTATGTTCTAATATATCAGTCTTCTTTGCCCCTACAATGATGCATCAATCACCCATGCAAATATGTCAGCACCGCATAAGTACATGATTCTTATCTCCTAACCTCCAAAAGCATCATGCCAGTGCTCATTCTATTAAAATTACAGTGATTTCAAAAATGCATACAATCCCCATCCACTCTTCCTTAACACCGTGTTGCCACTGGATGCCTATACATGTCCTCTTTTACCTGTTCTAGTGGTTATTCCAAGTCTCACTTAAGGGCCAAGGATAGCAGGAGGTGATTGGCTGCTTATGTTGTATAGATGGCTGATGGAACTGAGATGGCCCTTGTCTCATCAGAACTTGTGTCTTGACAGCATGATATTGTGCTATCAGGTTAATGTCATGAGTTGCTGTCCTCAGAGACGGGGTATCATGTAACTCAAAGAACAAAGAACAGTACAGCACAGGAACAGGCCATTCGGCCCTCCAAGCCTGCACTGACCTTGATGCCTGCCTAAACTAAAACCTTCTGCACTTCTGGGGACCGTATCCCTCTATTCCCATCCTATTCATGTATTTGTCAAGATGCCTCTTAAACGTCGCTATCATACCTGCTTCCACCACCTCCCCCGGCAGCAAGTTCCAGGCACTCACCACCCTCTGTGTAAAGAACTTGCCTTGCACATCCCCTCTAAACTTTGCCCCTCTCACCTTAAACCTATTACTGACTCTAGTAACTGACTCTTCGACCCTGGGAAAAAGCTTCTGACTATCCACTCTGTCCATGCCGCTCATAACTTTGTAAACCTCTATCATGTCGCCCCTCCACCTCTCCCATTCCAGTGAAAACAATCCTAGTTTATCCAACCTCTCCTCATGGCTAATGCCCTCCAGACCAGGCAACATCCTGGTAAACCTCTTCTGTACCCTCTCCAAAGCCTCCACGTCCTTCTGGTAGTGTGGCGACCAGAATTGCACGCAATATTCTAAGTGTGGCCTCACTAAAGTTCTGTACAGCTGCAGCACGACTTGCCAATTTTTATACTTTATGTCCCGTCCGATGAAGGCAAGCATGCTGTATGCCTTCTTGACTACCTTATCCACCTGCGTTGCCACTTTCAGTGACCTGTGAACCTGTACGCCCAGATCTCTCTGCCTGTCAATACTCCTAAGGGTTCTGCCATTTACTGTATACTTCCCACCTGCATTAGACCTTCCAAGATGCATTACCTCACATTTGTCCGGAATAAACTCCATCTGCCATTTCTCCGCCCAAGTCTCCAACTGATCAATATCCTGCTGTATCCTCTGACAATCTTCATCACTATCCGCAACTCCACCAACCTTGTGTCGTCCGCAAACTTACTAATCAGATCAGCTACATTTCCTCCAAATCATTTATATATACTACAAAGAGCAAAGGTCCCAGCACTGATCCCTGCGGAACACCACTAGTCACATCCCTCCATTCAGAAAAGCACCCTTCCACTGCTACCCTCTGTCTTCTATGACTGAGCCAGTTCTGTATCCATCTTGCCAGCTCACCTCTGATTCCGTGTGACTTCACCTTTTGTAGCAGTCTGCCATGTGGGACCTTGTCAAAGGCTTTACTGAAGTCCATATAGATAACATCCACTGCCCTTCCTTCATCAATCATCTTTGTCACTTCCTCAAAAAACTCAATCAAATTAGTGAGACACGACCTCCCCTTCACAAAACCGTGCTGCCTCTCGCTAATAAGTTCGTTTGTTTCCAAATGGGGGTAAATCCTGTCCCAAAGAATCCTCTCCAATAATTTCCCTACCACAAACGTAAGGCTCACCGGCATATAATTTCCTGGATTATCCTTGCTACCCTTCTTAAACAAAGGAACAACATTGGCTATTCTCCAGTCCTCTGGGACCTCACCTGCAGCCAATGAGGATGCAAAGATTTCTTTGCAGTTCCGATGAAGGGTCACTGACCCGAAACGTTAACTCTGCTTCTCTTTTCACAGATGCTGCCAGACCTGCTGAGTGGTTCCAGCATTTCTTGTTTTTATTATTATTATGCAAAGATTTCTGTCAAGGCCCCAGCAATTTCTTCTCTTGCCTCCCTCAGTATTCTGGGGTAGATCCCATCAGGCCCTGGGGACTTAACTACTTTAATGCTTTGCAAGACACCCGACTCCTGGGTGGGTTGGTCCTCATCTTTTGCTCTTCACTGCCATCATCATTGTCCACCTCCTGTGCTGCCATTGCTGTGTTGGATTTCCAGGAAAGGTTGGTCGAACTTAAGAATGGCTGAGCATGACCCTCTTGGGATTAAGAACTAAGGGGGTGGGGACTGGGGGGTGGGGTGGATGGTGGATGGAAGACTGTGGCTGTGTAATGCTTCATAGTAATGCCAGGGCAACAGTGTAGGTGTTCAGTTTCGAACCTCGTGCCAGCAAGATCACCATCATAGCTGGAACTGCCTCCCCAGTCGCTGCCTGCCCTTGTCTTCAAAGATGGTGAAGGATTTAAAGGTGAGCTACCACCCCACCCCACCCCGCTCCTGTAGTCTGCCTTTGTGGCGGTTTAGTGCACCAATTTCTCCTGCAGGATAATTGCATGAAGGAGGGTGAAATTATATGGGTAAGGGGTGGGTGGGTGTGGTGGTGATGGGTATGAGGCTGTTAAAGTGAAGGAAGGGGGTTTATCACCATGATTGCAAGTAATTCTGTGAGGAAAGCTAGGTGGCTGTTGTGCAAGTTGTTGAGGTAACCCACCCATCCACCACCCAATCAAAGACCATTGAGAAGAGTTAGTTGTGCAAGTGCTACAGTAAGAGGGTAAGAGTGTATTTGGGCCCATGCTGGGCAAGGAAGAAAAAGTAGAGATTTCCAGTTTGCTACCATACCTTCCCTGCAAGAATGTGGAACTGTTTGCATCTGACAGTCCAGGGGTGAGGGACCTGGTAAGCAGTGGTAATGCCATCTCCCTCAAGTAGCATCAGTTCCAATTCTGGGAGGAGTGGTGGCACCCACACCGAATCACAGAATTGTTACAGCGTGGAAGGAGGCTATTCGGCTCATCGTGTCTGCACAAGTTCTCTGGAAGAGCAACTCCCTCAGTTCCATTCGCCTGCCTTCTCCCCGTAACCCTGCACATTCTTCCTTTTCATATAACTGTCCAATTCCCTTTTGAATGCTTCAGTTGAACCTGCCTCCATCACGTTCTCTGGCAGCGCATTCCAGACCTTAACCACTCGTTTCGTGAAAAAGACTTTCCTCATTATCTTCTCATTACATGCTCTTACCTTCCAGGAGTGGTACGGAGAGGAGCGGAGCGGACCTGTGGGGAGAACGCCGGGAGTGGAGTCTATACATCGACCCCGAGGATCGAGGCCCAGTCTCTTACCTTCCGGGAGCGGAGCGGACCTGTGGGGAGAATGCCGGGAGCGGAGCCTACAAATCGACCCCGAGGATCGAGGCCCAGTCTCTTACCTTCTGGGAGTGGAGTGGAGAGGAGCGGAGCGGACCTGTGGAAGAATGCCGGGAGCGGAGCCTATGAAACGACCCCGAGGATTGACGCCCAGTCTCTTACCTTCCGGGAGAGGAGCGGACCTGTGGGGAGAATGCTGGGAGCGGAGCCTATAAATTGACCCCGAGGATCGAGGCTCAGTCTCTTACCTTCCGGGAGCGGAGAGGAGCTCTTCCAGTGCGCCGGAGTTTTGAAAAAAGAGGCAAACAGTGATGTCAGAGGAGAGCTGCAAGGTGATTGGTTGGTGAGTAGCAGCTGTTCAAATATCTTTAAAAAAAAAGGGAAAGTTGTTTTTTTTTGTTGGAAAAAAATCTCTGGTGATAAAGTGAGTACTACTAAAGTGTTTTTTTTTGAAGGACTTTAGATTGAAGTGGGTAGAACAAGGCCCCTAGTATAATTAGTATTTTTTAATTAAGGGAGTAACTAATTAATCTATGGATAAGTCATGGCAGGAGAGCTCAGCCCCGTGATATGCTCCTCCTGCGCTATGTGGGAAATCAGGGACGCTTCCAGTGTCCCTGGTGACCAAATGTGCAGGAAGTGTATCCAGCTGCAGCTACTGGCTACCCGCATTATGCAGGTGTGGCTGTGGGTGGATTCACTGTGGAGCATTCACGATGCTGAGGAAGCCGTGGATAGCACATTTAGTGAGGTGGTCACAACGCAGGTAATGGCTGCACAGGCAGAAAAGAGATGGGTGACCACCAGACGGAGTAGTAGGCGCAGGCAGGTAGTGCAGGAGTCCCCTGTGGTCATCCCTCTCTCAAACAGATATACCGCTTTGGATACTGTTGGGGGGGATGACCTTCCAGGGGAAAGCAGCAACAGCCAAGTTCGTGGCACCACGGAGGGCTCTGCTGCACAACAGGGGAGGAAAAGGGTTGGAAGAGCTATAGTGATAGGGGATTCTATCGTAAGGGGTGCAGATAGGCGTTTCTGTGGTCACAAATGAGACTCCAGGATGGTATGTTGCCTCCCTGGTGCTAGGGTCAAGGATGTCTTGGAGCGGTTGCAGGACATTCTGAAAGAGGAGGGTGAGCAGCCAGAGGTCGTGGTCCATATTGGTACTAACGACATAGGCAGGAAGAGAGATGAGGTCCTGCAAAGTGAATATAGGGAGTTAGGCAGAAGGTTAAAAAGCAGGACCTCTAGGGTTGTAATCTCAGGATTACTCCATGTGCCATGTTCTAGTGAGGGTAGGAATAGGAGGATTAGACAAATGAATGCGTGGCTGAAGAGCTGGTGTAGGCGGGAGGGCTTCAGCTACTTGGATCATTGGAATCTCTTCTGGTGCAGAGGTGAACTGTACAAGAAGGACGGGTTGCATCTAAACTGGAGGGGGACCAATATCCTTGTGGGGAGGTTTGCGAGTACTACTCGGGAGGGATTGAACTAGTCTTGCAGGGGGGTGGGACCCAAAGTAGTAGTCTCTCAGATGAGATAGTTGAGGCAAATGTAGAGCTTAAAGCAAGCAAGTCTAGTAGGCAGGCCGGGCAGGGGCAGGACAGGGAGTGTGGAAGGTCTGGTAGACTAAACTGCATTTACTTTAATGCAAAAAACCTTACAGGTAAGGCAGATGAACTCAGAGCATGGATTGGTACATGGGATTGTGATATTGTAGCGATTACAGAAATGTGGTTGAGGGATGGGCAGGACTGGCAGCTCAATGTTCTGGGGTACCGATCCTTCCGGTGTGACAGAGGTGGAGGTAAGAGAGAAGGAAGAGTTGCATTATTGATTAGGGAGGACATCACAGCAGTACTTATTTATTTATTTAGAGATAACAGTCTGTGCTGACCATCAACCACCTATTTATACTAATCCTACATTAATCCCATATTCCTACCACATCCGCTCAATTCCCTACCACCTTTTTTTTTTCTTTTGGGCCTCCTTATCTCGAGAGACAATGGATACGCGCCTGGAGGTGGTCAGTGGTTTGTGAAGCAGCGCCTGGAGTGGCTATAAAGGCCAATTCTAGAGTGACAGGCTTTTCCACAGGTGCTGCAGAGAAATTTGTTTGTCGGGGCTGTTGCACAGTTGGCTCTCCCCTTGCGCCTCTGTCTTTTTTCCTGCCAACTACTAAGTCTCTTCGACTCGCCACATTTTAGCCCTGTCTTTATGGCTGCCCGCCAGCTCTGGCGAACGCTGGCAACTGACTCCCACGACTTGTGATCAATGTCACAGGATTTCATATCGCGTTTGCAGACGTCTTTATAGCGGAGACATGGACGGCCGGTGGGTCTGATACCAGTGGCGAGCTCGCTGTACAATGTGTCTTTGGGGATCCTGCCATCTTCCATGCGGCTCACATGGCCAAGCCATCTCAAGCGCCGCTGACTCAGTAGTGTGTACAAGCTGGGGATGTTGGCCGCCTCGAGGACTTCTGTGTTGGAGATACGGTCCTGCCACCTGATGCCAAGTATTCTCCGGAGGCAGCGAAGATGGAATGAATTGAGACGTCGCTCTTGGCTGACATACGTTGTCCAGGCCTCGCTGCCATAGAGCAAGGTACTGAGGACACAGGCCTGATACACTTGGACTTTTGTGTTCCGTGTCAGTGCGCCATTTTTCCACACTCTCTTGGCCAGTCTGGACATAGCAGTGGAAGCCTTTCCCATGCACTTGTTGATTTCTGCATCTAGAGACAGGTTACTGGTGATAGTTGAGCCTAGGTAGGTGAACTCTTGAACCACTTCCAGAGCGTGGTCGCCAATATTGATGGATGGAGCATTTCTGACATCCTGCCCCATGATGTTCGTTTTCTTGAGGCTGATGGTTAGGCCAAATTCATTGCAGGCAGCCGCAAACCTGTCGATGAGACTCTGCAGGCACTCTTCAGTGTGAGATGTTAAAGCAGCATCGTCAGCAAAGAGGAGTTCCCTAATGAGGACTTTCCGTACTTTGGACTTCGCTCTTAGACGGGCAAGGTTGAACAACCTGCCCCCTGATCTTGTGTGGAGGAAAATTCCTTCTTCAGAGGACTTGAACGCATGTGAAAGCAGCAGGGAGAAGAAAATCCCAAAAAGTGTGGGTGTGAGAACACAGCCCTGTTTCACGCCACTCAGGATAGGAAAGGGCTCTGAGGAGGAGCCACCATGTTGAATTGTGCCTTTCATATTGTCATGGAATGAGGTGATGATACTTAGTAGCTTTGGTGGGCATCCAATCTTTTCTAGTAGTCTGAAGAGACCACGTCTGCTGACGAGGTCAAAGGCTTTGGTGAGATCAATGAAAGCAATGTAGAGGGGCATCTGTTCACGGCATTTCTCCTGTATCTGATGAAGGGAGAACAGCATGTCAACGGTCGATCTCTCTGCACGAAAGCCACACTGTGCCTCAGGGTAGACGCGCTCGACCAGCTTCTGGAGCCTGTTCAGAGCGACTCGAGCAAAGACTGTGCTGACCACCTATTTATACTAATCCGACATTAATCCCATATTCCTACCACATCCGCTCAATTCCCCTACCACCTAAGGGGCAATTTAAAATGGCCAATTTACCTATCAAACTGCAAGTCTTTAGCTGTGGGAGGAAACCAGAGCACCTGGTGGAAACCCACACAGTCACAGGCAGAACTTGCAAACTCCACACAGGCAGTACCCAGAATCAAACCCGGGTCGCTGGAGTTGTGAGGCTGCAGTGCTAACCACTGCGCCACAGTGTCGCCCAACTTAGAGAGGATATCCCAGGGGGAATGTCCAGTGAGGCCATATGGGCAGAACTTAAAAATAAGAAAGGGGTGATCACTTTGATGGGATTATACTATAGGCCCCCCAATAGTCAGAGGGAAGTGGAGGAGCATATATGTCGGGAAATCACAGATAGGTGTAAGAATTATAGGGTTGTAATAGTAAGTGATTGTAACTTCCCTAATATTGACTGGGACTGCCTTCGTGCTAAGGATTCAGATGGAGAAGAATTTGTTAAGTGTGTCCAGGATAGTTTCCTGAAGCAGTATGTGGATGGCCCTACTAGAGAAGGGGCTACACTCGACCTCCTCTTAGGAAATGAGGATGGGCAGGTGATTGATGTGTCAGTGGGGCAGCACTTTGGGACCAGTGACCATAACTCTATTAGCTTCAAAATAGTTCTGGAAAAGGATAGGACTGGTCCTCAGGTTGAAGTCCTAAATTGGGAGAAGGCTAATTTCGATGGCATCAGACAGGAACTCTCAAAAGTTGAATGGGGGAGGCTGTTTACAGGTAAAGGGACGTCTGGTAAGTGGGAGGCTTCTAAAAGTGAGATAGGAAGAGTTCAGGGACAGCATGTTCCTTTTAGCTGGAAGGGCAAGGCTGGCAAATTTAGGGAACCTTAGTTGACGAGGGATATTGAGGGTCTGGTCAGGACAAAGAAGGAGGCATATGTCAGGTATAGGCAGCTGGGATCGAGCGAGTCCCTCGAGGAGTATAGGGGTTGTAGGACTACACTTAAGAAGGAAATTAGGAGGGCGAAAAGGGGCCATGAGATTTCCCTGGAAGATAAGATAAAGGAGAATCTTAAAGGATTCTATAAGTATATTAAGAGTAAAAGGGTAGCTAGGGAGAGAGTAGGTCCCCTTAAGGATCAGTGTGACAATCTATGTGTGGAGACACAGGAAATGGGCGAGGTCTTAAAGGAATATTTCTCATCTGTATTTACCGTGGAGAAGGTCATGGAAGCTAGTGAGTTCAAGGGATGGAACACCGATATCCTGGAGTATATCAACATTACAAAGGAGGATGTGTTGGAGGTTTGGAAGCGCATTAAGGTGGATAAATCCCCAGGGCCTGACCAGGTGTATCTTCGGGTGCTATGGGAAGCAAGGGAGGAGATTGCTGGGGCCCTGGCAGAGATTTTTGTATCATCGTTAGCCACGGGTAAGGTACCGGAAGACTGGAGGATAGCTAATGTTGTGCCTTTATTTAAGAAGGGCAGCAGGGATAAGGCAGAGAACTACAGGCCGGTGGGCCTTACATCAGTGGTGGGAAGGTTATTGGAAGGGATTCTGAGAGACAGGATTTATATGCAATTGGAAAGGCATGGTCTGATTAGGGATAGTCAGCATGGCTTTGTGCGTGGGAAATCATCTCTCACAAATTTGATTGAGCTTTTTGAGGAGGTGACCAAGAGGATTGACGAGGGCAGGGCGATGGACGTTGTCTACATGGACTTTAGCAAGGCCTTTGACAAGGTCCCGCATGGTAGGCTGGTCCAGAAGGTTCGAACACATGGAATCCAGGTTGAGCTGGCAAATTGGATACAAAATTGGCTTGGTGATAGGAGGCAGAGGGTGGGAGTGGAGTGTTGTTTTTCAGATTGGAGGCTGGTGACCAGTGGTGTGCCGCAGGGATTGGTGCTGGGCCCTCTGTTGTTTGTCATATATATTAATGACTTGGATGTGAATGTAAGAGGCATTATTAGTAAGTTTGCAGATGACACCAAAATTGGTGGTATAGTGGACAGTGAAGAAGGTTGTCTAAGGTTACAACAGGATATAGATAAACTGGGAAAGTGGGCAAGGGAGTGGCAAATGGAATTTAATGCAGACAAGTGTGAAGTGATGCATTTTGGGAAGTTAAACCAGGGCAGGACATACACAGTGAATGGCGGGGCCCTGGGGAGTGTTATTGAGCAGAGTGACCTTGGGGTGCAAGTACATCGTTCCCTGAAAGTGGCAACACAGGTAGACAGGGTGGTGAAGAAGGCATATGGCATGCTCGCTTTCATCGGCCGAGGCACTGAGTACAAGAGTTGGAACGTCATGTTACAGCTGTACATAACGTTGGTTAGGCCGCATTTGGAGTACTGTGTGCAGTTCTGGTCGCCGCACTACAGGAAAGATGTGATTAAGCTAGAGAGGGTGCAGAAAAGATTCACAAGGATGTTGCCTGGTTTGGAAGCTTGAGTTATAAAGAGAGATTGGATAGGCTGGGTCTGTTTTCCCTGGAGCGAAGGAGGCTGAGAGGGGACATGATAGAGGTATATAAAATTATGAGAGGCATAGACAGGGTAGATAGCCAGAGTCTGTTTCCCATGATAGGGATGACTAAAACTAGAGGGCATAGATTTAAGGTGAGAGGGAGGAGGTTTAAAGGGGATCAAAGTTGTAAATTTTTCACACAAAGAATAATGGGTATCTGGAATGAGCTGCCTGAGGAGGTGCTGGAGGCAGGAACAGTAGCGACATTTAAGAGGCATCTGGACAGGTACTTGAATGAGCAAGGCATAGAGGGATATGGAATTAATGCAGGCAGGTGGGATTAGTATAGATAGGCATTATGGTCGGCATTGACGCGGTGGGCTGAAGGGCCTGTTTCTATGCTGTACGACTCTATGACTCTATGTCTCTAAGACTCATGCCACTTTTGCTTCTCTTACCAAATACTTTAAATCTGTGCCCTCTCATTCTCGATCCTTTCCTGAGTAGGAACAGTTTCTCTCTATCTACTCTGTCCAAACCCTTCATGATTTTGAATACCTCTATTAAATTGCCTCTCAGCCTTCTTTTCCCTAAGGAAAACAGTCCTAACTTCTCCAATCTAACTTTGTAACTGAAATTTCTCATCCCTGGAACCATTCTCGTGAATCTTTTCTGTACTGTCTCCAATGCCCTCACGTCTTTCCTCAAGTGCGATGTCTTATCCAAATTCAACATAACTTCCTTGCTCTTGTTGCCTATGCCCCATTGAATAAAGCCCAGGATACTGTATGCTTTATTAACTGCTCTCTCAACCTGTCCTGCCACCTTCAATGACTTATGCACATATATACCTAGGTTCCTTTGCTCCTGCACCCCCTTTAGAATTGTACCCTATATTCTGTATTGTCTCTTCATGTTCTTCCTACCGAAATGAATCACTTCACATTTCTTTGCATTGAACTTCATCTGCCACCTGTCTGCCCATTCCATCAATTTGTCTACATCCTTTTGAAGTTCTACACTATCCTCCTCACAGTTCACAAAGGTTCGAAATTTCGTATCATCTGCAAACTTTGAAATTCTGCCCTGTACCCCAAGGTCTAGGTCATTAATACATATCAGGAAAATGAAGGGTCCCAACACTGATCCCTGGGGAACTCCACTACAAACACTCCTCCAGCCCGAAAAACATCCATTAACCACTACTCTTCGTTTCCTGTCACTCAGCCAATTTTGTATCCATGTTGCTACCGTCCCTTTTATTCCATGAGCAACAAGTTTGCTCACAAGTCTGTTGTGTGGCACTGTATCAAATGCCTTTTGAAAGTCCATGTACACCACATCAACAGCATTGCCCTCATCAACCCTCTCTGTTACCTCCTTAAAAGACTTCAGCAAGTTAGTTAAACATGATTTTCCCTGAAGAAATTCATGCTGGCTTTCCTTAATTAACTCGCATTTGTCCATGTGACTATTGATTTTGTCCCGCATTATTTTTTCCAGAAGTTTTCCCACCACCGAAGTTAAACTGACTGGCCTGTAGTTGCTGGGCTTATCTTTACACCCTTTCTTGAACGTTTGCAATTCTCCAGTCCTCTGGCACCATCCCTGATTCTAAGGCAGACTGAAAAATTATGACCAGTGCTTCCACAATTTCCACCCTCACTTCCCTCAGTATCCTTGGATGCATCTCATCCGGCACTGGCGTTTTATCCACTTTAAGTACAGATAGGCTATCTAATACTTCCTCTTTATCAATTTTAAACCTCTCTAGTGTCTGACTTACCTTCTCTTTCAACATTGCCTGGTTTGCATCTCCTTCCTTGATAAAGACAGGTGTAAAGTATTCATTTAATACCTAAGCTATGCCCTCTGCCTCCATGAGTAAATCCCCTTTCTGGTCTCTAAACGGCCCCACTCCTCCTTTTACCATCCTGTTACTACTTATATGCCTATAGAAAGCTTTGCGATTTCTTTTAATGCTAGCTGCCAGTCTCTTTTCATGCTCTCTCTTTGCTTCTCTTATTTGCTTTTTCACTTCCCCTTCCATTTCCCCTTCGAGGAAACATATTTTGACTGTGCCCAAACTTCATTGAAGGTAACCCATTGTTCATCTCCTGGTTTTCCTGCCAGCTTTTGACTCCAATTTATTTGCCCCAACTCCATTCTTACCCCATTGAAGTTAGCTTTCCCCAGTTAATTATTCTTACCCTGGATTGCTCTTTGTCCTTTTCCATAGTCAGCCTAAACCTTATGATACATTGATCACTATCTCCTCAATGATCTCCTACTGATACTTGATCCACGTGACTCATGTCATTCCCAAGAACCAGGTCTAGCAATGCCTCCTTTCTCATTGGACGAGCAACATACTATTGCAGAAAATTTTCCTGAACGCATTCTAGAAACTCTTGCCCCTCACTGCCCTTTACGCTACTATTATCCCAGTCTATGTTTGGGGATAATTAAAGTCCCCCATTATAACTACCTTATAAGTTTTGCACCTCTTTGTAATTTCCTTGCAAATTTGTTCCTCCATGTCCTTCCCACTAGCTGGTGGCCTATAGACAACACCAAGCAATGTAACTGCGCCTTTTTTGTTCCTTAGCTCTAGCAAATAGATTCTGTCCTCGACCCCTCTGGGACATTCTTTTTCTCCAGCACTGTAATGCTCTCCTTAATCAATACTGACACCCCTCCCCTTTTTTTCCCTTTCCTATCTTTCCTGAATACCTGTATCAAGGAATATTTAACACCCAGTCCTGCCCTTCTTTGAGCCAGGTCTCTGTTATAACCACAACATCATATTTCCACAGAGTAGGAAGTGAGATTTTCACCTATCAGTAACATTGATATTATTTTGCTTAAAGAAAACTATGTGTTTACAATGACATAATATATCTAACTATAGTCCTGGGGTCAGTGAGGTAAATCCAATGAGCTAGTTAACTGACCACATTCCTCCTTTCTCTCTGAGATTTCTTCATGCATTTGCCATTCGCTATGGCGGAAACGTTCGACAATCTGGAAGAACATCTTGAGAAATTCATTGAGAACATTCGGCAGCTTGGCATCATCGTCAGTGACTTCCAGCTCAGTAGCCAGGCGGGTCTGAACCAGAAACTCAATTCCATGATTACGGGGCTGCAAGATGTTGACAAATGCCGACAACAGCTGCATGATATTAATGTACCATTGGAAGTATTTGAGTACATTGATCAAGGCTGCAATCCTCAACTTTACACCAAAGAATGCTTGGAGAGAGCCTTAGCCAAGAACGAGCAAGTCAAAGGAAAAATTGACACATTGAAGAAATTCAAAGGACTTCTGATTCATGAACTGAGCAAAGTGTTTCCTGAAGAAATGTCCAAATACCGATCTATTCGATGTGAAGATCATCTGCCCACGTAGCTAGATCCACCATGTTCTATTTGGAACTATACTGCTTCCTTTTTTCAGGAAACGAACAATGTGGCTAACTTTTTGCAGCCTGAGAAATTATTCTTGAATGCTTAAGAGGAATACATAATTTGTTTCCTCCACTGAAATGGACCTGAAAAGAAAACTGGGGAAGAAGCAAATGTGTTTTTCCTTTCTCGATGCATTAGTGCTTGGATTGAATGGGACTTAGTTCGTTCATGTCAGATATTATGAAGGCAGCATTATGATTGGATGGGAAGATGTACTCAGTAAAACAGATTCAGATACTTTTGTACCAGTGTACATGATAAATGCATTTTGTATAATACTAGTTAGTGCAGCAATTTTTGTAATAAAACAGGTTCTTTGTGACCAGAATGCTTAAACAGATTTTAACTGTACAATTTCTAAATGACTTGAAAAGGCCCAAAAGATTCAGAGCAAAAAAAAAGACACTTTAGCTCAAAGTGCACATTATCAGGAGTCCATGGATGTCCATCCCACACTACCTTAAATACTAATTTTCTTTCCATACCTCTCTTTGGGGGCGCTGAATCAAGCTGTGATGTTAATTATCTTTGAAACACTCCTTCTTAACAATTAATATCTCAGCTTTGTAAAGGTGCCAGTCAGTCCCAAATTAGCTTTTTTCCATTCTGATGAAAGGTTATCATTTTGAAACCTAGCTTTAATCCTCTTTCCACATATGCTGTCAGACCTGCTGAGTACTTCCAGCATTTTCTGTTTTTATTTCAAATCAACTATGTTCTCTGGGAGTTCCACATATTGGCTATCTTGCGGAGGGAGGTGGTGGGGAGGGAAGTGAGGGGAGAGTATTTTTCTGGTCCTTGAGGTTTGTGAATTTTTATATGTCCTTGAGGCACATGTTCATTGAAATAAAGTTTGATTTTTCCATTAAAAAAAAGGGCGGCACAGTGGCGCAGTGGTTAGCACCGCAGCCTCACAGCTCCAGCGACCCGGGTTCAATTCTGGGTACTGCCTGTGTGGAGTTTGCAAGTTCTCCCTGTGTCTGCGTGGGTTTCCTCCGGGTGCTCCGGTTTCCTCCCACATGCCAAAGACTTGCAGGTTGATAGGTAAATTGGCCATTATAAAATTGTCCCTAGTATAGGTAGGTGGTAGGGAAATACAGGGACAGGTGGGGAATATGGTAGGAATATGGAATTAGTGTAGGATTAGTATAAATGGGTGGTTGATGGTCGGCACAGACTCGGTGGGCCGAAGGGCCTGTTTCAGTGCTGTATCTCTAAACTAAACTATTCCTGCCAAGTAGGTGAGCAGACCACATTTAACCAATGGTTACATGTAAGCTAATGATATGTTCGCCTTTATCGTAAGAGGATTTGAGTATAGGAGTCGTGAAGTCTTGCTTCAATTGTATAGAACCTTGGTTAGACCGCACTTGGAGTACTGTGTGCAGTTTTGGTTTCCTTATCTTAGGAAGGATATTATTGCCCTAGAGGGAGTGCAATGAAGGTTAACCAGACTTGTTCCCGGGATGGCGGGACTGTCCTATGAAGAGAGATTGAGGAAACTGGGCCTCTATTCACTAGAGTTTCGAAGAATGAGAGGTGATCTCATTGAAACTGACTAAATACTTAAAGGGATAGACAAGGTAGATGCAGCTAAGATGTTTCCCCTGGTTGGGGAGTCTAGAACTAGGGGACACAATTTCAAAATAAGGAATAAGCCACTTAGGACAGAGGTGAGGACAAATTTCTTTACTCAGAGAGTTGTGAATCTTTGGGATTCTCTACCCCAGAGGGCTGTGGAAGCTCAGTCATTGAGTATGTTTAAAGCAGAGATTGACAGATTTCTAAATACAACTGACATAAGGGGATATGAGGATAGTGTGGGCAAAAGACATTGATGTGGATGATCAGCCATGATCATATTGAATGGCAGAGCAGGCTCAATGGGCTGAATGGCCTACTCCTGCTCCTATGTTCCTAACCATTCAACTTCCATTGGAGCTCTGAATTCAGATGCCGACGGCTGCAAGGTGTAAGGCTGGGAAACCTTTCTCTCCTGCCTGGAGAAGTGCCTGCCCTTCACTTGCCACCTGTTCATAATGATGCTGCTGAAATTGGGAACTCAAGAGGGATCATTTGAATAAATATCCCCTGGTGGAATGAGTTGATACAATGGTGTATTCCATTTATGCCTTTTGCTGTTTAACTTAACCAATATGTCATCAGAGATCTGTCTGTCACCCACTAACGGTCTTGCTTCTGCACGGAATAAAATAAAATACACAATGGGAGTACATTTCTGACCCTTAGTGAGTGGTACAAATGGCAAAATGATAGCAAACTAGCTGACCAATAATAAACTAATTCCCCAGCTTACTATATCATAAACAAACTTTATTCTTCAGCGCTTTCTTAAATGCTTCTGCTCATGCTATGATTTAAAGGTAATTCACATAGAACAAAAAGATAATACCATAACTACCTCTGAGACCTGCTCAGGATGATGCAGTTAAAGTTTCTGACAGCTGTTGAGGGCCCTAAATGAAAGCAGAGGCTCAATTCAGCTCCTACTGGATATAAGTGCACAGCACTGAGCTGCCTATTATTCAGCACTAATTGGACAATCTCACTCAGAGAAGCCAGAAGGACAGTCAGGGTGAAAAATGGAAGTGTCACACTGATTGGTAGTGAGTGTTCTTCAGAGGTCGGGGTCATGTTGTTGGGGCAGAGCAGAGGGAGCTATACGCTGCATCTAGCACACCTTGGTGGAATGCTTAATCTGCAGTGCTCAATGATGACACCAGAAGGGAAAAGAGATTAAGTGTTCCATTCCTTAACACAACCTCCCTTATTGCAATGAATACAAAATTCACCCAAATCCTCCCAAAATTACTCCAGTAATAAGATTTCTTTTTTAAAAAAGCAGCGACATTTTTAACTCACCAAATGGAAAAAAAGAACAAAAAACAAGATTTGAAATTGCTTTCCAGCATCCACAGTTCATATCACGAATGCAAACAGACAGCCTGTCTAAAGAATTGACTCTAATAATCTAACTCCACAGTGATTCATGCTGATCAGTTGTTTGTTTGAAAGGATAGAAAAAGCAGCACCTAATTATAGAAACTATGCTTCTTCACAATAACTGTTTTTCTTTTTGGCTTTAATTATTAGCTGCAATTTCTGCTACAGTTACTTTACATTTTTAATTTAACTGAAATAGGGTTTCTGCTCTTTCAAATTAAGAAGACTTTGGCTTTAAAAAAAAATTGGTTCACAAATATCTACATTTTTCGGTTGTGGGAAATCACTGACAGGATCTCCAGTGTGTAGTTACACTGACTAATACCTCTTGTGTGCTGTATTTATTCCAACACTTGGCACATATGCTACTAACAGTAACAGAAAAGAAACATTAAAGGAAGATTATATTCCCATCTTTATCTATGCAAATTAGGCCTTTAACAAATCCTTTTAATGCTGCTGTCATTTTTTATTAAAGTTACTGTTACATAATTACAACAAAATGTTATTGCAAATTATATTTGACATCATCCACTTAAATGTTTATTGAACACTAGATCCATTCAGTTGAATGTATTTTGGACTGATCTTTCAGATTGGAGGATCTGTAAAGGGGCAGCCTGCAAACTCAGCTTCAGGACTCATTTGAATGTAGACGATGAGCTGAAGGTGCTCTATGGACACTCCACTGTAGCTTCTGGGTAGTGGAAGGGTAGGACACTGGTTGGATCTAGGGGTGTAGGGAGGGAAAGCCAATCCTAGAGGGGTTGAGCACGGGCCTTTAAGTGGAGCCAGGAGGAGCATCAAGAGCAGGGTATACTGTTCTCAGCTCTGTACAATGTGGTGAGCTTTGTACTTGTTCTAAATCCTCCTTTTGTGTACTTTACCTTCACCAGCTTATGATGTCACACTTACTAATATTGACATTATCGTTCAATGAAGGGGGAGCAATGTTCCAAACAATGGGATAATTTCAGCTTCACCACTTGAAAGGTAAACTAGTGGAATGGATTGCCCGCATGTTGAGGAGCCTGCCCAATTCCCATCCCATTGAAATCAGTAGGAATAAAAGTCTGGTGGGTTATTTAATGGGTGGGAGACCTGCTCCAGGGGTTCAGCACGCATGCGGTGAACATAAAAATGACCCTCTTCATATTTTAGTTTAAGCAATGATGTTGCGAAATGGGAGAAAGTGGATAAATAATTTTGCAGGACTGGAATTCCAAAGATAAAGCAACATTTACATTGATACCAAGTGTTAGACTGTTAACAGCCTGAAAACATTTAAGCACAGCACAGAGTGGAAAAAAATTCACTGTCAATTTGCAATTCTATTCATGGTGAGTTTCATCAAACTGAAAATGGGTAAGGAACAAAAACAGTTGTGAAATGAAAAATAACCTCAAGCCATTTTTGAAATGAAAAACAACCTCAAGCCATTCACAGGCTTAATGTTTATGACAGTACTCAAAATTCTAGTACTGTAACATTAAATCAATTTTATGTGAATTTACCTGAATAGGATTGAAGCCTGTATTAAATTATTTATATCTATATATTGTCAGGCAACCCCCCCCCCCCCCCCCACCACCACACCTGCCAAAACTGAGGCACATCTTATTTTGCCACATGAACAAAAACTTAAAATTGCAAGCCTGACCGGAAGGACATTTGCATAGTACCAAACAATGTTGAAACAATGGGGACCCAGCAGTTGCTTCTCCAATACACAGAAGTGGTCAAACCAGTTTTAGTCACATGACTAGGTGGCTGGAGTTTTTGACTTTGAACTTCCAACAAAGGATTTGAACACAGAACGCCGTGTGCTCATGGACTGAGAATATCTCCTCTCCTGTCTGTCTGACTTCATCTTTTCCCATGGAACTGGATTTTGTGAAAACACATGAAACTCAAAGAGAGAAAGATTTCCTATGTGAACAAGGTTTTAAGAAGACTATTGGGCCCCAACGAAATACAAGACCATATCTTTAATCAAGGATTACAGCGAGTTCGAGAAACAGTACCAAGATATTGCCTCAAACTGTTCTACTTATCTCTACTTCTGCTCTTTTCTTTCCCTATCTGCATGTTTAAATCACATGTGCATGCTAGCTTGGGCACGTCAAAAATCCTTAGGAGTGAACCATATTAGATTTTAAGTTTAAGCTTTAATAAATTTCATCTTTCTTCCTTAAACCACAGAAAACTGTTTGTGCTCATTTCTTTACCTTATAATTGGAAAGTTGTGAAAAAGGATCCACAAAGGGAGAGCTCAAAACAGTGTGTTTAAAATTAAACCCTGTTACAATAAGACCAAGTAAAGACAGCACAAGACCCCTAGACACGTTGCTCACCTGGTTAAAGTTATATATATAGATATATATATTTTCTTTCTGCAGGTGAACAATAGTTACTCCATAATAAAAGCAAAATACTGCGGATGCTGGAAATCTGAAATAATAACAAGAAATGCTGGAACCACTCAGCAGGTCTGGCAGCATCTGTGGAAAGAGAAGCAGAGTTAACGTTTCGGGTCAGTGACCCTTCATCGGAATCGGTTCCGATGAAGGGTCACTGACCCGAAACGTTAACTCTGCTTCTCTTTCCACAGATGCTGCCAGACCTGCTGAGTGGTTCCAATAGTTACCCCATCACTGCAGTAACTTTGCACTGGAGGCAGTACCCCCATTATTTTACTGATATTTTCTTTTTGGTGCCAGCAGTCAAATACATTAATACCTGAAATTATGCATACCACTGACTGAGAAGGAGGAGAGGAGATAGTTGCTCACTGTTCCAGCACTGAGGTGTAGACAGGAAATAGTTATATGAAACATTAGCATTGAATTACTATTGCAGTTCAGGTGAGCCAATGTTTAATGCATTCCTCTGTCTGCTTCTTTAATACAGGCACAAAGCCATTTGCTTTAAAATAGAAACTCTTCTGTGGCATTGCTCATGGGGACCTTCCCAGAATGGCTGCAAGCTCGGTGAAATTATCACACTGCCCACCCAAAGCCAGTGTCATAGAATCATAGAATATACAACAAAAGGAGGCTAGTCATCCCATCGACTTTGTGCCAGCTCTTTCAAACAGCAATTCAATTTGACTCATTCCTTCACTCCTCTCCATGTCCCCACAACTTTTTTTTCTCCTTCAAGTATTTAATCAATTTCTCTTCATTTATACTAGCTAAACTATTCATAATTTTAAACACCTCTAACAATCTCCTTTTAGCCTTTTCTGCACTAAGAACTCCAGCTTCTCCAGTCCAGTCATGTAAGGTAATCCCACATCCCTGAACCAATCCCTCTGTACCCTCTTCAAAACCTTTGCATTCTTCCTAAAGTGTGGTGCCCAGAATGGGACACAATACTCCAGCTGGGGGTGAACTTGAGTTTTCTATAGGTTTAGCACAACTTCCTTTCTTTTGTACTTTATGCCTATATTTATAAAGCCCAGAATTACAATATGTTTCATGATCTGCTTGGTTAATCTGTCCTGTCACTTTCAAAGATTTGTGCACAAGCACCCCAGGCCTCTCTGTTCTTTTTGCTTATTCTTTCATGGGATGTGAGGTCACTGGCAAGGCCAGCATTTAGTGCCCATCCCTATTTGCCCTTGAAAAGGTGCCGGTGAGCCGCCTTCTTGAACTGTTGCAGTCCCTCTGGTGTAGATACACCAACATTATTGTAGGATTAGGATTATTGTAGGAATTAGTGTAGGATTAGTATAAATGGGTGGTTGATGGTCGGCACAGACTCGGTGGGCCGAAGGGCCTGTTTCAGTGCTGTATTTCTAAACTAAACTAAACTAAACAATGCTGTTAGGGAGTTCCAGGATTTTGACCCAGTGACAGTGAAGGAACGACAATATAGTTCAAAGGTAGGATAGTGAGTGGCCTGGAAGGAAACTTGCAGATGGGGGTGTTCCCATACATCTGCTGCCCTTGTCCTTCTAGGTGATAGAGTTCAAGGGCTTACAAGGTGCTGTTGAAGAAGGCTTGGTGAGTTGCTGCAGTGCATCTTGTAAATGGTACACACTGCTGCCACTGTATGTCAGTGGTGGAAGGAGTGAATGTTTAAAGTTGTGGATGGGGTGCCAATCAAGTGGGCTGATTTGTCTTAGATGGTGTCGAGCTTCTTGAGAGTTGTTGGATTTGCACATATCCTTGCAGATGGAGTGTATTCCATCACACTCCTGACTCGTGCCTTGTGGACAGGCTTTGGGGAGTCAGTTGCCACAGAATTCCCAGCCTCTGACCTGCTCTTGTAGCCACAGTATTTATAGGCTGGTCCAGTTAAGTTTTTGGTCAATGCTGACCCCCAGGATGTCGATAGTGGGGGAGTCAGCGATGGCAATGCCATTAAATGTCAAGGAGGGTTGGTTAGATTCTCTCTTGTTGGAAATACTCATTGCCTGGCTCAAAAGTTACTTGCCACTTATCAGCTCAAGCATAAATGTTGTCTCAGTCTTGCTGTATGTGGACACATACTTCTTCAATCTCTGAGGAGTCTCCAATGGTACTGAAGACTGTGCAACCATTACCATAGCATGCTAGGCCATTTCAGAGTCAACCACATTACTGTGGAGCTGGAGTCACATGTAGGCCAGACCAGGTAAGGACAGCAGATTTTCCTTCCCTAAAGGACATTAGTGAACCAGATGGGTTTTTACAACTATCAATAATGGTTTCATGGTCGCCATTAGTTTAAATTCCATTATAATTTTTTTAATATGATTTATTAAGTGAATTCAAATTTCACCATCTGCTGTGGTAGGATTCAAACCCATGTCCCCAGAACCTGGGCTTCTGGATTACTAGTATAGCAACATTACCATGATGCCACCATCTCCCCTGAGCTATGTCCTGGGGCTGAGATATTTGGCCTCCATCATCCTTTGTGTTAGATATGGCTCCAGCCAGTGGCGAGTTTTCCTCTGATTCCCATTGACTTCAGTTTTGCTAGAGCTCCTCGATGCCATACTCAGTCAAAGCTGCCTTGATGTCAAGGGCAGTCACTCTCACCTCACCTCTGGAATTCAGCTGTTTTGTCCATGTTTGGACCAAGGCTGTAATGAAGTCTGGAGCTGAGTGTCCCTGGCAGAACTGAAACTGAGCATTGGTGAGTGGGTTATGCTATTTAAGTGCCATTTGATAACACAGTCGACAACACGTTCCATCACTTTGCTGATGATCGAGAGTGAACTGATGGTGCTCTAATTGGCTGGATTGGGTTTGTCCTGCTATTTGTGTACGGGACATACCTGGGCAGTTTCCACATTGTTGGGTATATGCTGGTGTTTTAGCTGTACTGGAACAGCTTGGCTTAGCCGTGGCTAGTTTTAGAGCACAAGTCTTCAGTACGACAGTCGGGATGTGGTCAGGGCTCATTGACTTTGCTGTATCCAGTGCCTTCAGTCATTTCTTGATATCCCATGGAGTGAATAAAATTGGCTGAAGACTGTGATGCTGGGGACCTCAGAAGGAGGTAGAGATGGATCATCCACTTGGCACCTCTGGATGAAGATGTTTGCAGATGCTTCAACCTTGTCTTTTGTGCTGATGTGCTGGGCTCCCCCATTATTGAGGATGGGGATGTTTGTGGAACCTCCTCATTTGGTTAGTTGTTTAATTGTCCATCACTATTCATGCTTGGATGTGGCAGGACTGCAAAGCTTTGATCTGATCTGTTGGTCGTGGGATCGCTTATCATTTTTCTCACATGTTGCTTCCACTGTTTAGCATGCATGTAGCCCTGGGTTGTAGTTTCACCAGGTTGGCACTTCATTTTGAGGAATGCCTGGTGCTGCTCCTGCCATGCCCTCCTGCACTCCTCAGTGAACCAGGATTGATTCTAATGGTAGAGTGCGGGATATGCCAGGCCGTGAGATTACAGATTGTGGTTGAATACAATTCTGCTGCTGCTGATGGCCCACAGGGCCTCATGGATGTCCACATTTGAGCTCCTAGGTCTGTTCTGAATCTATCCCATTTAGCACAGTGGTAGTGCCACACAACATGATGAAGGATATAAAAACAAGAAATGCTGAAAATACTCAGCAGGTCTGGCAGCATCTGTGCAGAGAGAAGCAGAATTAACTTTTCAGGTCAGTGACCCTTCTTCAGAACTGGCAAATATTAGAAATGTAAAAGGTTATAAGCAAGTAAAATGGGGGTGGGGAAAGAGATAACAAAGGAGAAGGTGTAGATAGGACAAGATCACAGCAAAGATATGTTAATGGTGTGTTGAAAGACAAAGCATTAATACAGAAAGGGTGTTAATGGACTGAAAATTGAACAGCCGCAAGTACAAACATGAAAAAAACAGTGGGTAAGCAAACTGAACAAACTAAGATGAAATAAAATAAAATAAACACAAAAGAATATATATAAAAAAAGGAAAAAGAAAAATATAACTAAAAATAAAAGTAAAATGGGGGGCCCGTCACGCTCTGAAATTATTGAACTCAATGTTCAGTCCGGCAGGCTGTAGTGTGCCTAATCGATAAATGAGATGCTGTTCCTCGAGCTTGCGTTGATGTTCACTGGAACACTGCAGCAATCCCAGGACAGAGATGTGAGCATGAGAGCAGGGGGGCTCCATTTTACTTTTATTTTTAATTATTTTTTGATTTTTCCTTTTTTTTATATATATATTCTTTTGTGTTTATTTTATTTTATTTCATCTTAGTTTGTTCAGTTTGCTTACCCACTGTTTTTTTCATGTTTGTACTTGCTGCTGTTCAATCTTCAGTCCGTTAACACCCTTTCTGTATTAATGCTTTGTCTTTCAACACACCATTAACATATCTTTGCTCCATGACCATCTGGTCAGCTATTCTGTGACCTTGTCCTATTTACACCTTCTCCTTTGTTATCTCTTGCCCCACCCCCACTTTACTTGCTTATAACCTTTTACATTTCTAATATTTGCCAGTTCTGAAGAAGGGTCACTGACCCGAAATGTTAAATCTGCTTCTCTCTCCACAGATGCTGCCAGACCTGCTGAGTATTTCCAGCATTTCTTGTTCTTATTTCAGATTTCCAGCATCCACAGTATTTTGCTTTTAATGATGAAGGGTATCCTCAGTGTGAAGTCGGGACTTTGTCTCCACAAGGACTATGCAGTGTTCACTCCTACCAATACTGTCATGGACAGATGCATCTGCGACAGATAGATTGGTGAGCGTAAGTTCAGGCAGGTTGGTTCCCTCACCACGTGCTGCAAATCCAGTCTGGCAGCTATGTCCTTCAGGACGCAGCCAGTCGGTCAGCAGTGGTGCTACTGAGCCCATCTTGGTGATGGGCATTGAAGTCACCCACCAGAGTATATTCTGTGCCCTTGCTACCCTCAGTGCTTCTTCCAAGTGGTGCTTTTACACCCAGTTTAAAATTGTACCATTTAGCTTCCATTATCCCTCCTTATCCTTCCTATCAAAATGTCTCACCTCACCCTTTTTTGCATTGAATTTCATCGAGCATGTGTCTGCCAATTCCACCTATGTCTTCTTGAAGTCTATTACTACCTTCCTCACTTTTTACAATACATCCAAGTATCATGTCAGACAGGATTTAGTGAAACCAGCGGAGCTCCCAACGCTGAGCCAAAAAGGTGGTGGGGACCCTGCCTCAACCTTTCGAACCCCCCTTGCCCACATCCCGGCTCTATTTAATGGTGCCAGCTGAGCGCTGGGATCCCCGTCCCTTTAAAGATGGGGATCCCACCTCCAAGAGCTGCCGGCCAATCAGAGGGCCGGCAGCTCAGTTGTATCGGCAGTGCTACCAGGCGCAGTGGCCATTGCTGGAACTGTAGGAGGCTTTGAAACCAGGCCAGCGCAGGAAACCCAGATCCAAGGTAAGTAAGGCGGGGTCGCTGGGGCCTGTCCGACAGGCCCCAGCGATGGGGGGAAGGGAAGGTGGGGGGGTGGGTTTCAGGGAGGTGGGAGATTTTCTATCGGATGCCCTCTGTGGGGCACAGATTGTCCACAGAGGAGGGCCCCACCCCCAAGCCTGCATTGAGGTTGCTCTGTTTTACTGAGCTACCTCTCTGTGTGGCGTAGGTCCCCGCACCACTGACTTAATTCCAGTGGCGGCGGGAAGAGGCCCTTAAGTGGCTGATAATAGGCTTCTTAAAGGCCTCAATTGGCCTCTGGGTGCGAAGGCCGTCTTCAGCTTATCCTGTCCCCGACTAAATTCCGCTGTTACCGGAATGTGACGGGCTGTCCGTACCCTGCCTTCCTTTGCAATTCTATAGGCCCCCTGTCCCCTAGCTGTCTCCAGGGGGCCCATTGAATTCAGCCCATCATTTGCAAATTTCAAAGTTGTGCTTTGTACATCCAAATCCAAGTCATTAGTGCAGAGCAAATACAGCAATGGTTCTCGTGCTGAATCGTGGGGAAACTCCACTGTATACCTCCCTTCTGTCTGTAAAACAGCCATTCACCACAGCTTTGTTATCTATAGAGAGTCACGAATCATTTTCAGGTTTAGGCTTCATTTGAATTCGCAAGCAGGAACCCTTCTGCAACTCGCCAGTTATGAGAGGAATGCAATATTGGTCGCCTGCCATGTGGAGGGCCTGAGGGGAGGGTCACCAGTTAATCCCAGAGGGGCCAAACATAGGGCAGCAGCAGGCTGCAGTATTTTGGCTCCACATAAATTTCCTCCCTCAAAATATGCTGGGCCCTTGTTAGGCCAGCATTGATATCCTCAGGGATCACTGTTTAGACTGCCTACTGTTTGTCAGTTTACTCATTGAGTTCAACCCAGTTTACTGTGGTCAATTTACTTCTCATATCCCTTCAGGTTTGTCTTGCTTAAATTTAGAACCTGGTTTGTGATTCTTCCTTCTTGCTCTCAAACCTAAGATCAAATTCAATCATATTATGTTCACTGGTCACAAGATGTTTCCTCACAATCAGGTTATTAACTAATTCTGTCTTGTTACTCATCCCGAAACCTCATATGGTTTAATCCCATGTTGGTTCTAAAACATATTGTTCCAGAAAACTGTCCCAAATACATTATAGAAATTTGTTGCCTTTACTACTTGAGCTGTTCTGCTTCTCCCTAATCTTTGTGAAAATTGCAATCTCCCAGTAATACCAAATTATTTTTGCTATACGCTTCCCTGATATTTTTATTTATACATTCCCCCAGGGCATCACTATTGTCAGGAGTTCTGGAGGCAACCAGAGCCTTACAATTTTTACTGTTCCTTAGATCTCCCGATACTGTTTCCACTGCCTGCTCACTTTTACTGAAGTCCTTTCTTCTCAGTTTTGTAATTGTGTCTTACTGTCAACAGGAATTTCATTGTATGGATGCATGAATTGTGAAAGTATTCAGTTCTGCAGGACTAACATCTTTCACCTCAATAAACACATATAGTCAACCAAAAATAATTTAAAAAATTGTTTGGGCAGATGAATGATTCATATTAGATAAAACCTGAGATATCTTTCATGCATTATTCTGAATTTTCTCCCTGCAAGGCACATCCATGAATTTGGGTGCAAAAGCTTGACTTGTGCTCATGCAAGAACTGGCCACTTTTCAGCCATGAGGGAGGAATGCAGAATAAATCTATAAACATATATCATGATGAATTCGTAATGCCTTGCATAGGATCAAAGGCCATTTTATGACTTTAATATGAGAGGAATGGACTGATTTAAGTTATCTAAGATTATTCATCTGTTTTAACTTGCAGTGTTTTGAAAATTAACCAGCAGCCTTAACCTATCTTTATACTGAGACCGAGATAATTCGTACTGACACGAGTTAAGAGTGATGAAAATAGTGCTGAACAAGACCAATGGACCCAATTTTTACTCCAAACAAATGTTAATGAAATATTGACTTTTTAATCATTTTCCTCCAGAGGGCATTTGCTGTCTTCAGGAGTCAAAGATATGCGACTTAAATATACTGGGCCCAAAAATGCACAGAACCACTCCATTGGCATATTGGTTGCTGATTACCTTTACTCCTAAACTCCAAGTATCCAGGGTCGGGTCACCTCATTTACATTTGACTGATGGAAATCCGTGCCACCTGCTACAGGAGGCGAGATGGAAAAGGTGGCATTTGGCAGCTGCTGGTAGTGCAGCCAGCACTCCTTGCACCGCGGGACTGAGTTAACTTACATGTGGGCAAATATTCTGAGGGATCAAAGACAGATGTTAGATCTGGATCCTCCAGATGAGTTCCACATCTAATACTTGGATTCCAGATTTGGAAGGAAGGCCGAGGCAGAGGAAATAACTGGCGTGAGAATTCCCTCCCCTGACCACATCCCCTCAAGTGTCATGGACCATATTTGGCACAGATAGAGGTTCTGCCCTAAATAAAGCCCTGACAAAAACTGGCAGTGTTGGTACTGTTGTATCTAGATGCTGACTGATTTCCTGCCCCCTCAGTTGGCCTCTGGTCCCTTGGAGAAATTCAAGGCCATTACACACAGTTCCACTGATGACTCAGTAAGTTCAGTGAGACTAGGAAGCTCTAGGGCTGAGTTAGCTGATGTCAGTCAAGAAAACTGTAGAAGAGAAGGGAAAAATGACAAAGGCTTCTTAATCCTCATTACTGTGTGCATTGGGGAGGACAAGATTGGGCTTGGTATAACGCCTCCTGCAGTTGAATAAGCTGCTCATATTCTGTTGACAATCGATATAAATTATTTAGACGTGGGGACCGAATAATATTTCCAAATTTGCCAATGATACAAAACTAGGTGGGAATGTGAGTTGTGAGGAGGATGCAAGGAGGCTTCAAGGGAACTTGGACAGGCTAAGTGAATGGACAAGAACATGGCAGATAGAATATAATGTAAATAAGTGTGAAGTTATCCACTTTGGTAGAACATAGACACATCGGAGCAGTTGTAGGCCATTCAGTCCATTGAGCCTGCTCTGCCATTCAGTACGATCTTGGCTGATCATCCACTTCAATGCATTTTTCCCACACTATCCCCATTACTTTTTATGTCATTGCTATTTAGAAATCTGTCAATATCTGCTTGAAACATACTCAATTACTGAGCTTCCACAGCCCTCTGGGGTAGAAAATTCCAAAGATTCACAACCCTCTGAGTAAAGACATTACTCTTCATCTCGGTCCTAAGTCACTTCCCCCTTATTTTGAAATTGTGTCCCCTGGTTCCAGACTCCCCAACCAGGGGAAACATCTTAGCTGCATCTACCCTGTCTATCTCTTTAAGTATTTAATAGGTTTCAATGAGATCACCTCTCATTCTTCGAAACTCTAGAGAATATAGGCCCAGTTTCCCCAATCTCTCTTCATAGGACAGTGCCCCCATCCCGTGAACAAATCCGGTGAACCTTTGTCACGCTCCCTCTATGGCAATAAAATCCTTCCTTAGGTAAGGGAACCAAAACTGCACACAGTACTCCAAGTGCGGTCGAACCAAGGTTCTATACAATTGAAGCAAGACTTCACTACTCCTGTACTCAAATCCTCTTGCGATAAAGGCGAACATACCATGAGCTTTCCTAATTGCTTGCTGCACCTGCATGTCAGCTTTCAGTGACTTTTGATTAGGACACCCGGGTCCCTTTGTACATCTACAGTTGATAATCTCTTACCATTAAGAAATGCTCTTCACATCATTTCCTCCTTTCAAAGTGGACAACCTTACATTTTTCCAAGTTATATTTCATGCGCCACATTCTTGCCCACTCACCCATATTCCCATCTAATTTTGGACAGGCTAAGTGAATGGACAAGAACATGGCAGATAGAATATAATGTAAATAAGTGTGAAGTTATCCACTTGGTAGAACATGGGAGCAGTTGTCGGCCATTTAGTCCATTGAGCTTGCTCTGCCATTCAATACGATCATGGCTGATCATCCACTTCAATAAATGCCTTTTTCCCACACTATCCCACGAACTTGGAAATATTACATTTGGTCCCCACATCCAAATCATTGATATATATTGTGAACAGCTGGGGCCCAAGTACTGATCCTTGCGGTACCCCACGAGTCACAGCCTGCCAACGCAAGAATGACTCATTTATTCCTACTCTCCGTTTTCTGCCTGTTAACCAATCCTTAATCCATACCTCCTATCCCATGTGCTTTAATTTTGCTAACCAAGCTCCTGTGGGGGACTTCATCAAAAGCCTCCTGAAAATCCAAGCATACTACATCCACTGACTCGCCTTTATCAATTCTGTTAGTAACATCCTCAAAAAACTCCAACAGGTTTGTCAAACATGATTTCCATTCATAAATCCATGTTGACTATGCCCGATCAGATCATTATTATCCAAACGTCTTTTTATCACATCCTTTAGGACAGATTCTAGCATTTTCCCTACCGCTGATGGAAGGTTAACAGGTTTGTAGTTCCTGGTTTTCTCTCGCCCTCCCTTCTTAAATAGCAGGGTGACATTTGCGACCTTCCAATCTGCAGGAACCATGACAGAATCTATAGCATTTTGGAAGATGATCACCAATGCATCCACTATCTCCATAGCTACCTCTTTCAACACTCTGGCTTGTAGAATTTCAGGTCCTGGGGACTTATCAACCTTTCGCCCCATTAATTTCTCCAATACAACCTTCTTACTAATACTAATTTCTTTCAATTCCTCATTCTCCCTAGTCCCTTGGATCTCTAATTCTGGGAGATTTCTTGTATCTTCCTTAGTGAAGACAGGCTTCTCTGCCATTTCTCTATTCCCCGTTATAAATTCTCCTGACTCTGCCTGAAATGGACCCACATTTGTCTTAGCCAAATGTCTCCTTTTTACATACATATAGAAGCATTTACAGTCCATTTTTTGTTTTTTGCTATTTTACATTCATATTCTATTCTCCCTTTCTTTATCAGATTCTTGGTCCTCCTTTGCTGTATTCTAAAATCCTCCCAATCCTTTGGTTTACTATTATTTCTGGCAACTTTATCGGCCTTTTCTTTTTATCTTATATACTCCTTAACTTCCTTTGTTAGCCAAGGTTGACTAACTTTTCTTTTGGGGTTTTTTGTGCCTTGAAGGAATGGATAGTCACTGTAAACTATGTATTAATTCTTTAAAGACTATCCATTGCCTATATACTGTAATACCTTTTAATGTATTTTTCCAATCCACGTCAGCCAATTTGCCCCTCATACCGTCATAATTTCCTCTATTCAAATTTAACACCCTGGCTTCCGATTGAACTACCTCACTTTCAAACATATGTAAAATTCTTCCATATTACGGTCACCCATCCCTAGGGGTTCTTTTGCAACAAGATTATTAATTAGCCCTTTCTCATTACTAGATCTCAAATTGCCTGTTCTTTAGTCGGTTCCTCAACATTCTGCTCTAGGAAACCATCCTTAACACACTCCAGAAACTCGTCCTCCACAGCGTTAGTGCTCATTAGAATTTACCCAGTCTATGTGCAGATTGAAGCCACCCATAATTACTGTATTACCCATGCTACAGTCCTCCTCTATTCTCCTGATTAATACCATGCCACACACTACCACCAACCCCTGCCCCTTGCTGTTTCTTAGCTCCACCCAAACAGATTCAACATTTTGTTCTTCTGATCTGAGATCCTCCCTTACTAATGTACTGATCCCATCCCTTATTATCAGCACAACACCACCTCCTTTTCCTTATTGCCTGTCCTTCCTAAATGTCGAATATCCTTGAATATTCAATTCCCAGTCTTGGTCACCCTGTAGTCACGCTTCCGTATTGGCAATTAGATCATACCCATTTACCTCTATTTACACCTTTAAATCATCTACCTTGTTGCAAATGTTGCATGCATTCAGATAGAGTGCCCTTAACTTTGTCTTTTTGACATTATTCTGCATTCTAAGCCTAGTTGATGCTTGCCTTTATTTTGCCTGCCTTCTAATTTTGCTTGCTACTTTTCTACCTCCTGTTACCAGCTTTACTTCCTTCCAATTGAGCTACCCTTAGGTTCCCAACCCCCTGACAAGCTACTTTAAATCCTTCCCAACAGCACCAGTTAAGGTGTAACCCATCCCACCTGCCCCAGAACTGGTTCCAATGTCGCAGAAATCTGATGCCCTCCTTCCTACACCAATTCTCCAGCCATGTGTTCAATCAATCAGTCTTCCTATTCCTAAGATCACTAGCATGTGGCACTGAGAGTAATCCTGAGACTACTGCGGTTCTGCTTTTTAATTTCCTTCCTAACTCCCTAAATTCTGCTTTCAGGACCTCATCACTCTTCCTAGCTATGTCATTGGTACCAATGTGGGCCAGGACCTCTGGCTGTTCACCCTACCCCAGAAGGATGTCCTGCAGCCACTCCATGACATCCTTGACCCTAGCACCAGGAAGGCAGCACACCATCCTGGAATCACACTTACTGCGGCACAGTGGCGCAGTGGTTAGCACCACAGCCTCACAGCTCCAGCAACCCAGGTTCGATTCTGGGTACTGCCTGTGCGGAGTTTGCAAGTTCTCCCTGTGTCTGCGTGGGTTTCCGCCGGGTACTCCGGTTTCCTCCTACCTCCAAAAGACTTGCAGGTTGATAGGTCAATTGGCCATTGTAAATTTCCCCCAGTGTAGGTAGGAGAATGGTGGGGAATGTGGTAGAGAATATGGGGCTATTGTAGGGTTAGTATAAATGGGTGGTTATTGGTCGGCACAGACTCGGTGGGCTGAAGGGCCTGTTTCAGTTCTGTATCTCTAAATTAAATTTAAAAATTAAATTAATGCTTGCCTGATCCCCTGACTATCAAATCCCCTATCACTATTGCTCTTCCACTCTTCTTCCTCCCCTCCTGTGTAGCTGAGCCATCCGTGGTGCCATGGACTTTCCTCTGGCTGCACTCCCCAGAGGAACCATTGCTCTCACCAGTATTCAAAATGGAAAACCAATTAGCAAGCAAGATAGACATAGGAATATGAGGATTGATCGATTTTGCTACCTGCCTGGTTCTCTTAGACTGCCGGGCGGTCACCCATTCCCTCTCTGCAAAAAGACAGAACGACAGTGTATTTCTTAAATGGTGAAAGGTGGTGAAGTGTTAATGTTCAAAGGGACCAGGGTGTTCTTCTTAGTGAGTCACTAAAAGCTAGCATGCAGGTGCAGCAAGCAATTAAGAACGCAAATGGCATGTTAGCCTTCATTGCAAGGGGTTTTGAGTACGGGAGTAAAGAAGTCTTGCTGCAATTGTATAGAGCATTGGTGAGACCACACCTGGAGTATTGTGTACAGTTTTGATCTCTTCATCTAAGGAAGGAAATACTTGCCGTAGAGTGAGTGCAAAGGAGGTTCACCAGACTAATCTCTGGGATGGCAGGACTGTCTTATGAGGAGAGACTGAGGAAACATGGCCTGTATTCTCTAGAGTTTCGAAGAATGAGAGGTGATCTCATTGAAACGAACAAAATTCTTACAGGGTGCGATAGGGTACATGTAGATACGATGTTTCCCCTGGCTGGTGAGTCTAGAACCAGGGGACATTGTCTCAAAATAACGGATAGGCCATTTAAGACTGAGATGAGGAGGAATTTCTTCACTCAGAGGGTGGCAAATCTTCAGAATTCTCTACCCCAGAAGGCTGTGGAAGTTCAATCATTGAGCACGATAAAGACAGAAATCGATGATTGATGAGGGAAGGGCGGTGGATGTTGTCTATATGGACTTTAGTAAAGCCTTTGACAAGGTCCCGCATGGCAGACTGGTGCAAAAGGTGAAGTCACACGGGATCAGAGGTGAGCTGGCAAGATGGATACAGAACTGGTTCAGTCACAGAAGACAGAGGGTAACAAGTGGATGGGTGTTTTTCTGAATGGAGGGATGTGACTAGTGGTGTTCCACAGGGATCAGTGCTGGGACCTTTGCTGTTTGTAGTATATATAAATGATTTGGAGGAAAATGTAGCTGGTCTGATTAGTAAGTTTGCGGACGACACAAAGGTTGGTGGAGTTGCGGATAATGATAAGGATTGTCAGAGGATACAGCAGGATATAGATCGGTTGGAGACTTGGGCGGAGAAATGGCAGATGGAGTTTAATCCGGACAAATGTGAGGTAATGCATTTTGGAAGGTCTAATGCAAGTGGGAAGTATACAGTAAATGGCAGAACCCTTAGGAGTATTGACAGGCAGAGAGATCTGGGCGTACAGGTCCACAGGTCACTGAAAGTGGCAACGCAGGTGGATAAGGTAGTCAAGAAGGCATGCGGCATGCTTGCCTTCATCGGTCGGAGCATAGAGTATAAAAATTGGCAAGTCATGTTGCAGCTGTACAGAACCTTAGTTAGGCCGCACTTAGAATATTGCGTGCAATTCTGGTCGCCACACTACCAGAAGGACGTGGAGGCTTAGGAGAGGGTACAGAGGAGGTTTACCAGGATGTTGCCTGGTCTGGAGGGCATTAGCTATGAGGAGAGGTTGGAAAAACTCGGATTGTTTTCACTGGAACGACAGAGGTGGAGGGGCAACATGATAGAGGTTTACAAAGTTATGAGCGGCATGGACAGAGTGGATAGTCAGAAGTTTTTTCCCAGGGTGGAAGAGTCAGTTACTCGGGGACATAGTTTAGTTTAGTTTAGTTTAGAGATACAGCAGTGAAACAGGCCCTTCGGCCCACCGAATCTGTGCCGACCATCAACCACCCATTTATACTAATCCGACACTAATCCCATATTCCTACCACATCCCCACCTGTCCCTATATTTCCCTACCACCTACCTATACTAGGGGCAATTTATAATGGCCAATTTACCTCCCAACCTGCAAGTCTTTTGGCTTGTGGGAGGAAACCGGAGAAAACCCACGCAGACACAGGGAGAACTTGCAAACTCCACACAGGCAGTACCCAGAATTGAACCCGGGTCGCTGGAGCTGTGAGGCTGCGGTGCTAACCACTGCGCCACTGTGCCGCCCAATAAGGTGTGAGGGGCAAAGTTTAGAGGGGATGTGAGAGGCAAGTTTTTTACACAGAGGGTGGTGAGTGCCTGGAACTTGCTGCCGGGGGAGGTGGTGGAAGCAGATACGATAGCGACGTTTAAGAGACATCTTGACAGATATATGAATAGGAAGGGAATAGAGGGATATGGTCCCTGGAAGTGCAGAAGGTGTTAGTTTAGGCAGGCATCAAGATAGACGCAGGCTTGGAGGGCCGAATGGCCTGTTCCTGTGCTGTACTGTTCTTTGTTCTTTGTTCTTTTGATAGATTTCTGGATACAAATGACATCGAAGGATAGGGGGTAGTGTGGGAAAGTGGCATTGAGGTAGGTGATCAGCTATGATCTAATTGAATAGTCTATTGAATTAATTGGATGAGCTGAATGGCCTATTCCTGCTCCCATATTCCTATATTCTACATCGAGGCTCAGACATGAAGAATGGTCACTTTGACAAGGTACTAGCAGGCAACTAGTGCCTATCGAATCACATTCCAGCATGAGTCAGCACCTCCAGTGGGACAAGAACTCGGGGGGAAGGGGACAGGAATTTGGGAACAGGGGAGACAGGAGTTCTAGGGATGGGGACAGATGCTCGTCGGGAGGGGTCAGGAGCTTGGGGGAGGGGGACAGGTGTTCAGAAGGAGGGGGAGAGAAGTTTAGAGGGAGGGGATCATGAGCTCAGTGGGAGGGGTTTAAGAAGTTTATGATGGGCCGAAGGGCCTGTTTCTGTGCTGTAGAACTCTATGGGCTGAATTTTATTGGGGCGACGTGCTCCGTGGCGATATTAATCGTGTGGGCTCATTTCCATACAGGCCGTGCGCCACCGCCACCACCCCCCCACCCCCCCGATATTACATGGGGAGAGGGGGACATTTGGTGCAGTGAGAGTTTTGACAATTGTGCAGCAGGTGCTGGGGCCCTATTTTAAGTGCCCCAGCACCTGCTTCCTAACAGCTGTCAAAGAAATACTTACCTGACTGCTGAAGAGTGGGGCTTCTGTCAATTTGGCAGCAAAGCAGAAAGTGCTGCAGAAATCCAGCAGGTCAGGCAGCATCTGTGGAGAGAGAAGCAGAGTTAACTTGTCCAAGTTCACAGACCTGAAAGTTAACTCTGCTTCTCTCTCCACAGATGCTGCTTGAGCTGCTGAGTGACCACAGCACTTTTCACTTTGCCACCACATACATACCCTGCTGTGTCCCAGTGTCCTGTGAAGTTGTGATCCTCTTCTCCCACTCAAGTGTAACATTCCTTCTTGTAGGCATGCCACACCTGGGTGAATAATCGTAAATTTGTACATTCCGGGACATGAGACTTAAATAGACCATAAAGGTATTACAGAGGTTTATAGAGAACACACTGAAACAAATGGGAAAGCATGGGTGTCACAACAATGTAAATACGTTTTTCACTAAATGTTCCTCACCAACATGTGTGTCCTTTTCTCTGTGCGAATGGTGTGTGCCAGCATGTAGCGGAGAGCCAACATATGCAATAACATCATTGCCATGCCATCATTACTCATGAGCGTCTCTACCGATGCAGTGACATGGACTCAGTCAGCTGCTGCCTCTAATGGTTAACACAGGGAGGCTGCAGATGTGGACTGGTGCTCAGCAGGTGATCGAGGGTGATGTGTGGCTTGCAGAGCTCATGTCAGTTCCTATGGTGCAGACAGCCTTTGTCTGATAAGCCATTTCCATACATCCCTAGCTCACTGCTAGCCCTGCATGTAGAGCCTGGGTGCCATCTGCCCTCCCATGCGTTTTCCATGTTGTAGGTCCTCAGCGTCCTCATAGTCTGAGGAAGAATCCTGTTGACGTCTCTCCACATCATGACAGGCCTGGCCCCTATTGGATGCGTAGTTGTGCAGAGCATCAAAGAAAGGAGCTGGCCCTTTTGGCCCGTAGTACAGGGCATCACCCTATCCATCCAGGCATTGGAGGTGCTCTTTCAGCATGCTGATCTCCTGCTCAATGGCGGCTCATGCAGATCAGTGGCTGGCTATGTATCTCTCCTCTGCAGCAGTGGTGGAGTCTCTCACTGGTGTCGGGAGCCATGTCTGTAAAGGAGATCCCTTATCTCCAAGAAGCCACCCCTCCATCTCAGCCAGTTCAGTGAACAGCGGTGGCAGCCGGGACTGGCGCAAGACCCAAGTGTCATGGCAGTTACCTGAGAAGCGATCTCACATTCCCTGCAAGTATCTGCGGTGTTCACATACCAGCTTCACCTAGATTGAGAGGGCTCCTTTAATGATGATGTCTGCAGATAGTAGCCTGGCAGTGGGCCTGATGGCCACATGAGTGCAGTCTATGAACTTTACAACCTATGGTTCTCCGGCAATGGTGCCAGAACCAATGGCCCTCTGGGCCTGGCTGTGAGAGTCTGTCCTGAAGCGGACATACTCACTCGCTCTCCAGTGCAGGGCATCAGTCACCTCCCTGATGCAGCGATGCACTGCTGACTGTGTGACACCACAAAGATCTCAGGTGGGCCCCTGCTGCATAGGCGTCAGGCTTGAGAACCACTGCCAATATGAGGACCGCAGGCAGAGGATGTCCACCGAAGCCCATGGGCTGCAGGTCATCATTGAGCAGGGCACAGAGATGTGTCACCACCCTCTCTACATGCGCAATTGCCTCTGACACTGGTACTCAGATATGCAAAGGCATGTCATGTGGGGCCTGCAGATGCACAGCGACCATAATGGTGAGTCCCCCTTGGGAGCTGCTGCTCATGACCGGGGGCCTCTACGTGGATTGCATCTGCCTGTTGATTTTGCCTCTGTGCATGTGGATCCTCAGGAGAAGCGGATCACATAGTTTAGGATGAGCCATACCTATTTTCATGTGATAAATAAAGTTGAACCCTGCATGTATTTGAAGGTTCCCAACAGGGCATGGATTGGTGTTGACGGGTACATCAGCTGCTTTCCTGGATCAACTATGTGGCGTACCATGGCACTGCCCATCTTGGCCAACACTCAGAGTGGCACAACATGACCACATCAAGATCCTACCAACTGAATCGATTGCCCCTCCATCCATATAACCTTAATTCTCCTGCCCTTTCTGGCACCCTCCCACACACAGGGTGTTTAGTGTGCCATTGCCCCCTCACAAACACAGAGTTTACACTGTTAATGGAGGGGTGGTACATGGTACCTCCCTTCATGCCAGCACAGCTTTCCGTCCAGTAATCCCAGACCCCCTCCCTTTCAGAATGCAGAGTGAGGCCCCTGTGTATCTCCCAGTTCCTCCCTTTCAGAATGCAGAGTGAGACCCCTGTGCATCTCCCCCCTCCTCCCTTTAAGAATTCAGAGTTAGACCCCTGACTATCCCTCCCCCACTCCTCCTTTTAAGAATGCAGAGTTAGACCCCTGACTATCCTTCCCCCCCTCCTCCCTTTAAGAATGCAGAGTTAGATCCCTGACTATCCCTCCCCCCCCCTCCCTTCAAGAATGCAGAGTTGGACCCCTGAATATCCCGCCCCCCCCCACACTTCCATAATGCAGATTGAGACCCATGAATAACAGAACTTACCTTTGCTGGAGACAACTTCTGCCTCTGAGGACACGCTGGCTTTTCAAATCGTGAATGGGACGGCAGCGGAAAATCCAGAAGTGTCAGTGGAGAGGCGGTGAGCTCTTGACCATATGCTAATTGTGGTGCCGCTGCCGCCAGTAATATGCGGCGGGCCCTTCTTGATGTTGCGGGTCGTGGCTGGCCTCTACCCGCAGCATTTTACCGGCCCCCGCGCCACGACCTGCGGCGTCGAGGAGCTGGTAAAATTCAGCCCACTGACTCGATGAATCTCAGTTGGGGGAGGAGGCAAAAACTTGGGGGAGGGGGACAGGTGCCAGGACAGCGGGACAGGAGCTCGGGCTGAGGGAGACAGGTGCTGGGGGAGAGGGAGAGCAAGAACAAAAGTAGCTTTCAATATATACTGTATACATTTTTGTTCTTTGCATACATTTCTGTACAAGAATTGCATTGAAAACTGCAAGTAAACACAGAGGGCAAATTACATAAATAAAAATGATTCTTGGAAGCCAATGAAAGCCTCTTGCCTGATCTGTACTATAAACCTTGCAGCAGAAAGAGAATGATGATTTGAAAATATCATTTGGTTGACTAAAGTTGACATAATTTAAAGTATGGCTAGTTCATGAGTTTGGCTGATGAAATAGACAACCATATAACATCAAATGCAATTGGCTTTGGCCTCAAATGAAAACTCCCTGAGTCTGTGTGACTAAAATGCTGGATTTTAATATGTTAGTTTCTAATTTACTGACTTGTAAATTGAAAATGCACCTGCAATATGTTTGTATTGACCATTCTTTATGTTAATTTTGTGCTATTATTAATGCAAATCAATTGTCTTTGACAGCCCGTTAATGTAATGTAATGGAGTGTATTCATTGCGTTACATAACATTGCATTCTACAGCTACTGGTTCAGTGCTTTAATTGCAAATATAACTGATTCCAGGAGACAGGAACACGAGGGAGCAAGCAAAGAATTTCTGAATCTCATCTGTGCAGTAATCTTGTGTTTGTAGTCACAGGTCGGGGCGGCACAGTGGCGCAGTGGTTAGCACTGCAGCCTCACAGCTCCAGGGACCTGGGTTCAATTCCGGGTACTGCCTGTGTGGAGTTTGCAAGTTCTCCCTGTGTCTGCGTGGGTTTTCTCCGGGTGCTCCTGTTTCCTCCCACAAGCCAAAAGACTTGCAGGTTGATAGGTAAATTGGCCGGTATAAATTGTCACTAGTATAGGTAGGTAGTAGGGTAATATCGGGACAGGTGGGGATGTTTGGTAGGAATGTGGGATTAGTGTAGGATTAGTATAAATGGGTGGTTGATGTTCGGCACAGACTCGGTGGGCCGAAGGGCCTGTTTCAGTGCTGTATCTCTAATCTAATCTAATCTAATCAGGTCAAATTGAACTGTTCAGATAGATAATCTTGTAAGCTGCAGATTATAATAGGGTAAAAATAATGACAGTCATGTAACAGCCAAATCCCAACTATGTTAAAACATTTTTTTTTAGTAGAGAAACAATATGCCCTGCTATTTTTTTCTGTGCTGTTCCCATTCTCATTTTCTAAATTTTACTTATTCATTTAATTTAATATATGACTGAATTTTGAAAATTTCACTCCGATATATTTTATCTCTTTAAATTATTCTTGCACTTATGACAAAAATTAAATAGGGTCAGAAATCAAAATTACAGTGTTATGCTGCTGTGAGTGAGGGACGCAGTGAAATTTCAATCAAGATTGGTGTCTCTGATCATTCATGAAGTTGTAGCACTTCTGCGAAGCATCTGTGGCTGGGTTAAAATATTCTTTTCACTTTTCAAAGCTACAGAGTCTTGTTCATAGTCATGCAATTCTTTGTCATTATACTTCTTTACATAATAATAGGATCTAAATTACCTGATAATCAAAATGTGCATGATGTTTCATTGATTTCTTATTTCATACTCCTCCTGAAGAACCACCATCACAGGCAATTTGATTCACTCCACATGATAGCAATAAATGGTTGAACACGCTGGACATAGCAAAGGCTATGGGCCCTGACAACATCCCAGTAGCAGTACTGAAGATCTGTGCTTCAGACTAGCTGTGGTTCTAGCTAAGCTGTTCCAGTACTGCTGCAACACCTGACAATGTGGAAAATTGCCCTGTCCACAAAAAGCGGAGCCCTGCATGCCAGTGCAAAAGACAAGGCTGAAACATTTGCAGCCATCTTCAGCCAGAAGTGCCAAGTGGATCCATCTCGGCCTCCTAGTGAGTCTTTCAGCATCACAGATGCCAGTCTTCAGCAAATTTGATTCACTCCACGTGATATCAAGGAACAGCTGAAGGCACTGGATACAGCAAAGTCTATGGGCCTTGACAAATCTTGGCTGTAGTACTGTGCTCCAGAACTAGCCAAGCTGTTCCAGTACAGCTACAACACTGGGATTTGCCCCACATTGTGGAAAACCGCCCAGGTATGTCCTGCCAACAAAAAGCAAGATAAGTTGATTCCGGCCAATTACTGCCCCATCAGTCTGCTGTCAATCATTAGTAAAGTGATGGAATGTGTTGTTGACAGTGTTATCAAGCAGCACTTACTCAGCAACAACCTGCTCACCGATGCTTAGTTTGGATTCTGCCAGTGCCATTCAGCTCGAGACCTCATTGCAGCCTTGGTCTTAACATGGATAAAAGAGCTGAATTCCAGAGGTAAGGTGAGAGTGACTGCCCTTGACATCAAGGAAGCATTTGTCTGAGTATGCTACTTAGGAGCCCTAGTAAAATTGAAGACAATGGGAATCAAGGGAAAAATTCTCCACTGGTTGAGTCATACCTAGCACAAAGGAAAATGGTTGTGGTTTTTATAGGTCACTGATCTCAGCCCCAGGATATCACTGCAGGAGTTCCTCAGGGTAGTGTCCTCGGCCCAAACATCTTCAGCTGCTTCATCAATGACCTTCCTTCAATCATCAGGTCAGATGTGGGAATGTTCATGATTGATTGCAGTGATCAGTTCCATTTTCAACTCCTAAGGTAATGAAGCAGTTTAAGCCTGCATTCAGCATGAACTGGACAACATTCAGCATTGAGCTGATAAGTGGTAAGTAACATTCACACCACACAAGTGCCAGGCAATGACCATCTCCAACAAAAGAGAATCTAACCATCTCCCCTTGACATTCAAGCATATTCATCATCAAAACCCCATCATCAACATCCTGGGTTTATCATTGACCAGAAATGTAACTGGAACAGCCATGCAAATACTGTGGCTATGGGAGCAGGTCAAAGTCTGGGAATTCTGTGGCTAGTAACTCAGCTCCTGACTCCCCAAAGCCTGTCCACCATCTACAAGGCATAAGTCAGGAGTGTGATGGAATATTTTTCACCTGCCTGGTGGATGAGTGCAAAATCAACAACACACAAGAAGCTTGACGCCATCCAAGACAAAGCAGCCCACTTGATCGGCACCCCATCCATCATCCTAAACATTCACTCCCTCTACCACCAATGCACAGTGGCAGCAGTATGTACTATCTACAATATACACTGCAGCAACTCGCCAAGGCGTCTTCACAGCACCTTCCAAACCTGTGACCTCTAACACCTAAAAGAAAGGTAGCAGGTGCATTGCAACACCACCACCTGCAAGTTCCCCTCCAAGCCATACAGCATCCTGACTTGGAAATATATCACTAGCACTTAGTCAAAATTCTAAACTCCCTCTCTAACAGCACTTTGTGTTTTCCTACACAACATGGACTGCAATGGTTCAGGAAGGCAGCTTCTGAAAGGCAATTATGGATGGGCAATAAATTCTGGCCTTGCCAGCAGTTCTCACATCCCAAGAACGAATAAAAAAAAAGTCAGGTGCTGGGAATTCTGTACCGAGTAACTTACCTCCTGACTCCCCAAAGTCTAACCACCATCTACAAGGCATAAGTCAGAGGTGTAATGGAATACTCTCTACTGGCCTTGATGAGTGCAACTCCAACAACACTCAAGGAGCTCAACACCATTCAGGACAAAAAAGCCTGCTTGAGTGGCACCCATTCAATATCTCCATCATCGGCGTGCTATGGCTAAATGGCATACCATCTGCAAGATGCACTGCAGCAATTCACCAAGGCTTCTTCGACTGTATCTCCCAAACCAGCAACCTCTACCACCCAGAAGCACAAAGGCAGCAGATGTATGGAAACACCACCATCTCCAAGTTCCCCTTCAAGTTGTACACCATCCTGAAATATGTTGCTATTCCTTCATCGTTGTTGGGTCAAAATCTTGGAACTCCCTTCCTAACAGTACTGTTGGTGCACCTTCAGGAGGCACACTGCAACAGTCCAGAGGCAGCTCATCACCACCTTCTGAAGAGCAGTTTGGGATAGGCAATAAATGCTGGCTTTGCCAGCAACACCACATCCCCTGAATGAATGAAAAAAATACTAATACTGATTTAACTATGTGTGGTCAAGGCTCATGGGGTGCCAGATAGTAATCCTGTACATATAAACAATGCACTTACTCACACCTTCTGCTTCTACAAAGTCTGAAATATAAACAGAAAGATATTGATTGGCTAGGTGAGACAGTGGAGTATTGGTAATGTCACTGGACTAGTAATCCAGCGGCCCAAGCTAATGTCATGGGAACATGGGTTCAAATCCAATTAATTCGTTTAAAAAAATGTGGAATTGAAAGCTAGTTATGAAACTATCATTGATTGTCATAAAAAAACCCATCTGATTCACTAATGTCCTTTAGGGAAGGAAATCTGCCATCCTTACCTGGTCTGGCATGTGACTCCAGGTCCACAGAAATGAGGACTCTTAACTGCCCTCTGAAATGGCTTAGCAAGCAACTCAGTTGTCAAGGACAACTAGGGATGGACAACGAACACTAGTCTTGCCAACGGTGCTCACATCCCATGAAAGCATAAAAAAAGAAAGCTAATAACATGTGCAGATGCTCTGAGGTGGCTAATCAACAGCTGAAGAGTACTGATGGGAGAACAGATGAGGCTGTGCACTATGCTGAGAGGCAGTCCAAGTCTTCCAAGCACGAGTGAATGATGGAAAGAAAGGACAAGTTTCAGAAGGGCCAGCACAAAGATCAAGACCAGAGTACTGGATGTAACAACTGGAGGGGATACCACAAGAAGGAAAGGGAAGCATATTCAGCATGGGGAAAGTGCTGTAACTGCAAGAAGCTGTTTTGCTAGAGAGAAGAAAAGCAAGCCTGTAAAGATGGAGAGATGTCGGATGATGATTCTGATGAATCACTGCACCCTAGAACATGTTGGTGCTGTCAATTCTTGAGGTAGGAAGTGGTTTGTGACTGTTGGAATGATGACTGCAGACAGAGAGCATCAAGTTGCTGCAAAGTATCAGATAGACACTGGTTCTATGTGCAGCATGATGAGCTTTGCAGACTTGTCTGAAATTGTACAAGTGGTGACCCGTTGAAGGTAAAATTGAGGCTCTATGATGGAACAGTACTCATTCCAAGAGGACAAACTGAAAGTCCAATTCAGGAGAAGAAAGAAGAACTTCAGTTCCAGATAGTGGACACTAAGCAAACATCCATTATCACGGCTTAAACAAGTCAAAAGCTTGGACTGGTAGCCCTCCACATACCAGAAGAGAAATCTATTCTGAAGTGTACAGCTGCTGTGATATTAAAAGCAAAGGAAGAATTTGAGATAGTTGTGCCAAAGAAAACTGGAAAGAAAGAGGAGCAGAAGCATAAGACTGAAAATGATGCATCCTTTTCGCTATTTGTTGGAAATATGAACTCTGAAAAGAAATTTGAAGAACTAAAGGAAGCTCTGAATGGCTTCTTCACCAAAAGAAATTTTCAGTCACAGATGACCGAATTGGATCTAGCAGGACATTCGGTGACATAGACTTTGAAACTGAAGAACAATTAGAAAATGCATTGGAGTTCAATGAAAACAAAGTGCTGTGAATTGCAATCAAACTTGACAAAGCACACAACAAGGAAAGCAATGCAGATAGCAAAAGGGAAAAAGGACAACAGGACATTATTAAAAATCTCCCATTCAAGATAACTCAGGATGGCCTCAAAGAGATTATTGAGGATGCTATTGGCATTAGAATTCCTGCTTCTCATGATGTTTCAGTGACTTAGGGCATTGTGAACATTGAATTTGATAAATGAAGCAGCTGCAGATACAGCATTGAAACAGAAACAAGGCACTGAAGTTGAGGACAGGCCCATCATTACTGATTTCACTGGCAATAAGAGTAGGATAAATGTAAGGGATAGACAAACGCAACTAGATTCTGATCTGTTCATGGTAACAACTTGGCATATTCTGCAACTGAAGAAATCCTTCAAAGTATTTTTGAAGAAGCATAATTAGAGAGGAAGTACTCGAGGGATTGGCATCCTTGAAAATGGATAAATCACCAGGGCCGAATGGATTGTACCCCAGGTTGTTAAAGGAAGCCAGGAAGGAAATAGCAGATGCGTTGAGGATCATCGTCAAATCCTCACTAGATGCAGGCGCGGTACCAGATGATTGGAGGTCTGCGAACATTGTATCATTGTTTAAAAAGGGTGCAAGAGATATGCCAAATAATTATAGGCCTGTCAGTCTGACCTTGGTGGTGGGTAAATTGTTAAAATCAATTCTGAGGGGCAGGATAAACTGCCACTTAGAAAGGCACGGATTAATCAGGGATAGTCAGCATGGATTTGTTAGGAGAAGGTCATGTCTTACTAACTTGATTGAGTTTTTTGAGGAAGTAACAAGGAGGTTTGATGAGGACAGTGCAGTGAATGTGGTCTACATGGAGTTTAGTAAGGCATTTGACAAGGTCCCACATGGCAGACTGGTCAGTAAAATGAAAGCCCATGGGATACAGGGGAATGCGGCAGGTTGGATCCAGAATTGGCTCAGGGACAGTAAACAAAATGGAGTAGTCCATGGATGTTTTTGTGAATGTAAAACTGATTCCAGTTCCACAGGGCTCAATGTTGGGTCCCTTGCTGTCTGTGGTGTATATTAATGATTTGGACTTAAATGTGGGAGGCATGATTGGGAAATTTGTTGATGACACAAAAATTGGCCGTGTAGTATATAGTGAACAGGATAGCTGTCGACTCCAAAATGATAACAATGGATTGGTTGAGTGGGCGGAAAAGTGGCAAATGGAATTCAATCCAGAGAAGTGTGAGATAATGCACTTGGGAAGGGCAAATAAAGCGAGGGAATATGCAATAAACGGAAGGATATTGAGAGGGGTAGAAGAAGTGAGAGACCTTGGAGTGCATGTCCACAGGTTCCTGAAGATGAGTCAGATGGGATTTATCCTAGGATTCTCTGGGAAGCCAGGGAGGAGATTGCAGAGCCTTTGTCCTTGATTTTTATGTCGTCATTGTCGACAGGAATAGTGCCGGAAGACTGGAGGATAGCAAATGTTGTCCCCTTGTTCAAGAAGGGGAGTAGAGACAGCCCTGGTAATTATAGACTTGTGAGCCTTACTTCGGTTGTGGGTAAAATGTTGGAAAAGGTTATAAGAGATAGGATTTATAATCATCTTGAAAAGAATAAGTTCATTAGAGATAGTCAGTACGGTTTTGTGAAGGGTAGGTCGTGCCTCACAAACCTTATTGAGTTTTTTGACAAGGTGACCAAACAGGTGGATGAGGGTAAAGCCGTGGATGTGGTCTATATGGATTTCAGTAAGGCGTTTGATAAAGTTCCCCACGGTAGGCTATTACAGAAAATACAGAAGTATGGGATTGAAGGTGAATTAGTGCTTTGGATCAGAAATTGGCTAGCTGAAAGAAGACAGAGGGTGGTGGTTGATGGTAAATGTTCATCCTGGAGTTTAGTTACTGGTGGTGTACCGCAAGGATCTGTTTTGGGGCCACTGCTGTTTGTCATTTTTATAAATGACCCGGATGAGGGTGTAGAAGGGTGGGTTAGTAAATTTGCGGATGACACGAAGGTCGGTGGAGTTGTGGATAGTGCCGAAGGATGTTGTAGGTTACAGAGAGACATAGATAGGCTGCAGAGCTGGGCTGAGAGATGGCAAATGGAGTTTAATGCGGAAAAGTGTGAGGTGATTCACTTCGGAAGGAGTAACAGGATTGCAGAACACTGGGCTAATGGGAAGATTCTTGGTAGTGTAGATGAGCAGAGAGATCTTGGTGTCCAGGTGCATAAATCCCTGAAGGTTGCTAACCAGGTTAATAGGGCTGTTAAGAAGGCATATGGTGTGTTAGCTTTTATTAGTAGGGGGATCGAGTTTAGGAGCCACGAGGTCATGCTGCAGCTGTACAGAACTCTGGTGCGGCCGCACCTGGAGTATTGCGTGCAGTTCTGGTCACCGCATTATAGGAAGGATGTGGAAGCTTTGGAAAAGGTGCAGAGGAGATTTACTAGGATGTTGCCTGGTATGGAAGGAAGGTCTTACGAGGAAAGTCTGAGGGACTTGAGGTTGTTTTCGTTAGAGAGAAGGAGGAGAAGAGGTGACTTAATAGAGGCATATAAGATAATCAGAGGGTTGGACAGGGTGGATAGTGAGAGCCTTTTTCCTCGGATGGTGATGGCAAACACGAGGGGACATAGCTTTGAGTTGAGGGGTGATAGATATAGGACAGATGTCAGAGGTAGTTTCTTTAGTCAGAGAGTAGTAGGGGCGTGGAACGCCCTGCCTGCAACAGTAGTAGACTCGCCAACTTTAAGGGCATTTAAGTGGTCATTGGATAGACATATGGATGAAAATGGAATAGTGTAGGTCAGATGGTCGGCGCAACATCGAGGGCTGAAGGGCCTGTACTGCGCTGTAATGTTCTATGTTCTAAGATGGCAGGACAGGTAGATAGAGTGGTGAAGAAGGCATATGGAATGCTTTCCTTTATTGGCTGAGGTATAGAATACAAAAGCAGGGATGTAATTCTGGAACTATATAAAATGCTGGTTGGGCCACAGTTGGAGTATTGTGTACCGTTCTGGCCACCATGTTACAGAAAGGACATAATTGCTCTGGAAAGCATACAGAGGAGATTTACAAGAATGTTGTCAAGCTTGAAAGTTGCAATTATGAGGGAAGATTGGATAGGCTCGGGTTGTTTTCCTTCGAATAGAGGAGGCTGAGGGGTGACTTAATTGAGGTGTGCAAAATTATGAGGGGCCTAGATAGACAGGAAGGACCTGTTTCCTCTAGTGGAGAGGTAAATTACTAGGGGACACAGATTTAAGCTGATTGGCAGAAGGATTAGAGGGGACATGAGGAAAACCTTTTTCACCCAGAGGGTGGTGGGTATCTGGAATTCACTGTCAGGAATGGTGGGGGAGGTAGCAACCCTCAATCCTTTTAAAAGATACCTGGACATGCACCTGAAGTGCTGAAACCTGCAAGGCTGTGGACAAGGTGCTGGAAGGTGGGATTAGATTGGGTGGCTGGTTTCTTTTCAGCTGGCATGGACACAACTGGCTGAATGGTCTCCTGCTGTGCCATAATTTTTCAATGGTTCTATCGTTCTATCATTGATCAAAATACCAGAAAAGAATGGCAGAGCAAAAGGATTTGCATTTGTTAAATTTGATTCTATTGAGGATGCTAAAGAAGCTCTTGAGAATCCCAGCAATACAGAAATCCTCAACCGATAAGGAGGATGTGAAGGAGGCTAATGAGCAGTCAGCACTGGGTACTGAAACCCCTGCACCAGAGCCCAGGCACTTTGAGATACGGGCAAGGGAGGCAAGAGACAATCTCATACTTACCAACTTCCAGTCACCATTCTGGCCTGTTTAAGTGAACTCAATAAAAACTCACCTCAATGGATTCAGTCTGTTGCCTCCCTTCTATCTGGATTCCGTGCCTAGTGCCCTGCTTAACCACATGCTCTGACACATCTGAGATGCTTGCCAAAGGAGGGCTGTGCCTACACTGGCAGCCTAATGAGTGATTGGGGGAGATAGTGGCGTAGTGGTAATGTCACTGAACTAGTAATCTGGAAGTCCAGGTTAATGCCCTGGGGACATGGGTTTAAATCCCGCCATGGCAGCTGGTGGAATTTAAATTCAATTAATTAATAATTGCAATTAGTTAATAAAATCTGAAATTGAAAACGAGTCTTAAAACTAAGCTCGTCATAAAACTATCATTGATTGTCATAAAAACCCATCTGGTTCACTAATGTCCTTTCGGGAAGGAAATCTGCCATCCTTACCTGGTCTGGCGTACGTGTGACTCCAGACCCACAGCAATGCCCTCTGAAATGGCCTAGCAAGTCACTCAGTTGTCAAGGGCAATTAGGGATGGGCAACAAATGCTGGCCTTGCCAGCGATGCTCACATCCCATGAAAGAATAAAAAAAAATTGAAGGGAGAACTGTGAGGTTGGATTTCAGCAACCAAGGGCACAGAAGTGCTGATGGTCCCACCAAGACATTGTTTGTTCCGAAGAAGGGTCACTGACCCGAAACGTTAACTCTGCTTCTCTTTCCACAGATGCTGCCAGACCTGCTGAGTGAATCCAGCATTTCTTGTTTTTGTTTCAGATTTCCAGCATCCGCAGTATTTTGCTTTTATTGTTTGTTCATGGCCTTTCTGATGCCACAAATTAAGGAACTTGAAAAGAAGCCTTTGAAGGAGCTGAGAGTGCTAGAATTGCAACAGACAGAGAATCTGGATGATAAAAATGTTTTGGTGTTGTGGACTTCCCATTAGAAGAAGATGCAAAAGCAACTAAGGAAACGATGAAAGATGGAGAAATTGATGAACGTAATATTACTCTTGACTTTCTTCGACTGAAGGGTGAAAGCCAGCGAGGTGGTTGAAGCTTTTGAAGAGCTGAAAGAAGTCATGGTGGATTTGGAGGATTCAGAGGTAGAAAGATGAATCCACTGGGAAAGAAAATTAAATTCTATTAAAAAGGCTAATGTGACCACTTTACCTCTGTGTTCAGACAGAGCCTCTGTTGATTTGCCTCAGAGTTGGACATTCCAGAGTTTGGCATGGACTAGGTGGCTATTCAGTTTGGAGTGTGGTGGGAGCTCCTTAAGCTTCTGATTGGACTCACAATTAAGTAAAGGCAGAAACTGTTGGTACACCTTGTGAATTTTGTCAAATTTATTAAGTGTTCTGTTTTAATAAGTGCATAATAAGATAAATAATAGGAGCAGGAGTCGGCCATTTGGACCCTTGAGCCTCCTCTGCCAATCAATAAGATCATGGCTGATCTGCTTGTGGCCTTAATTCCACTTTGCTGCCTATGTCCCATAACCCTTTACTCTTTTGTAGATCAAAAATTTGTCTAACTCAACCTTGAATATATTCAATGATCCAGTCTTTACTGTTCTCTGGGGTAGAAAATTCCAAAGATTAACGACCCTCTGAGAGAAGAAATTCCTCCTCATCTCCGTCTTAAATGGGAGACCACTTATTTTGAAACTTTTCCCTCTAGTTCTAGATTCCCCCACGAGGGGAAGCATCCTCTCAACATCTACCCTGTCAAGCCCCCTCACAATCTTCGATGTTTCAATAAGATCATCTCTCATTCTTCTAAATTCCAACCTGCTCAACCTTTCCTCATAAAACAGCCCCTTCATCCCAGCAATCAACCTAGTGAAACCTCTCTGAACTGCTTCCAATGCAAGTATATCCCTCATTAAATAAAGAGATAAAAGCTGTATGCAGTAGTCTAGGTGGTCTCACCAATGTCCTGCAGAGTTGTAGTAAGACCTCCCTACTTTTATACTCCATTTCCCGTGCAATAATTGCCAACATTCCATTTGCCTTTCTAATTATTTGCTGTACCTGCCTGCTAACATTTTGTGATTCCTGTACAAGGGCACCCAGATCCCTCTGTACAGCAACATTCTGCAATCCCTCCCCATCTAATTAATATTCTGCTTTTCTATTCTTCCTACCAAAGTGGTTAACCTCACATTTTCCCACATTATACTCCATCTGCCAATCTTTTGCACACTCACTTAACCTATCTGTATCCCTTTGCAGACTCTTGCTTTCCTACCTATCTTTGTTTTTTCAGAAAATTTGACTACAATACACTCGGCCCCTTCATCCAAGTCATTAATATAGATTGCAAACAGTTGCGGCCCCAGCACTGATGTCTGTGGCACCCCACTAGTTACAATTTGCCAACCTGAAAATGACCCATTTATCCCAACTCTCTGTTTCCTGTTAGCTAGCCAATCCTGTATCCATGCTAATATATTACCCCCAATACCATGAGCTCTTATCTTGTTTATTAGTCTTTTATGTGGCACTTTATCTAATGCCTTTTGGAAATCCAAGTACACTACATCTACTGGTTCCCCTTCATCCATCCCGCTTGTTACATCCTCAAAGAACTCTAATAAGTTTGTCAAACATGATTTTCCTTTTCACAAAACCATGTTGACTCTGCTTCACTGTATTATGATTTTCTAAATGTCCTGCTACTACTTTCTTAAGAATGAATTCCAGCATTTTTCCAATGACAGATGTTTGGCTAACTGGCCAATAGTTTCCTATTTTCTGTCTCCCTTCTTTCTTGAACAGAGGTGTTACATTTGCAGTTTTCCAATCCACTGGGACCTTTCCAGAATTTAGAGATTTTTGGAAGATTACAACCAATGCATCCACTACCTCTGCAGCCACTTCTTTTAAGACCCTTGGATGCAGGACATCAGGTCCAGGGGACTTGTCAGCCTTAAATTCCTTAAGTTTTCCTCATACTTTTTTCTAATGATAGTGATTGTTTTAAGATCCTCCAACTCTTTTGCCCCTTTATTTTTTTTACTATTCTTGGGATACTGTTTTGTGTCGTCTTCCATGAAGACATACAAAATACTTGTTCAAAGTCGCTGCCATTTCCTTGTTTACCATTATTAATTCCACAGTCTCATCTCTAAGGGATCAATGTTTACTTAGCAACTCTCTTCCTTTTTATAGACTTGTAGAAGCTGTTACTGTCTGTTTTTATGTTTCTTGCTAATTTACTCTCATTTTCTAATTTCTCCCTCTTTTATTAGTCATCCTTTGCTGGTTTCTAAAATTTTCCCAATCTTCCAGCCTACCACTAACCTTCGCACTAACACTTTTTTTCTTTTTTTCTTTCAATTTCATACCATCCTTAACTTCTTTAGTTAGCACAGATGGTACATCCTTCTCTTAGTGTCTTTCTCAATGGTTTATATCTTTGTTGAGAGTTATGAAATATGCCTTTAAATGTCAGAGGTGGAGTGGGAACTATTAGGGATAAAGAAGGTAATATATGCTTAGAGGCACAGGACAAGGCTAATATACTGAATGAGTACTTTGCATCAGTGTTCACTAAGGAAGTGGAATCTGACACAATATCAGCAGAAGCAGAGAGAGTAGAGGCAATGGATAGGGAGCAGGGAGGTACTGAAAAGGCTGGCTATGCTTAGGTTAGATAAGTCACCTGGTCCAGATGCCTTGCATCCCAGGTTGCTAAAGGAAATGGAGGTGGAGATAGCAGAAGGGCTTGCTATAATTTTTCAATCCTCCCTGGAGGTGCCAGAGGATTGGAGCATGGCAATGTGACACCTTTATGCAAGAAAGGGTGTAAGGCCAGTCCTAGCAACTATGAGCCAGTTAGTTTAACATCAGTGGGGAGTAAGGTTTTAGAAACAATAATCAGGGGAACTATTAATGGACACTTAGAGAGGTTTGAGTTAATTAAGGATAGCCAGCACAGATTTGTAAAAGGCAGATCATACTTGACTAATATACTTGAACTTTTTGATGAAGGAGCAGAGAAGGTTGATGAAGGGAATGGGGTGGATATTGTTTATACGGATTTTAAGAAGACATTTGATAAATACCACAAAAGGCTGGTTAACAAAATTGAAGCTCATGGAATAGGAGGGTCAGTGTCCAATTGGATAAAACAGTTGACTTATGGACAGAAAACAGTAAGTTGTAGTAAATGGTTATTTTTCGGACTCGAGGATGGTAGACGGTGCTGTTCCCCAAGGGTCAGGGCTGGGACCACTGCTTTCTTTGCTATAAATAAATGACTTGGATCTTAGAATACAGAGTAGAATCTCAAAATTTGCTGATGACACAACTAAAAAAATCAATTTTATGGCCCATGGGAGATGCTATCCAAATGAAGACTTTGCCTCCAGTGGCATTCCACAAAGGTGGAAGGGTGAAGACAGCAACTCAATTAATGCATGACAAATAATCATTTTACACAATGAAGGTTAATAGCTTGAATAAAAGAACTTTATATGATGCAGTACATGTCAAATTTCAAACACCCGTGAACACCCAAGGTGTCCAGGTGGGTTTCTTTATACCTGTACGAGTGCTTCTACAAGGTGTGAACCCATTGCTAGCAGCTGGGCTGGTTACAGGCTGTCCCTTGGCCTGCAATGACTTCAGCAGCTGCCCTCTGGCTGCTTGAGGCTTGGAGATCCCCGCCTGCCTGAGGGTGTCCAGCACTGGTGCATGACTCTCCTGTAGCTGGGCTCACTGGCGGAGGGACTGAGGCGCCGGTGTCTACACTCAGAGCACCTTAAGGGGAGTCCCCAGCTGTGGAGGTCAGCCTCTCCTCCTTCCTTTCAAGGCTCGCTTGAACCCCCTGCTCACCAGAGAAGGATGAGGAGTTGGAGAAGACTCGAGGGGCCTCATCCTCTCTCACCTTGCCATTGCTGCATCGAGTGCATGGTCAAGGTGATGACATGCAGGTCTGTGCGCATTTGTGAGATCTGGTTCTCCAGGAGGGTCGCCGACCTCTTGATTGAGGAAGCCATGCGCTCACACACCTGAGACATGGCAACACTCATGGCGTGGATGGACTCCTCCATCATCCGCTCATGGCTACACATGGCTGGCATCTCCACCAGATGTTGCCTTATCTCTCACTGCAACTCCAGCATGCCCTGTACTGTTGACACCAGAGGCTGTTCATCAGCCTGGACCTCAGCATGGGCCTGGACAGCCCCAGTCCTCCGACTGTCAGGGGTCTTGGCTGTCTCAGCATCAGTCAGCTGCTTGTGACCCTGCTTCTACAGCCAAGCGGAAACCCACCGAGGTGGAAGTATCTGTGCTGCTGGAAGGTGCAGGAGAGTCATGGGACGGTGCATCCTCTGAATGCTCCTTCTCCTCAGCGCTGGATGGCTGTCCCCCTTCTGCTGGAGTCTCCTGTGGATGCCAACCTACATGAGAGAGCACAAACATGTGTTGCTTGGGCTGTGCAGATCTTGTTAAACATTCATGATGTGACTATGTGTCAATGGAAGACAATTCTCACTCTCTTGCACAGAGACTCCAGTCTCTCCCTCAAATATGAATTGGTCGCTCTGAGTCCTTGTCAATTCTAATGCCTCTTACTCTGCTGTGGGGAGAGGCCAAAGATCTGGGATGCCTCCATCAGTTCGGGCTGCCTCCCTTTTTTGGGCCCCCTTGTCCTTCAAGTGGAAGGAGAGAGATAGCCATACTTCGCAGAGAAATAAACATGACAGTTCTGCTAGTAGCAGCCCCTCATCCCTGGGCTGTCCTCCCGTCCGCTCTCATGGAAGTTAGTGGGGGTGAGCTGTGAAAGAGGGTGGCCTGTGGCCGACATGTAGCCATGCATCTGTCAGGATGAGATGATGCCTAACCCCTTCTGCCAGCGCCGTTGTGGTTCCTCCCCCCCATGTCTCACTTCCTCCTGTGTAGCCACATGCAATTACTAAAAAGGAGAGGTGTGGAGCACTTAACTTGGCAGAACGAAGGAGGTCATTGACCATCTTGTGACACTGGACCTAGGCCTGAGGGTGACCCCATGGCTGCTAACCTCCTCTGTGATCTCCATCCGGGCTTGTTTGGTCAGGCGGCAGGACCTCTTTTTGCCATTACTGGGGAATAGGACCTCCCGCCTTTCCCTTGCAGCCTGGAGGAGAATCTGCAGGGAGGCATCACAAACCCGTGGGGCCATCCTGTGCCTTGCCTCTGCAATCCTGTGGGATCTGCCTTGGGGAGTGCGGGGGGTGGGGGGGAGGCGGTGGGGGGTGGTGCGGTGGTAGAGGGTCCAGGAGTCACTCCAAAACCGGTCTCAGTTGTGAAGAGCTAGCAGCAAATGAGTCCAAAGCAGCAACACAAGCAGGACTGGCGGGCCTTTAGATATGCTGCCAACAACTGCTCCTGAGTCATCCAATACCATATTCAGCATCTCGCATCCTGCCCCCGCTGTGTGATTGGCTGGACCTCGTGCCTCCATTATGCAAAGTGGCCCCTCCCATGTGGTCACAGTGGGCCGGCTGCCCACGTGACGAGCGGGAATGGCGCCCACTTCCAGGTCCACTGTGGGACCCAAGTTGGGCTCACTAAATTCATCCCTTGATGTTTCGGCAGTACTACCACAACCTCGTGTTTAGACAGGGCATCTTATCTTCACATTGCCTTTCAAAACCTCAATGGATTCCCAACTTTGCAGTTGTTGGCAAACTTAAATCTAACACGAGTCCAGAAAATGTAGGTCAAACCAGGTTCGTTTTCTTTTTCAATATGCAGCTCTAAGCCTTCATTGATTTCTGTAATTAAATGACGTGGAAGCAGCATCTGAACCTTGTTACTTATCACACAACAGTGCTGATCTCTGAATCTTAATTATCCTGGCCTTGTGCCAGGATTGCCAGTGATCAGCATTTTCTGGATGTAAGCTAGAAGTGACTACCAAATGATAACTAACTATCTGAATAAGTACAGAGAGATCTACAAAATTACTGTTGTATTTCTGTTACATAAAAAAGCAAAATTGTAAACAACACACATTAATGGAGGTAATATTAACTTGTATTGCAGGACAATAAAACGGGTGGTTTACACACATCGGGCTGAATTTACCGGCCCCTCGTGCCACAGGTCATAGTGTGGGGGCCGGTAAAATGCTGCGGGGAGAGGCCTTCCTCGACCCGCGATGTCGTGAAGGGCCCGTTGCATATTACCGGCGGCTGCAGGACCTCGGTGTGGCCCCACCACCACCAGGCAGTGGACCCTCCATCTCCATATTAAAATTAGGCCCATTGAAATGCAAATTCACCTAACTGCAGGCCGTGGCTGTCCTACTCCAATATTACAGCCGCCGATCGTGCATGGCATGCCTTCGGAACTCCATCCGGAGTTCCGGGTGAGAACCTGGTGCGAAGAGGGGAGTAATAAAATTGTCAGGGCGGGAAGGGTGAAGGAGTAGGGAAATCAATTTTTATTGGACGTGGGGATGGTGCAAAGAGGTTAGAGGTCAAATGTTCGAAGGTTCGGGGGCGAAAGTCCGGGAAGGGAATAAATTATTTTTGAGAATAAATGGCACTTAAATGACCATTAGGGGGGGCTGGGGAAGGACCTCAACACCATTACTCATTGCGAATAAAACTTCCCGATGACTGCAGCTTTAAAAATTAAAACTACATTGTAAGGCTTAAAGCCCTTTAAAAATTACACCAGCGCCTGCATGGTGGAACCAGATACCGTAGTCGGGGACGTGGTGACCGCTCCCTTACGTCATCGGGGGCGGCTGCTTCACCCACTCTATTTAAAGGAGCCCTCGTGCGTAATATCGCGGGGCTCAGGGACGGCGCATCAGTGTGGGATGCACGCCGTTTTTAGAGTGCGCTGCTGCGAACTGTGGGTCGCGGCGTGGGGATGGGTAAAATTCTGTGGGGAGAGGCCCGCCTCGACCCGTAATGTCGAGAAGGGCCTGCTGAAAATTACCGATGGTGGGAGGACCTCTGTGCAGCCCCCCCTGCAGCATGGCAACGGCAACCCAATTAGAATATGTTAAATGGTACTTACCTCTGCAGATTATGCAGCCCGCTGCCTCTCCATGGACACTTCCAAATTTTACTTTGAATGTGCGGCCGTCATGTGCCTTCCTGTTGACGATTAGAAAAGCAGGTGGTTCATCGGAGGCAGAAGGTAAGTTCTGTTTTCAGGGGTCCCACTCTGCATACTGGAAGGGAGGAGGGAGGGGGGGGGAATTACAGGGGTCCCACTCTGCATACTGGAAGGGAGGAGGGAGGGGGGGGGAATTACAGGGGTCCCACTCTGCATACTGGAAGGGAGGAGGGGAGCTTACAGGGGTTGCAGCTCTACATTCTTAAAGGGAGAAGGCAGGGGGTCTGGAATCACTGGAGTGAAAGCTCTGCAGGTATGAAAGGAGGTACTGTGTACCCTCCCTCCGTAAACAGTGTACGCTCTGCATTCATTTGTGTTTATGAAGGAGTCATGGCACTCTAGTCACCCTGTATGTGGGGAGAGTGCCAGAAAGGGTAGGAGCATTAAGGTTATATGGATGGTGGGTGCAATCGATTCAGCTGGTAGGATCTTGCTGCGGTCATGCGGTGCCACTCTGAGTGTTGGCCAAGATGGGCAATGCCATGGCATGCCATACAGTTGATCCATGAAAGCACCTGATGTACCCGTCAACACCAATCCATGCCCTGTTAGGAACCTTCGAATACACGAAGGGTTCAATTTTATTTATCACATGGAAATAGGTATGGCTCATCCTACATTGTGTGTTCCTCTGCTCCTGAGGATCTGTATGTGCCAGAGGAAATACCAACAGGCAGGTGCGATCCACGCAGAGGCCCCCGGTCATGAGCAGCAGCCCCCAAGGGGAGCTCGCCATTACAGGCCCCACATGACATGCCATTGGATGTCAGAGCATCAGTGTCAGAGGCGATTGCGCATATAGAGAGGATGGTGACACGTCTCTGTGCCCGCCCCGCTCAACGATGACCTTCAGCCCATGGGCTTCGGTGGACATCCTATACCTTTGTTCCTCATACTGGCAGCGGTTCTCAAGCTTGACACCTATGCAGCTTTTCACGGGCCCACCTTTGTGGGGTTACACAGTCAGCAGTGCACCACTGCACCGATGCCCTGCACCGGACGGCCAGTGAGTATGTCCGCTTCAGGACGGACTCTCACAGTCAGGCCCAGAGGGCCATCGGTTTTGGCAATATTGCCGGAGAACCAAAGGTTGTAATGTTCATAGACTACAGCCATGTGGCCATCAGACCTTCCGTCAGGCTACCACCTGCAGATGCCACCATTAAAGGAATCCTCTTAATCTAGGCAAAGCTGGTCTGTGATCATCGCAGATGCTTCATGCAAATCTGTGACCGCTTCTCAGGCAGCTGCCATGATACCTGGGACCTGTGCCAGTCCCAGCTGCCGCTGCTGTTCACTGAACTGGCTCAGATGGAGGGGTGGATTCTTGGAGATAAGGCCAAGCTTTGAAGACGTGGCTCCCGACACCAGTGAGAGACCCCACCACTGCTGCAGAGGAGAGATACAACATCAGCCACTGAGCTACATGAGCCACCATTGAGCAGGAGATGGGCATGCTGAAAGAGCACCTTCAATGCTTGTATGGATAGGGTGATGCCCTGTACTAGGGCCAAAAAGCCCAGCTCCTTTCATTGCTGTTCTGCACAACTACTCACTCAATAGGGGCCAGGCTTGGCATGATGAGGAGAGACGTCAACAGGATTCCTCCTGGGACTATGAGGACGCTGAGCACCTACAACATGAAAAATGCATAGGAGGGCAGATGGCACCCAAGCTCTGCATGCAGGGCTAGCAGTGAGCTAGGGATGTACGGCATTGACTGATCAGACAAAGCCTGTCTGCTCCATAGGAACCGGCATAAGCTCTGCAAGTCACACATCACCCTCGCTCACCTGTTGTGCACCAGTCCACATAGAGTCATAGAGTTACATCTGCAGCGTCCCTGTGTAAACCAGTAGAGGCAGCAGCTGACTGAGCCAATGTCCATGTCACTGCATCCATGGAGATGCTCATGAGTAATGGTGGCATGGCGATGATGTTATTGCATGCGTTGGCTCCACTGAAGGGCCAACGGTGCAAAGGGATGTGACATTGGCGCTACATGCTGGCACACATCATACACACAGAGAAAAGGACACACATATTGGTGAGGAACATTTAGTGAAAGATGCATTTACATTGCTGTGACACCCGTGCCTTCTCATTTGTGTCAGTGTGTTTTCTCTAAATGAGGGGTTGCCCCTTCTTGGTGCAATGTCTGTGCTAGCAGCCTGACTGGAGGAAGGCTGCTGATCTGATTGCCCTTTGGCTGTGGATGACTCTGGCACTCATACCCTGTGCACACGAGGCCCAGCGGGCCCCAGCTGGGGGAAGAATGCTCAATCATCCCCTTCCAGCATTGGAGCCTTTGACGGTGGCTACACGCCTCCTCTGCCATCTCCAGCCAGACTGCCTTGTTCAAGTGGGAGGGCCTCCTCTTAGCATCGCTGGTGAAAAGGACCTCTCCCACCTTGCCCGCACAGCCTGGAGGAGAGTGAGCAGGGAGGCATCGCTGAACTGTGGGGCCACCCTAGAGTACCACACTGCCATCCTTGGCTTTTGGTGTGGTCCTTTAAATGCAGAGGTGACTCCACCATGTAACAGCTCTAACTTCTGGCTGCAAGGTTTGTCTTGCACATATTTGAAAACCAATGCAGGACTGGTGAGGAAACCTGTGCTGTTTGTCATGGTTTTTCAACTATTACACATTGAAGGACATTCACGAACACTTTGCTTCTGCAGCAGCTGATCATATTTATTGTTGTAATATTTCTAGTTGGCAAGGCAGCTAGAATTTGAGCATATTTTCCTGTTTTTTTTAACAAAGATCATTTAATTGCGGTTACATGTTTTTTCACTTAATAGTTAGCAGAGAAATGAATACAGATTCCAAATGCATATTAGTCTGCAGCTTTTCACAGTCAGATGATTAGATGCTCATAGTCGGCAATTATTCTTCAATTATGGTTTTATTTCAGTCCGCAAGCAGGACCCTGAGCTTCCGGTTGCTTGCCATTTCAACACTCCCCCCTGCTCTCATGCTCACATCTCTGTCCTGGGATTGCTGCAGTGTTCCAGTGAACATCAACGCAAGCTCGAGGAACAGCATCTCATCTATCGATTAGGCACACTACAGCCTGCCGGACTGAACATTGAGTTCAATAATTTCAGAGCATGACAGCCCCCCACTTTACTTTCATTTTTAGTCATTTTTAGTTATTTTTTCTTCCTTTTTTTTTTTGCATTCCTTTTTACATTTTTTACAATCTTTTTTTGCATTTATTTCATTTCATCTTAGTTTGTTCAGTTTGCTTACCCACTGTTTTTTTCAGGTTGTTTTTCTTCAGGTTTGCACTTGCTGCTGTTCAATATTCAGTATATTCACACCTAATCTGTACTAATGCTTTGTCTTTCAACACATGCCTTTTCTCCGTGACCTTTTGGTCAGCTATGTGGCCTGGTCCAATCTGCACCTTCTCCTTTGTTATCTCTTGCCCAACCCCCACCTCACTTGTTTATAATCTGTGACTTTTCTAATATTTGTCAGTTCCGAAGAAGGGTCACTGACCCGAAACGTTAACTCTGCTTCTCTTTCCACAGATGCTGCCAGACCCGCTGAGTGAATCCAGCATTTCTTGTTTTTGTTTCAGATTTCCAGCATCCGCAGTATTTTGCTTTTATTTTATGGTTTTATTTCTGTTGTGTATTTGCCTTTTATGGTATATTTAAGTTTCCTGTCCTGGAATGTGCAAAATTAAGATTATTCACCCAGGTGCGGCAAGCCTATAAGAAGGAATGTTACACTTGAAGGAGAGGATCTCAACTTCACGGGACACTGAGACACAGCAGGGTAAGTATTTGCCAGCAAAGCAGAAAGTGCTGGAGGAACTCAGCAGGTCAAGCAGCATCTGTGGCGAGAGAAGCAGAGTTAACTTTCAGGTCTGTGAACTTGGTCAAGTTACCTCTGCTTCTCTCTCCACAGATGCTGCCTGACCTGCTGAGTTTCTCCAGCACTTTCTACTTTGTTGCCAGATTGACAGCAGCCCCACTCTTCAGCAGTCAGATAAGTATTCTTTCACAGTTGTCAGGAAACAGGTGTTGGGGTGCTTTAAATAGTGCCCCAGTACCTGCTGCACAGCTGTCAAAGGTCTCTCGCTGCGCTGAATGTCCCGCCTCTCCACACGTAATATGAGGGGGAGGGATGGGCGGCTCGGCGCAGTGATGCTCATGAGCCCCGTGTGAAGTATAGTGGGGCTCTGCGGTGGCCGCTAAATGTGGGTGCCCCGCCGAGTTTAAAGGGCTCCACTGCACAGCGCGGTGCCCGAATAAATTTCAGACCATCGTATGATTTTCCTTTCCATTCAAGGTATAAAACATTAATACACAAGGTAAGATCACATGGGGTTAGGGGCAATTTATTCGCTTGGATAGAGGATTGGCTAACCAACAGAAAATTAGAAATTAGAAATTAGAACATTACAGCGCAGTACAGGCCCTTCGGCCCTCGATGTTGCGCCAACCTGTGAAACCATCTGACCTACACTATTCCATTTTCATCCATATGTCTATCCAATGACCACTTAAATGCCCTTAATGTTGGCGAGTCTACTACTGTTGCCGGCAGGGCGTTCCACGCCCCTATTACTCTCTGAGTAAAGAAACTACCTCTAACATCTGTCCTATATCTATCACCCCTCAACTTAAAGCGATGTCCCCTCGTGTTTGCCATCACCATCCGAGGAAAAAGACTCTCACTATCCACCCTATCTAACCCTCTGATTATCTTATATGTCTCTATTAAGTCACCTCTCCTCCTCCTTCTCTCCAACGAAAACAACCTCAAGTCCCTCAGCCTTTCCTCGTAAGACCTTCCCTCCATACCAGGCAACATCCTAGTAAATCTCCTCTGCACCCTTTCCATAGCTTCCACATCCTTCCTATAATGCGGTGACCAGAACTGCACGCAATACTCCAGGTGCGGTCTCACCAGAGTTTTGTACAGCTGCAGCATGACCTCGTGGCTCCGAAACTCGATCCCCCTACTAATAAAAGCTAACACACCATATGCCTTCTTAACAGCCCTATTAACCTGGGTAGCAACCTTCAGGGATTTATGCACCTGGACACCAAGATCTCTCTGTTCATCTACACTACCAAGAATCTTCCCATTTGCCCAGTACTCTGCACTCCTGTTACTCCTTCCAAAGTGAATCACCTCGCACTTTCCCGCATTAAACTCCATTTGCCATCTCTCAGCCCAGCTCTGCAGCCTATCTATGTCCCTCTGAACCCTACAACATCCTTCGGCACTATCCACAACTCCACCGACCTTAGTGTCATTCGCAAATTTACTAACCCACCCTTCTACACCCTCTTCCAGGTCATTTATAAAAATGACAAACAGCAGTGGCCCCAAAACAGATCCTTGCGGTACACCACTAGTAACTAAACTCCAGGATGAACATTTGCCATCAACCACCACCCTCTGTCTTCTTTCAGCTAGCCAATTTCTGATCCAAAGCTCTAAATCACCTTCAACTCCATACTTCCGTATTTTCTGCAATAGCCTACCATGGGGAACCTTATCAAACGCCTTACTGAAATCCATATACACCACATCCACGGCTTTACCCTCATCCACCTGTTTGGTCACCTTCTCAAAAAACTCAATAAGGTTTGTGAGGCACGACCTACCCGTCACAAAACCGTGCTGACTATCGCTAATGAACTTATTCTTTTCAAGATGATTATAAATCCTGTCTCTTATAACCTTTTCCAACATTTTACCCACAACCGAAGTAAGGCTCACAGGTCTATAATTACCAGGGCTGTCTCTACTCCCCTTCTTGAACAAGGGGACAACATTTGCTATCCTTCGGTCTTCCGGCACTATTCCTGTCAACAATGACGACATAAAGATCAAGGACAAAGGCTCTGCAATCTCCTCCCTAGCTTCCCAGAGAATCCTAGGATAAATCCCATCTGGCCCAGGGGACTTATCTATTTTCACACTTTCCAAAATTGCTAACACCTCCTCCTTGTGAACCTCAATCCCATCTAGCCTAGTAGCCTGAATCTCAGTATTCTCCTCGACAACATTTTCTTTCTCTACTGTAAATACTGACGCAAAATATTCATTTAACACTTCCCCTACCTCCTCTGATTCCACACACAACTTCCCACTACTATCCTTGATTGGCCCTAATCTAACTCTAGTCATTCTTTTATTCCTGATATACCTATAGAAAACCTTAGGGTTTCCCAACAGAGAGTTGGGATAAATAGGTCCTTTTCTGGTTGGCAAGATGTAACTAGTGGGGTGCCACAGGGTTTGGTCCTCGGGCCCCAACTATTTACAATCTATATTGATGACTTGGATGCAGGGATAGAAGGTACTATGGCCAAATTTCCAGATGACACTTAAATAGGTGGGATAGTAAGTTGCAATAAAGAAATAAGAAATTTACAAATGAATATGGATAGGTTAGGTGAATGGGCCAAAATTTGGCAGATGGAGTTAAACGTGGATAAGTGTGAAGTTATACATTTTGGTCGGAAGAATAGAAATGCAAATTATTATTGAAATGGAGAGAAACTTCAGAGTGCTTTGGTGCAGAGGGATCTGGGTGTCCTCGTGCATGAATCGCAGAAAACTAGTATGCAGGTGCAGCAGGTAATAAGGAAGGCAAATGAAATTCTGGCATTTATTGCTAAAGGAATAGAGTATAAAAGTAGGGAAGTGTTGCTGCAACTGTACAAGGCATTAGTGAGACTGAACCTGGAGTATTGCGTACAGTTTTTGTCCCCTTTCTTGAGGAGGGATGTAGTTGCATTGGAGGAGTTCAGAGGAGGTTCACTGGATTGATTCCAGAGATGAGGGGTTTGTCTTATGAAGAGAGATTGAGCAGTTTCGGCCTTTACTCTCTAAAGTTTAGAAGAATGAGAGGAGATCTGATTGAGGTATGTAAGATGATTAAGGGGATTGACAAAATAGATGTAGAGAGGATGTTTCCTCTGGTGGGGCAATCTAGAACGAGAGGTCATAGTTTTAGGATAAGGGGTAGCAGATTTAAAACAGAGATGAGGAGAAATTACTTCTCTCAAAGGGTCGTGAGTCTGTGGAATTCACTACCCCAGAGTGCGGTGGATGCCGGGACATTGGGTAAATTTAAGGAGGAGATACAGATTTTTAATTAGAAATGGATTGAAGGGTTATGGAGAACGGGCAGGAAAGTGGAGTTGAGGCCGAGATGAGATCAGCCATGATCGTATTGAATGGCGGAGCAGGCTCGAGGGGCTGAATTGCCTACTCCTGCTCCTAGTTCTTATGTTATTTTCTTATGTTATGTTATAAAACGGGTTATCGATTCACTATCACCTGTTTCTCACCCATGGATAAATTTAAAATGACCCCTACTAGGTCCTCATAAAGAACTGGCTTTGAGATGGATCAGTTTAGCTGGCTCATCTAACTCTGTGCATCAACAAAGTCCAGTCCGGTTATTGATTTCTAGAATCAAGCATGCAGGACCAGCTCATTCTCTGTTTAGCTTGGCTTTTCCACCAGCTGTCAGTTCAGGTCCAAAGGAAAACAAGCAGCATGTTGTTTGCAAGTATAATTATTTGATACAAAAATGATGAGATTATGTTCTTGACATTTCTGTACTTATGAGAAGTTTGATTTAAATGACTTCTTCTGTCACATGTTGGAATGATGCATGCAGCAAACCACAGGAATGGTTTGAAATTTAGGTTACAGGAATTCTATTAGAAGTGTACTGGAATCAGACCCAAGAAATGACCTTCAAAGAGCCAATATGTTTAGAATATGTTCAGTCAGCTGAGCCTCAACAAACCTGATTGGCTTGGCCATAGTTGATGCATGTTTGTTTGGTATGCTGCTACCTTAATATGCTTAGTTAGTCCAGCTTAGAGAGATTCCTTTGTCTGGAGTAATTAGAACATTAACCTTTATTACATGACAACGATGTACAACTTCACTCAGGTCTGTGTGATTCCTTTAAAGTCACTTTGCATCTATTTTCAAGTCTCTCTCACATGTGATCTCTTATATCATCATGGTAGGAGGTATTCTTTACACTTTCTCAACATTCACCCTGTCAGATCCTTATACTAAATCTCCCCACCAAGTCTTTATCCAAATATGTATATTTACATACATTCACTTTTTATTTATATACTATCCCATCTCCCCCCAAGTTTCTGACTTCATACATTCAATCTATCAGGAGGCTTCACAATTCTCCCTGATCTTGTTGTTGTCAGATGTGGAAGATTGGTAGTCTTTCTCTGAACTCTTGTTTCTTGACTTGGACGGCCTTCATTGAGGTTTGTAGTATCTGGTGCTTTCTGAATTTCAGGTTCAACATCTGATTCATCCAAAAGTATGACTGATTGGCATCTTTGATGAATTGGAATAAGATTCCTTCTGTTTCGTCTTATGATACCTTCTGAAGTTCTTAGTAAATAAAAAGCGCTGTTGATTCTCCTCTCTCTGGACAATTACTCCTTCTCTGCTTTGGTCTCGTACCCATCCCTTTTGCCCTCTCACAACTTCAGTAGGTTCCTGGTATGGTATTTCCTGTTATAATTGTGTTTGTTGCTTTCAGTAAGACTATTTCTGTCTTGAACTCATTGATAACTGTGGACTCGTAACACTGGAAGTAACTTCTTGGGTTGGGTTGGAAGTTGCGTTCTAAGTAGTTTTTCCCATTAACAGTTCGGATGGTGCTAATCTGTAGGTGAAGGTGAAGTCACACGGGATCAGAGGTGAGCTGGCAAGATGGATACAGAACTGGCTCGGTCATAGAAGACAGAGGGTAGCAGTGGAAGGGTGCTTTTCTGAATGGATGGCTGTGACTAGTGGTGTTCCGCAGGGATCAGTGCTGTAACCTTTGCTCTTTGTAGTATATATAAATGATTTGGAGGAAAATGTAGCTGGTCTGATTAGTAAGTTTGCGGACGACACAAAGGTTGGCAGAGTTGCGGATAGTGATGAGGATTGTCAGAGGATACAGCAGGATATAGATCGGTTGAAGACTTGGGTGGAGAAATGGCAGATGGCGTTTAATCCAGACAAATGTGAGGTAATGCATTTTGGAAGATCTAATGCAGGTGGGAAGTATACAGTAAATGGCAGAACCCTTAGGAGTATTGACAGACAGAGAGCTCTGGGCGTACAGGTCCACAGATCACTGAAAGTGGCAACGCAGGTGGATAAGGTAGTCAAGAAGGCTTATGGCATGCTTGCCTTCATCAGTCGGGGCATAGAGTATAAAAATTGGCAAGTCATGCTGCAGCTGTACTGAACTTTAGTTGGGCCACACTTAGAATATTGCGTGCAATTCTGGTCGCCACACTACCAGAAGGACGTGGAGGCTTTGGAAAGGTACAGAAGAGGTTTACCAGGATGTTGCCTGGTCTGGAGGGCATTAGCTATGAGGAGAGGTTGGATAAACTCGGATTGTTTTCACTGGAATGACGGAGGTGGAGGGGAGACATGATAGAGGTTTACAAAGTTATGAGTGGCATGGACAGAGTGGATAGTCAGAACTTTTTCCCAGGGTGGAAGAGTCAGTTACTCGAGGACATAGGTTTAAGGTGCGAGGGGCAAAGTTTAGAGGGGATGTGCGAGGCAAGTTCTTTACACAGAGGGTGGTGAGTGCCTGGAACTTGCTGCCAGGGGAGGTGGTGGAAGCAGGTACGATAATGACGTTTAAGAGGCATCTTGACAAATACATGAATAGGATAGGAATAGAGGGATACGGTCCCCGGAAGTGCTGAAGGTTTTAGTTTAGGCAGGCATCAAGATCGGCGCAAGCTTGGAGGACCGAATGGCCTGTTCCTGTGCTGTACTGTTCTTTGTTCTTTGCATAACAATGGGGTAGTTCTGTAGTTCAGAAGTGCTGTTTGAAAATCTTTATTTTTCTTTAACAGTGCTTTAATTTTTTTTTAATTCATTCATGGGATGTGGGCATTGCTGGCCAGGCCAGCATTTATTACCCATCCCTAATTGACCTTGAGAAGGTGGTGGTGAGCTGCCTTCTTGAACCGCTGCAGTCCATGTGGGATAGGTACAGTGCTGTTATGGAGTTCCAGGATTTTGCCCAGCGACAGTGAAGGAACTGACTGCTCGCTCAGCTTCTGCAATAGATTGGGGAACTTGTTAGATGTACAAATCCACAGTTTTCCACGAAGCGTGTGAAGTAATGGTTTGCAAATTGTGGTCCATTATCGGACGCTATCTGATCAGGTATACCATGTGTTGCGAAGATTTATTGTAACACTTGAATGACTATCTCAGTTGTTTTTGCGTACATACATTTAACCTCAATCCACCTAGAATTATAGCATATTATACCTTCAAGGCTCTGTGGAACAGTTGACCTAGTTCTTTGGAATATTTCTGGTGCTGACATGATACCGAATGGTAGATGGTTACAATAAAATCTTCCAAATGGAATAATGAAGGTTGTCAATAACCTTGACTTCTTATCCAGTGGAACTTGCCAAAAACCACTATTCACATCAAGTTTTGTGAAGATGGTACTTTAGAATAACTTTGTTAAGCTTTTGTCCACTGAGGACATCAGATGAACTTCCCATGCCACAGCCTTATTCAGTTAAGTCTACACAAATGCAAAGATCACCATTAAGTTTAGGAAATGGAACCACGCTGTCTTTTCAGTAACAGGAGAAATGACTCCCATCCCTGGTCATGTCTTCTAATTGATGTTGGACTTGCTGCATTAGTGGGTGTGGAAGCTTCCCAGGCATGAAAAGACAAACTTGTTTAGCATCTTTTTGCAAAGTAATACTATATTTGGTCTTCAGTCTCCCTGGACCAGTAAACAATTTTGGGAATTCCTCTTGGAAGTGACTCCTGGATTCTTGTTGCTTAACGTCTTCCACTGTCTTCATAAGATGTAGGTCAATACAAGCTCTTCTACTTAAGAGAGAGAATTCCTGATTCTTTAAAACATACAATGTTTCTAATATCTGCTTTCCCTTGTACTAGAGTGTTACCTGCAGCTTCCCCTTTACTTCATTACTTCAAGTTCAACCTCTCCTGGGTCATGTAACTGAGTTTCTGTTGGTTGTAGAAAATAAATGGATAACCACTGCTCTTTGTCTGATAAGACCATTAGTGATATATCCATTGACATATATACCTGCAGACCAAAATGCCTGATTAGGATCATTGATGTCACCAAGAAAGTGTTTTGGTTGCTCTTCTGAAGGAGGTTGTTTAACTTCAATTAACCACTCTACGCTTGAATGATTTTTCTTTTGCACCTGTGGGAGTTGAGATTTTACTTCGGCACATTTTACTAAAATGCCCTATTTCTTTACAGTGGAAGCATTTTGCTTTGTTCGCAGGACACTGTTCGCGCCGATGGATACTTTTGGTGCCACATCGCTGGCAGGGTTTAATGAAATCTTTCACTTCCCCTCCTGCCCCAGAATATGTTTTTTTTCTGGTGCCTCTTTCTCAACCCTCTGGTTAAGGAACTGTACAGTTGCTGGAGGTTTCCTGAACCAAGGTCTTTTTTCACCTGTCAGGATTGCTCTGTTGTTCTTACGGTTGTCTTACCAGCTGAATAGCTTTGTCCAAGGTGAAGACTTCTTTAGACTGCAATAAATCTGATAAGGATCCATCAGCAATACCTACCTACAACCTCTTGTTAATTCTGCTTTAAGATCTCCATATTCAAATCCTTCAACTAGCCTGTAAAGGTCATTGATAAAAGCATCAACTGTTTCACCTGGTTTCTGGACCTTTCTGTTGAATCTTGTACTTTCTAAAATCTTATTGCTCTGCAAGTTGAAATAAGAATCGTAAGCTTTCAAAACGTCATCAAATTTGGCAGATGTTTTATTAATGCCTTGTCTTACAATATCATCATCTGCTATATCCCAGTAGAATACAAAAATGGGCTTGATCTTGTGTTGGAGGCGGGGGTCCCAGCGGCAGACTGAAAAGTAGGGGAGAACCCTGCCTCTGCACTTTATCAGGCCCACGGAGTGATCCTCCAATCTTTGGCCATCAAAGTTGAAGGAGGTGGGTTCCCTGTCCCTTTGAACACTTTAGAATGATAGGGATCCTGCCCCCCGCAAGAGCTGCTGGCCAATCACAGGGCCGGCAACTGAACAGTATCGGCAACACCATTGGGAGTGGTGGCTACTGCCAGTACTGCAGAGGCCTCGGACCCAGGCCCAGCGTTGGAACCCTGGACCCGAGGTAGGTGAGACAGGGTCACCAGGTGGGTCTGGAAGGCCCTGGCAAGGGGCGTGAGCTTTTGGTCCAGGGGAAGAGAGATCCCAGGGGGTACAGTGCTTCACTGGGGGATGGGGGATCCTCCGTGGGCCACGACTTGTCCACGGAAGAGGGACCACCCCAAGCCTGCAGGGAGGGCACCTCATTTCCCAAGGTGTCCTTCCTGTGCTTTGGAGGCGTCCCTGCCACTGGCAAGATCCCAGCGGCGTTGGGTAGAGACCCTTAATTGGCCATCAATAGACCACTTGAGGGTCTCAATTAGCTTCTGGGCGGGAAGGCCAAATCGATATACCACCCCCGGGAAGATCAGCTCTGGAAATCCTGGCATCTGATTCCACGATGGCTACTGCTACTCCAATTCTCCGGCCCCCTTCTCCGCCATGGAACCCACCGTCGGGATAAGCACAAAATCTAGCCCAATGTGTTAACTTGCTCTGCTTCAGACTGACTATCTAATTTGGAAGCAATTCTGCATCTTAGACATGTTTTTCACCAGAGTAGCTAAGTTTGGGTTTGATTTGGTCCTTCCATGCATCCAAACCTTTCTGATATCGTAAATTTAAGCACCATAGGTTCAATTTGTTTCACTTCACTCTTGGTTCTTTCCCTCTGGTATCGGAAGTTTCGCAGGCTTTTTCAGCACCGTGCTGACTCTCTCTGTGGCCACCATTTCTGTGTTTGAAATCCCACCACTAGATTTAGGATTAATTTGCTCCTTGTGTTAAACTCGGTTTTATAGTGATACTGCTATACTCCTTTAACTCCCTTCTCGCAGAGAATTGAGTATTTGGAGCCTCGTCGTTTGTTTTTTTTCACTCTGGTCGCATGGTGTAATGGCACCGACCTCGGATCTGCCCTCACTAAGGACTTTCCCGATGTTGTCTGCCCAATGCTATTTGGGATGAATTTTTTGACCCTCTTTCAGGGTTCCTTGATTGTTGCTTGGTTCTCCGACTCGAAGCCTAAGATTACTGGACCAGATTTCTACCGCCGATTCCCTGACTCTCCATGTGACGAGCAGGGCGGCACAGTGGTGCAGTGGTTAGCACCGCAGCCTCACAGCTCCAGCGACCCGGGTTCAATTCTGGGTACTGCCTGTGTGGAGTTTGCAAGTTCTCCCTGTGTCTGCGTGGTTTCCTCCGGCTGCTCCGGTTTCCTCCCACATGCCAAAGACTTGCAGGTTGATAGGTTAATTGGCCATTATAAATTGCCCCTAGTATAGGTAGGTGGTAGGGAAATATAGGGACAGGTGGGGATGTGGTAGGAATATGGGATTAGTGTAGGATTAGTATAAATGGGTGGTTGATGGTCGGCACAGACTCGGTGGGCCGAAGGGCCTGTTTCAGTGCTCTATCTCTAAACTAAACTAAACTCTGGAGCTTATCCACAGCCTCTTCTCAAGTTCTGCAGTTTGGGCGCTTTTCCCAGGTCAGCCCTCTTCTAAATTTCTTCAAAATCTTCTTCTGGGTGTAGCATGGTAAGAGCCACCGTTGTTTTCGATCTCACCGCTGATCACCATATTGTATGTTTGTTTGGTGCGTTGCCACCTTGATATGCTCAGCTAGTTTAGCTTAGAGAGATTCCTTAGTCTCGCGTAATTAGAACATTTACCTTTATTGCATTATAACTATGTATAGTTTCACACCAGTCTGTGTGACTCCTCTGAAGCCATGCTGCATCTGTCAAATCTCTCTCACATGTGATCTCTTGCATCTTCATGGTAGGAGGTATTAGATTAGAGATACAGCACTGAAACAGGCCCTTTGGCCCACCGAGTCTGTGCTGACCATCAACCACCCACTTATACTAATCCGACACTGATCCCATATTCCTACCAAACATCCCCACCTGTTCCTTTCCAGGAGTATATGTTACTAGGGCTGCCAGACACTTAGCTGAAAAACATTTGCATACGAACAGACAGTGCTTATGGAGACAAAAGGACCATTCCCTGACACATTCAACCCACCATGGATTTTGATCACCAGACATTGAAGGTGTAAGGAAGAGCATTGCAGAGACTAACAAGGTGATGCAATCCACAAAAGCCAAAACTAGTTAAACTAGCTGGTCACATGACTAACGGACTGGTCCGAGGTTTTTTACGCTAGCCACAGAATTTTTGAACTCAGAAAGTGTGTTTGCTCCTGGCGTGAGAAGACCTCTCCTGTCTGCTCCCATCTCTTTCTCACAAGCCTCTGGACCCATTGAGGACACAAGAACTTCAAGAGACAAAAGTCTCCTGCATCGGATAAGGTTTAAGAAGAATACTGGGTCCCAACGAAAAGCAAGACTTACCTACAATCAAGGACTTTACAGCAAGCTCAAAGAACAGTAACCAAAACCCTCTTCAGATATTGCCTCAAACTTTTTCATTTTATTTTCTCTGCTCTTTTCTATCTCTATCTGCATGTGTGTATAGCGTATGCTTGCTAGCTTGGTCGCGTCGCGTATCCGTAGGCGTTAACCAAATTAGAGTTTAAGTTTAATAAAGTTCAACCTTTTTTCTTTAAACCTAAGAAAACCTGTTTGTCTAGGTTCTTTGCCTTATAATTGGAAGTCAGTGAACAAGGATTCACCAAGGGGGAGCTAAAAAAAATGGTGTGTTTAAAATTAAACCCTGTTACGGTAAGATCAGGTGAAGGCTGAGAAGGAACCCTAGACCCCTTTGTCACTGAGTCGTAACAGACATTTGGGGGTTACCATCCTGGATTTTACCCACAGACAAACGAGAGTAATTGGAAGTGGGAAGCCAAATTGTTCCCAATCAAAAAACAAAGAGCAAGATTTCAATACAGATTTTCTTGTGGTTGTGTGTGCTTGAATACTAACATTTCTGTAACTGGAGCCAGTAGCTCCCCAAGCCAGGGTGAGGTGACTTGGGATAAGTTAAACACACTGTCTACGATGGAATTGAGGTAAATGGCTGAGCAGTGTGGGATCACTGTACATGGCAAGGCTAGGAGATCTGAACTCCTAAGGCTAGTGGCCAACCATTTTTCCTTTGAATCTGAAGAAGCAAAAATAGGGTTAGAAATAGACCCCGACAGGGTATTGTTAGCAAAGATAGAATTAGAACAGAGGAAACTTGAATTTGAGGAAATGGAAAAAGAGAGAGAGAGGCAGGAGAGGGAGAAAGAAAGAGCCTTCCAAAAGGAATGTGAAGAAAAAGAGAGAGAGGAGAGAGAAAGAGAAAGAACCTTACAGAAAGAATGCGAAGAAAGAGAGTGGAGGCAGCTTGAGTTAACTAGGGGGCTACAGAGTAACGCCAGTGAAAGCATGGCCAATATGGAGGAATGTAATTCAGGGCTGGGTACAGAATTGTTTAAACTATTTCAACTAATCCCAACATTCAATGAGAAAGATGTGGAAATGTTTTATGTGTCTTTTGAGAAACTGGCAAGGCAGCTAAAATGACCAGCTGAGACCTGGCCTCTTTTATTACAAAGCAAGAACTGGAAAAGCCCATGAGGTTTATTCCTTGTTGCCAGATAAGAGTTTATCAGATTATGAACTGACCAAAAATGCTATCCTCGGGGCATATGAATTAGTACCCAAAGCCTATCACCAAAAGTTTAGAACCCTCAAGAAGCAAGCTAATCAAACTTATCTGGGGTTTGAAAAAAGTAAGCAGCTGGCTTTTGACCAGTGGTTGAGGGCTCTTAAAGTACAGCTCAGCTATGAGAATCTCAGAGAAGTAATTCTGTTAGAGGATTTAAACACTCTCTCCCATTCTCCGTAAAGACCCATGTAGAGGAACAACGGGTTCATAGAGCCCAGCAAGCGACCGTTCTGGCTGATGAGTTTGCTTTAATTTATAAGTCGGTTTCCCAGGGGAGAACCTTTCCTGATCACCCCCACAAATCTGAAAAGGACAAAGGGTGGGAAGGTGATAGGAGCCCAAGCAGTGCTGGGAGAGGAAGAAAAGCGGGAGATACAGGGGGTCCTACTCAAGCCAAAAGGGAAGGTCCTGTGAGCAGGAGTGAGACCTGGAGACCTGTGTGCTTCCATTGTAATAAGGCAGGTCATCTAAAAGCTGACTGCTAGAAACTAAAGGGCAAACCTGTAGGGTTAATCAGGACACAGCCACTCAGTGAAGAAGGAATCCTGAAGGAGAGCACAACAGAGCAAGCTGTGGCTTTAACTGCAGTAAGAGTGAGACCCAGGAAGTTCACGACTGCAAGTGCAGGAAAAGTTAAAAGGATTCCTGAAGGCTACCAGGGTTTTGTGTTTGAAGGGAAAGTAACCCCATCCCCCTCGAGTGGGGCAAGCAAGCCCATAGTAATTCTCAGGGACACAGGGGCCACTAGATCCCTTTTACTGGGAAAAGGCCTGACCTTTCCCCCAAAGAGTGCAATGAATACCAGCAAGGTGATGAATGGTATTGGAGGGCACTGTATGCCTGTACCTGTACACCAGGTGCATCTGGACTGCAATCTGGTTTCGGGACCGGTGACGGTAGGGATTGTCCTTAGTTTGCCTGTGGATGGGGTTGACCTGCTCCTAGGTAATGATCTGGCAGGGGTGAATGTGGTAGCCCCCCCCCCCAGTAGTAAAAGAGAACCCGCAGGAGGTCAGAGAGGCAGGGCAGTGGCAGGAGGCGGTCCCCTGCAGTTTCCTTGGATGTGTAATGAGTGAGGCCATGATCAAACCAGCTCCCCCAGAGGAGACTGAATTCGCACTGCAGACAAATGACCATGAGGTCTCTCTATCAGAGACTTTCTTTAGAAAATTAGGAGACACAGGGAATGAATTAAATGGATTTTCCCTAGGTGAGGCTCAGCGAACCGACCCAGTATTGTGAGAGTTAGTACAGGCTGCCCAGTCTGAAAGTGAAGCAGAGGGAGTCCCTGATTGCTACTATTTAAAGAATGAGGTACTGATGAGGAATAGGAGTTCTCCTCACAGACCTGAGAGCAAGGAATGGACTGTAGTTCACTAGTTAGTTGTGTCTCAGAGCTACCGGAGAGAAATATTAAGAAGGGCACACGAGACTACAGTGGCTGTACATGCCGGTATATGAAAGACCAAAGCCTGCATTAGACAGCAGTTTGACTGGCCAAAACTCCACAAAGATGTGGTGGAGTACTGCCAGTTGAGGGGAAACCCCAACCTACAGTGAAACCTGCACCCCTAATCCTGTACTGGTGTTATGAGGGGCCTCCTGCAGAGGGCTGGTGAACTGTAAGGGACCCCTGCCAAGAACAAAAGGGGACAGGCAGGCACAAGACTGGCAAAAGGTTAGAAAGGGAAGAGGAAAAAAAACCCAAGAGGGAAGATTAAAGGAAGTCTGGGAGGAACCCTGGACGAAAATCCCTACTGTCCAGTCAGCCAATCCTGAAAAATTTGAAAGGTTAGACACCACATCCTCCGATTTAACTGCAGACCCTAGAAGCACCCCACCAGAGTTGCTGCCAGAATTTACAGGAACCTGCAGAGACAAAAAAGACCTCTAGGGGGCAGAGAAACCATGAGGGTGATGCCTCATCTAGTCCAAGTGCCACAGGGGAATGCAGTAGGGTCTGCACAAATACCTGCAGGCAGGAGTGTCCTGGAGGACGAAGGGGAGATTAGCAAAGAATCCTCCCCCACAGTCTGAAAAAAAGCGAGCCACCCATCCCCTGAAGTCAAAAGACTTTGCATGACTCAGCAAAGCACTGAAAGAGAGTTCAGGATAGATCCTCCCACTACTGACTCTCCTGGAAAAAAAGATTCCAACTCAGGGCTAATTAAACTGAACCATCTCAAAGACACTCTCAGCAGTCATAGAAATGGGCAAATGGAAGAAAAACCTCCCCAAAGAACCACATGTTTATTGGGATGCCAAAAAAGGGCAGTTTAAAGCAACGCTGCTACCAAGAAAAGACAGACTGTGATAAGTCTTAGGATTTCTGAATGAATGTGAATGACTGAGAGAGAGGGAGACGCATGCTTTTTCCTGTATCTTATATCTTTCCTCTCGACCCCTTTTAATGAAATGCACTTTTCTCAATTCGCATTTCATTCTGCTGGATGTGGAAGTGTCATGCAGGCCCATGCCTGCCAAGAATAAGGCATATTAATTTTATCATATAAACATTGATTTTAAACTTCCTAGGAAGAAGAGAATGCCTGTTACAAGGGCTGCCAGACACTTAGCTGAAAAGCATTGGCATACGAACAGACAGTGCTTGTGGAGACAAAAGGACCATTCCCTGACACATTCAACCCACAATGGATTTTGATCACCAGACATTGAAGGTGTAAGGAAGAGCATTGCAGAGACTAACAAGGTGATACAATCCACAAAAGCTACGACTAGTTAAACCAGCTGATCACATGACTAACGGGCTGGTCCAGGGTTTTTTTGAACTAGCAACTGAATTTTTGAATTCAGAAAGTCTGTTTGCTCCTGGAGTGAGAAGACCTCTCCTGTCTGCTCCTATCCCTTTCTCACAAGCCTCTGGACTCATTGAGGACACATGAACTTCAAGAGAGAAAAGTCTCCTGCATCAAACAAGGTTTAAGAAGAATACTGGGTCCCAACGAAAAGCAAGACCTACCTACAATCAAGGACTTTACAGCAAGCTCGAAGAAGAAGCACTACAGGAAAGATGTGATTAAGCTAGAGAGGGTGCAGAAAATATTCACAAGGATGTTGCCTGGTTTGGAGAGCTTGAGTTATAAAGAGAGATTGGACAGGCTGGGTCTGTTTTCCCTGGAGCGAAGGAGGCTGAGAGGGGACATGATAGAGGTATATAAAATTATGAGAGGCATAGATAGGGTAGATAGCCAGAGTCTGTTTCCCATGGTAGGGGTGACTAAAACTAGAGGGCATAGATTTAAGGTGAGAGGGAGGAGGTTTAAAGGGGATCAAAGTTGTAAATTTTTCACACAAAGAACAGTGGGTATCTGGAATGAGCTGCCTGAGGAGGTGGTGGAGGCACGAACAGCAAGGACATTTAAGAGGCATCTGGACAGGTACTTGAATGAGCAAGGCATAGAGGGATATGGAATTAATGCAGGCAGCTGGGATTAGTATAGATAGGCATTATGGTTGTCATGGACGCAGTGGGCCGAAGGGTCTGTTTCTATGCTGTACGACTTTATGACTCTATGACTCTATAACAGTAACCAAAACCATCTTTAGATACTGCCTCAAACTTTTTCACTTTATTTCTTCTGCTCTTTTCTGTCTCTATCTGTATGTGTGTATCGTGTGTGCATGCTGGTGTGGGCATGTCGCGTATCCGTAAGTGTTAAATGAATTAGAGTTTAAGTTTAATAATGTTCAACCTTTTTTCTTTAAACCTAAGGAAACCTGTTTATCTAGTTTCTATGCCTTATAATTGGAAGTCAGTGAACAAGGATTCACTAAGGGGGTGCTAAAAAGAAGGGTGTATTTAAAATTAAACCCTGTTACGGTAAGACGTGGTGAAGGCTGAGAGGGAACCCTAGACCCCTTTCTCACCTGGCCGTAACAAAAGATTGTGAAAGGTAAAACATTCCCTAATTTTCAGTGGAGCCATTGATTTGCAAGAGGACTGGAGGTTGTAAGCATTGATGATGTATGAGCTAAAGAAAAAAGATATATATAGAAAGGAATCATCAGCTAAAGTGTTGATAGGATTGATGGTGAGTTGCGGAAATCAATAACACAAAGCAGGAAGAAAGTGCAAGGGAGGACAAAGTCCTAAGGAATCTCTGAGTTCATAGACCCAATAATCAAAACAACAAACAATTTACAGATGTTCAGATAGAGTGATTAGAGAGAAAACTAGGCAACTACCGACAAATAATGGTTGTGTAAAAAGCAGTTTTCATCCTATGTCAAATAAGGAACATTTCTGTCTGTAATGTGTCATTGTTACGAAATAAATAGCGAGGATGGCAACTGAATGGAGCCTGATTTCCAAAGGGACCAGACCAGATGATTTGATCTGTATTAAGATGCAGATGTTTGTCCTTCACAAGGTGTGAGTATATGCAACTTTGCCTTGGATCTCATTACATTTTCATCCAAATCGTTAATATACACCACAAAAAGCAGGGGACTCAATACTGAGCACTGCGGAATGCCACTGGAAACAGCCCTCCAGTTGCTAAAACAGCCGTCAACAATTACCCTTTGTTTCCTGCCACTGAGCCAATGTTGTATCCACCTTGCTGCATTTCCCTGGATCCCATGAGATTTAATTTGTTTAACCTGCCATGTGGGACCTTTTCAAAAGCCTGGCTAAAATCCATATGAACTATATCAAATGCACTACCCTCATCGGCCCTTCTTGTTACCTCCTCAAAAATTTCAAACATGTTAGTCAGATATGACCTTCCCTTAACAAAATTCAAATATTCAATCATGGAGTCAGACATGCTGTCATTCCACCAAGAGGTCTGCAGCTCAGAGTGCGGATGTTTATATATATTGGGCTGAATTTTACCGGACCCTTGACATGGCGGGTTGCAGCGCGGAGGCCAGTAAAATTCTGCGGGGAGAGGCCTGCCTCAACCTGCGAAGTCGAGATGGGCCTGCCGCATATTACCGGTGGCAAGGGGACCTCGATGTGCCCCCCCCCCCCCACCGCCACCTGGCAGCGTGCCCTTCATGTCCATTTGCAGATTGCCAATAAATTTATGCAAAATAACTTACCTGTCATCCAACACCGATTTTACGGCCTCCATTTGGCCTTCCGTATGGAGTTCCGAAGCGAGAGCCTGGTGGGGAGGGGGGAGTAATAAAAGTTTCATGGTGCGAGGAGTGGAGGAGTGGGGAAATCAATTTTTATTGGATCTGGGGAAGGGGTTGAAGAGCAAAAGATTGAAGGTTGGGGGGGAATGTTCAGGTATTTGAAAAATCAATTGATGGTCATTTCAGGCAATGAAATGACCATTGGGGGGGGTTGGGGAAGGGCCTCCAACACTTATTTTTATATTTAATACAGATCAGTTATATTTTCTCTTTAAAAATTATAATTATTTGTAAGGGCTTAAAGCCCTTTAAAAATAGCGCCGGCGCCTGCACGGTGACACCGGATGCCGTTGCCAGGGGCACGGCGGCCACCCCCACACGTCACCGGGGGTGGGTGCTCTGCCCCTACTATTTAAATGAACCCCCGCATGAAATATTGCGGGGGCTCCTTGGCGGCTTCTGAATGCGGGCACCCCCCTGAGTTTAAAGGGCGCTCTGCTGTGCTGTGCCCGAATAAAATTCAGCCCCTTAATTCACATGAAAAGAAATATCCAGAACAAAGTCAATTGGTTTTTTAGTAGGTGTAAATCAACTGGGAGGTAAAATCATCTGCAGTCAATGCCACAAAAAGAATGAATTTTGCATAGTAATTAAAAATATTGAATGTCGAAAGTGAATTTAGAACCCACGCCTCAAGGGGAGACGGTGTTTTGTGTTTGTACTTTCGACCACTCAGCTATCCTGACTACTACACAGTTAATTTGCAAGGTTCTTCGTAATACTTAAGTTCAAAACTTTAGAAGCAAACAGATTCTCACTAAATGTTACAGGGAGCTAATTTTGAACAACATCCATTGAATTTTTTCACTAGGCTGGAATTGTCTTTTTAATTGTCTTCGGCTTGCTGAACTTGCGGCCTGTTCCCATTACTGGTCACAGGCAGCAAAAACAGACAGAGCATGTCTGACTGCCCCGCAATGTGGAAAAGGCTTCTGTTTAGGGAAAATGCAGCAAATTAAATGTTCACCTGGCACCAAGAGAGACAAAAACCAGAGAATTCAACAGATGGAGATGAGGAATAAGCTAAATACAGAAGACATAAATATTTCCCATCCTTAATGTCTCTCTATTCCAATCTAATCCTTCACTGCTGAATAAATAACTTCAGACTAAATTGTGCAGCTTGAAAATCAGACCTAAAGAAAGAGACACAAAAGGAGCAAAAGGAAATTGGATAGGCACTTGAAGGAAATAAATTTGCAGGGCCACAGGGAACGAGCGGGAGAATGAGACTGACTGGTCTACTCCGCAGAGAGCTGGCATGGACTAGATGGGATGAGTGGCCTCCTTCTATGCTGTAAATGACTTTATGGGCTGGATGTTGTGCAGGAGGCGGGGTTCCCAGCACCGGGCCAAAAAGGTGGGGGGAATCCCCGCCTCTGCAATTTTCAGCCCCTCGGAGCGATCCTCCGGTCTTTTGGGGTCAAAGGTAAAGCAGACGGGATCCCTGTTCCTTTAAAGTCTTAATAGGGACGGGGATCCAGGCCCCCAAGAGCTGCCGGCTAATCGGAGGGCCGGCAGATCAGCAGCATCGGCAGCGCCATCGGGAGCGGTGGCCACTGCCAGTACTGCAGAGGCCTCGGATCTAGGCCCAGTGCTGGAACCCCGGACAAGAGATAGACGTGGCGGGGTTTCCGTGGCGAGTGCAGAAGGGCCTGGCGAGAGGGAGTGGGGGGGTGGTTTTGCAGTACAGGGAGAGGGGGGTCCCGGTGGTTGAATTGGTTCTCGGTGGGGTTCCTCTGTGGGTCACAAATTGCCCATGAAGGAGGATGAAGGAGGACCACCCCCACCCCCAAGCCCGCAGGGAAGGCGCCTTGTTTTCCAAGGTGTCCTCCCACACAGTGGAAATCTCCCATCGCTGGTAAGATCCCAGCGGTGGTGGGAAGATGCCCTTAAGTGGCCATTAATAGGCAATTTAAGGGCCTCAATTGGCCTCTGCATGGGAAGGCCATCATCAGCCTATCCTGCCACCAGGGGAATTGGAACCAGGGAACCCAACGTCGAGTTCCGTGGCGAGCAATTCTGCCCTGATTCTTTGGCGCCCCCCACCATGAAGCCCGACATCGGGATGAGAACATGATCCAGCCCACTGACTCTATTTGCTTGTGAATCTCAGGACTCCATTATGTCCTTGAACTTCTTTTCTCTCAGATGTGGGTGTTGCTGTAAAGATTAGCATTTATTGCCCATCTCCAGTTGATCCAACAAAGTGGTGGTATGCCTTCTTTTTGAAATCTTTGTAGCAGTTTTGATACAAATGCCACTTCTGAGGGGCATTAAAACTGTGAGACTGGAGTTGCATTTAGAACAGGCCAGGTAAGGATGACCGGTTCCTTCCCTAAAGAACATTAAGGATATTAGTGAATCAGTCAGATTTTTACAACAATCATGGTTACTTATACAGCTACCAGCTTTTTATTTCCAGATTTTTCAACTGAACTCTAATTCTCAAACTGCTGTGGTGGGATTTGAATTTACATTCTTTGGATTATTAACGTAGATCTTTAAATTACTACTGCAGCATTGTAACCACTATGTAACCACACCAATATGTGTTTTTGAACTTGATTCAGAGGTCTTTGGACTGAGATTCAGTTCTGTTAAATAGACAGCTGGGCTCCTTGAGGTGGGCAGGAATTTTATAGCATCAATTTACACTATTGTATCAGGAAATTTACTGAAGTTTTTTTCATCTCAAAGTCTTGCAGATTGCAGGACTATGCAAAAAATACATCCTGAGGAGGATATTTTAACCTGTTAGGAATTTTTGTTTTTCAAATATTTGTAGCATCAGTGTCTTGTGTTTTATAACTTCTGCGTATCCACTTATTTGTCAATGAATCCAGTACTTTTAACCTGAATATAACAATCTGACAACATGTTATTTAGAGAGGAGAATATATTGGCATCCTACATGGCCGATGTGCATTATACAGGCATTGTTAGTTCCTTGGCATGTTGGCCCAAGCATAATGATGCAGATTTAAGTTCATAAGAGTAACTGCCACAGTTAAGAGTGTTGGCAAAAGTCCAAACCATGACTCAGGTGACTTGTTTAAAACTGTATGGTGCCAGACCTTCTCAAAAGTTTTGGAGATGTCCGAGGCAATAACAAACGAAACAATTAAAAAAAATGATGACTTTTCTGCAACCAAGACTGCCATTTAAGGAAAATTTGTATTAAAATATCATTTTTACTCCGTATTCTACTGAACATGACATTATAGTTCGGACTTTCTATTAGTAAAGGCAATACTCAACCTAAATTTCTAATTTAATTCTGATCCCTTTCATTTAATAAACCTTGTCAAGATGCAGCATGTTATGAACCAAAATTTAAACGCTGCTCTTGACATCTATTCTGAAAAGCATCTTCAATGAAAATTAACAGAGACAGCCTGAAACTACCTCGTGGAACTATTCTGTCTAAATAGCACAAAAAGGTCACCCTGATTGGGACTAAATCTATGCGTTGAGTAGTTTGAAGCAGATCTTATATTTTGGTTATACTTGGAATAATAACGTTACGATTGGGTGAGGGAGGGGTCTCAGGCTCCCCTCTGGCCCCTTTCCTGGTTTGGCCATAACAGGGTTTAACTTTTAAAAACACAGTGTTTTAGCTTCACCTCAGTGGGTCCTTACTCACTGCTCTCCAATTGTAATTGTAAAGGAACCAATCAGACAGGCTTTCTTAGGTTTAAACTTATTTCACTGGTACCAAAAGGCTGAAGAGATCCTCTGTCTTGAGGCTTAAGCTGCTTTGGTGGGTCCGTGGAACTGTGCTGGAGAGAGAGCCAGGGAGACAGCGGTGCTTTCTTCTTGAAGTTCAATTGCAATCTGCCCTTTCTGTGTGGCACAATTCATAACAACTCCCGGGTTGGCCAGCAGGTTAGTCATGTCCAGCTCTTTGTTTGAAACAGCATCGCCTGCGAGGGTTGTTGATTTTTCAAAGCTTACTTGGTACACTCACGTGGTGGTGGGGTGGAAGGGGTGGTGTTGGTGGAGTGCTGGCTCTTACCCAGACAATGGCCTAAATGTCTTTTGATCATCACTATTGACAAAACCCATCTCACTAATTGAAACAGGGAGCACTCCCATTGTCTCTCTATGCGACTGTCTCTCAGAATGCAAATGTGCAGCCATGTTTTCAGCCATTCAGCTCTGTGGTCTTTTTAAACAAGTTATGTTCAATGTCCAGTAAAAGTTCAAATAGTGTTCCATATGACATACCATTTGGCAGGTATAGTTTATGTCACAATGATTTCAACAATTTTTCTAGTTAATATTTTTAAATAGTTGACTCATACTAAATTACTGCTTCAATATAATCACTCATATTTCTATTTTAGTTATTTCTTAAAGAAAGATTTAATGCTTTTCCTGTAGTTGCAAGTTTGGGATCATCCAGCAATAAATTTCCATTTCTCAGTTTCCCTGACACGGTGTAGAAAGGTTGTACTAAATACATAGATGGGCAGATGTGCTTCCTTGTTAAGCAGCAAAACTAACTGGTTCTAATGTAGCTGATATGCAAATACTATTTCCTTGTTTTCACTGATAAGAAAATAGCTGAGAGTTCAGAATTCCAGTGTTTTGGGAGGTGAGCAATCATTTCACTTGTAAATGAGGGTTTAGCTTCTGAATAGATTGGGATATTGAGTGAATATCGGTGACTCCAAAGAATAGCCAGTTGTGAAAAGCAATTCAATTAATAGCAAGTAAAGTAATTAATGTCTTCATAATCAGGAGTTATCATTTCAGATGATAACAATATGATTGCCTAGAATTTCACAAAGATTCTCCCAATCTCTTGCAACATTGGGGAAGCTCAGCAGAAACTTTCAGCTGATCATAACTTTATGTTCAATGCAAATGTGAACATGGTTTTGTGAAGAATGTACAAATAAACCTATCTTCAGTTCATCTTTACCAGGAGAACATGTGTTTACAATAGTAACCCTATGTCAGTCATAACAATAAATGAATAAAGCTTTAACATGTATTAGGGCTATGAAATTCTCTGAGATGTTTTGAATTATTTTTAAACCAATCATTTCAAATTTTATTTCTCATGACCAATTAAAAAAAGTTAACATCACTATTAAAATAGCTGAGAGAGGAATTCCAGGAGAGCACAACAGAATTCCAGGTGAGACAAGAAGATCACAGGTAGGATTCAATTACCTTTTTAATCGTGTAGTTGTGCCCATGTCACATTCTGCATCACAAATGCTGTTGTGCACCATTCAAATTGTGTTTCCAAATCAAAAAAGAAGAAAAGAAAGACTTGTATTTATATAGCCCCTTTCATGACCTCAGGACATCCCAAAGCACTTTACAGCCAATGCAAAGGATGTAAGGATAAACCCAGCAACTACAGACTTGTCAATTTAACCCTGGTGATGGAAAAACTTTTAGAAATTATAATTTGGGACAAGTTAAGTCACTTAGTCAAGTGTGGATTAATTAGGAAAAGCCAGTCCGGATTTGTTAAATGAATAGTTAGCAGGTCCACCTCATCTGAAGTCATGCTGTTGGATCTCAGTAATGGACAATGTACCAATAATGCGATTGCTGATATGGTTTGAGTGGCAAGAAAGTAAATTTGCTCTATAAATACTCAATAGTCCACCAGAGGTTCCTGAACTGGAGAGAAATGGAAAGGAAGTAATTATTTCCAAAAATTGAAAAAAAAAGTTAAAGAAAACATTTTTGGAAATAGTGGTTTCTTCGTGATGCCTTTCACTTTAGGAAATGCTGGTGGATTGCCTCAGGGCATATAAAAGAGCAGATCTATTTATTTCCCTGGAACGCCACACCATTAACATTAATGATTAACTTTCTATTTCTGAGTGGGCAGCAGCAGTTTCATGTGCTTGTCCTCTAGTTCTTTTTAGGTCCATAGTGCTAATGGTGATCATTATAAACAGGTTTCACTGTACTTGTCATACAATTGACCGTTCTGTGATTAATAGGAGTGTTTCAGAATATGTAAAGGAAAGAGGCACTCATTTATACTTTACAATTATATCACAAAAGATCATGATAAATAATAATGACGTGAGACTTTTAAGCCCTTTATTATTTTTGTCATACAAGCACACTGTCTTTCCAATGTAATTGTCCTTTGGATAGAATTTTATACGATGAAGAGCTCCTCAGTGCTGACAAAGGTATAGTTCCAAAATACTCCAGGGTCATTTTCATATCATAAATGTAGAATTATATTTGCTTTAAAAGGGCAAAAATAAATCAGTAAGGCATTATCATATTAATGGCTGAAGAGCGAATAGTGTGACTGACTATTTTCTATTCCCTTCATACAATAATTTTAACAGACTTTATCTAGTCCATGACAATTACTAGAATAATGTCAGGTTTACTATTGAGATAATCGAGAAACTAAACTGCCATGACTAATGATGGGCTTGATTCAGTTTAGTTTTTTAAGATTTAACTATGCTGGATCTAGCATGGGTAGCAGCTGATAGATAAATCCAGTGTTTGTATTGGAACATTTCTATTTGTTTACTGTTCAGTTTTGCTGTGGAAAGGCATAGATTGCAAACATCTCTTCAAATGGAAACTATCTAAGGAAAACACATGGATTCAATGCCAGCAGCCGTTAGGTAATCCTTTAGCTAACCCCTGAAGTCTATTCAAAAGGCCTGGTGTATTCTAATCTCAGCAATACATCCCTTTCATGTGAGAGATTATTGATGCATACTGTTCCCATGTGTACTCTTAGTCTGCAACCAGATGTAGGTGAAGAGAATGGTAGGCAAAGTCCTTACACATGAGAATACATTTATTCAGAAGCATTCTAAATGGTATTTTTGTTTTTAATTGAAAATGAAGTAAAATTCGCTCAGTAGGAAGATCATACATAAAGAAAAATCTGGAAAAATGTTAACAACACCTGCAATATATGGAGGGGAAATGAACAATTCAGAGCTGTAGTTGGTTGTCTAAAATTCAGGTCTTGAAAAAAATTGTACAATGATAGGTTAGGAATTTGGATTGGAAAATGAATTCAAATGAGGTACAATTACATAGCATTTGCTTAATTTTCATGCACATGTTGATGAGACTAAAAGAGGATGGAAAGATGATGCACAATTTATGCCATGTTTTGTTGATAATATGGGTATTGAATTTAATATAGCAATCACTGTTTTATATAAAAAAAAGTCAAAACCAGTTCCTAATGATTGGAGTTCATAGTTTCACCACTGATCAGCGCACTGTAGGGCGGCGCAGTGGTTAGCACTGCAGCCTCATAGCTCCAGCGACCCGGGTTCAATTCTGGGTACTGCCTGTGTGGAGTTTGCAAGTTCTCCCTGTGTTTGCGTGGTTTCCTCCGGGTGCTCCGGTTTCTTCCCACATGCCAAAGACTTGCAGGTTGATAGGTAAATTGGCCATTAGCAATTGCCCCTAGTGGAGGTAGGTGGTAGGGAAATATAGGGACAGGTGGGGATGTGGTAGGAATATGGGATTAGTGTAGCATTAGTATAAATGGGTGGTTGATGGTCGGCACAGACTTGGTGGGCCAAAGGGCCTGTTTCAGTGCTGTATCTCTAAACTATCTAAACTAAACTGTTAATGTTGAAGGGTTTAAATACATCTAACTCAGTGCAACAGTTACCAGATATTTCATTTTATCATAGCACCTAAGGTGAAATTTAAAATTTAACATCACCATTATCTATGCTGATATATCATTCCCATTATAGATATCTGCTTCAAAATATTCTGTTTTGGATACTGATTGATGGTGAACAGATTGCAGAAGAAAAGTGTAATAAATTTCACAGCTCGTCATATACACATAACATTAGCCTACATTCCAGTAAAACATATTCTAATATAGTTCGACATAACTCCAGTCCATTTCCAAGGACATCCTTTGTGATATTAATGAATGCTACTTTTACCTAATCATCAGAAGATGAGAACATTTAGTAATGAGAGGAAAACATTAGGCTCAACAAACCCAGCCCTTTTAATTTATTGAAATTAGATGAGGTGAAATTGGTCTTTGCTGCCAATTTTACACTCCGTCTGAGCAGATGGAGTGTAGTCACATCTGCCTATTCAATATTGCCAAAGACCAATTTCACCTCTCATCTGCCATATTCAAAAAAAATTAGCTCTGAATTTCCTTGGGGACGGAGGCACACTTCAGGCATATGTTGACTGAGTGGCAGCGCAGTACCAGCAAATTTGGGTGGGACCCCACACTGGCAATTTTTGATGGAACCTGGGTTATGTGTAAATTCCATCCATTCCAAAAATGGTCCATGAGATGAAGCCAAAGGTGGATGGGATTTTCGCCCCAGTCTCCCTTTTGCCCTTCAGTTGGGATGACTCCAGCTAATAGGCCAACTAAGGAGCTGTAGTCCAATATGACTTGGAAGATCCTGGAAACTTATAAAACATGTATATCTGTACTGAATGTGCTCTGATGCTGAATATTCCAGCAAGATCAGAAGGAGTAGTCAACAGAGCCTGCTTCATCACACTTAGCCAAAATGGACCGACTGAGAATAAACAAAACTGGCTTATTAATTGAGGTGTCTGGATTACTGGTCCAGAAACATAACCATACAATATCACATCTTGTATATAACTAGCTAAAAGGTCATATTCATAAGATAACAAACTATAATGGCACTCATCACAAATATGACTTACTGTCAGCTTAGGGATAGACAATGTGCCAGTATTATCTGCATCAATCTGTCTGCCTTTCTTTCTATATATTATTAAAATCCTCATGTAGAGCATGCACTTCCTTTCCACAAACCTTACTTCCTGTTTTCATAATTGTCTTGTTACCACACTTATGCCAACAGTGCTAAAATAATATGTGAATATTTATGGGGATGGTAGCATAGTGGTTATGTTACTGAACTAGTAATCCAGAGCCCTGGACTAATAATCCAAACATGGCACCTGTTTTTTTTTAAATTCAGTTAATTAAATAAAATCTGTAATAAAAAATTAGTATCAGTAATGGTGCGCGTGAAACTACTGGATTGTCATAAAAACCCAACTGGTTCACTCATGTAATTTAGTATCCTTGCCTGGTCTGGCCTATATGCAATTCCAGACCCACAACAATGTGGTTAAATCTTAACTGCTCTCTGAAATAACCTAGCAAGCCACTTGGTTGCATCAACAAACTGCAGCAGTTCACAAAGGTGGCTCACCACCACCATGTCAATGGTAATTAGACATGACAATATTTGCTGGTGTTGTCAGTAACACCCATATCCCACATATCCCATGAAGAATAAATATCAAGCCAACACTAGCCTGCCACTATTTAGTTGCAAACTCTGGTCACTAAGTGGCACCATGGAGTGAGTTCCTGTATTTCCTCTCTCAGCTCTGTCCACCATCCAGTTTTACTCCTGGTAGGTATGTAATTTACTTTTAAAAGATTTTAACCTAGAATGTCCATCCTAGGAGCAGAAAGACCAAAAATTGGGGCAGAATCCATCTCCAATGGGGGTTCACTTCGCATTTACTGCACTAGTAACTTTCAGCAGGGTGTGGAGGAGTGAATACCCTTTTTACTGGCTCCCCTCTGACCTGACATCAGGTTTCTGGGCAATTTCAAAGATATGCACATACGCTTTTTCAGGAGCTTGGCTACATATTCATTAATCCTGCAGAGATATATCTCAATCTTTGTGTAAACTGCAACAAAGCTTTTCTATTTATTTCTATAAATTGTTTTGTTGTGCTATGATTGGACGGGATCGCTGGGTAAATCTTTCACTGAAAGATGTTAAAACTCATTTATTGCTGTACATGGATTGCTGCCATAAACAGATTTTGCCCTTGTCTAGGGTCACCTTCAAGAGCCCGTTGATTGAAACGACTGGACTCACAAACCTCTATTATACAATATAGTATGAACCATGCTTTCCATTAAGCATTTTAGTCGCAAACAAAACATCGTGCCTTAAATGACAGTCTGGTAATACCCTGGCAGGTGGCCTTCCTCATACGTCCAGTTGTCTTTCCATGTAACAGTAAAATTGAACTGACGGAAACAATTTGCTGGCTTTCATTCTTCCTGTTTTTGAAAGCTGATAGTAAGAAATAAGCCTCTAATCTAAACTTTCTTTTACTCTTAAAATTGGGAAAAATTGAAAAACTTTGATGGAATTACCATTGCCCTTCAAAGTTAAAAAAGGTGCATTTGTTTTCTATTGTTTTCCCATTTTTTTTTCTCAACCCATCCTCTCCAAAAGGTGTTCATTTGCTTCTGGATTACAGTCTATAGGTGCCAGTCACCCTTTGGTACGTCAGCAAAGTGGGAATTTTCATGTGAATGATTTGAAAGTCAGAGTCAGCAAGGTAGTTGCACAGGGAGCATTACAGCCAAGCTCATTTTGTCTTCAGTCACTTCAAGCAGGGTTAGCCAGATAGTAAACACGAGCAGGAACCCTGAATGATTTTCTCCTCCCTGATCTAGGGGTATGGAGGCTAATTTTAACTTAGACATTATTGTTGCCAATACGAACATGGCAGCGTTTTAATGAAGGCATCAACCTATTTATAGCAGACAGTGAAATGCCATACCAACATATTAAATGTTCACATTTTGATATCCGCAAGTCAATTCTACGCTGTAGCTTCCCGACTGAAACCACAGTTGAGATCAGCTAACTGAGCTTCCTGATCTATATAGCTCAGTTAGTCAAAAATAAATTAGCAGAGCCATTGAGGGAGCAAACTGTGCTTTCTCTCAAACGTTTTTAAGTAGGGGTTGGCATTGGGAAAGAAGGAAAACCATGGTTAGATTGGACTTAGATAATGGACTTTGGTGATAGAATTGAACATCCTGAATAGACTTTTCTAATTTCCACACTCTAATATTGTTATCCAACTAATCAAACCATAAATAGATTACATTAAGTCAAAAGAATGAAATTGTAATATATTTCAGAATCAAGACATTCTGACTAGCAAGTTCATTCTCACTTACCTATTTTCTTAGCTTATCCTTCAGTCCATTCTGTTTCTCTGGAAGCATATCGAATTGAATAGCTGTCAAACCCATGTATATTAGATGGATTTTCCTTTGAAGTATCCTATTGTTCCTCCATGTGGTATGGTTTATATTAGAGTCCAAATCAGATGTATAAATGAAATAATTCTAGATTGTAGCAGAGAGGTACAGCAGTGTAATCACTATGGTATTAGACTAGCAGCGTAGACTTGTACTGGGAATTTTCTAGGGCATCTCCTGCTCTGTCTCCATTCAATGGAAGCCCAGTTTTTACACTATTTCAGATTATTATTTAGATGGAGAAAGACTACAAAATACTGCAGTACAGAGGGATCTGGGTGTTCTTGTACAGGAAACACAAAAAGTCAGCATGCAAATGCAACAGGTAATTAGGAAGGCAAATGGAATTTTGGCCTTTATTGCGAAAGGGTTAGAGTTTAAAAATAGGGAAGTCTTATTACAAATGTACAGGGTGTTGGTGAGGCCACACCTGGAGTACTGCGTACAGTTTTGGTCCCCGTATTTAAGGAAGGATATACTAGCATTGGAGGCAGTTCAGAAAAGGTTCACTAGGCTGATTCCTGGGATGTAGGGGTTGTCTTAACAAGAACGGCTAAACAGGTTAGGCCTTTATTCATTGGAGTTTAGAAGAATGAGAGGTGATCTTATTGAAACATATAAGATTCTAATGGGGCTTGACAGGGTAGATGTTGAGAATATGTTTTCACTGGTGGGAGAATCTTGAACTAGGAGACATAGTTACAGAATAAGGGGGCACACATTTAAAACTGAGATATGAAGGAATTTCTTCTCTCAGAGGGTCTGGAATTCTCTACGTCAGAGAGTTGTTGAGGCTGGGTTACTAAATGTATTTAAGGAGGAGGTAGATAGATTTTTGAAATCTCGGGGAGTTGTGGGTTATGCGGAGCAGGCCCAAAAGAGGAGTTGAGGCCTGGGACAGATCAGCCATGATCTTATTGAGTGGCGGGGCAGGCTCGAGGGGCTGAATGACCTACTCCTGCTCATACTTCTTGTGTTCTTGTGATAGCTATTCTATGGCTCCTGCTGAAGTGCACTTAGGTGGGTGCCAGGCAAGGACTAGGTCAGATTAGTGTGTGAGACTTGCAGTGGTGGAATAGACTACTGACACTGTTGAAGCTCATACCTGAGGAATGGACACTTGAAATTGGTACTAAAAGACAACTGCCACTTGAGGAACTGTACACCAGTAAGGATCTTTCAATAGAGGGGGTGAGAAAGAGAGAAAATTAGCAGGGAATATTTAATTACTTCCTCCTCCAGTTTTCGCCAATTACCTCTTCTTTCCTAAAGACAATGCCTCATGCTGGAGGACATTTCCAGAGGCAGCCATCCAGTAACTCACTGAAGTGGCCATTCTTTAAGTGTGAGCCTGCACACAGCATTAGGAGATTACTTGATCCATAGAAAAATAAGCATTTATAGCACAGAATGAGGCCATTGATCCCATTGTGTTTGTGCGGGCTTTGCTCAAGCAATCCAACACTAATCCCAGTGCCCTGCTCTCTCCTTAGGGGTATCATGAACGAGCTTGAGTCTGCTATTACCTGGTGTCCATATAGCATGTTTCCAGCATTGATTTCCAGATGTCATTTTTCAGTAGGACCTTTGGCTGCTTTTTTTCCCTTATGTAAAATTTAATTCAAAGTAATTGTGTTCCTTCTTTTCCACCCAGCAATGTTGCAATTGGCTGTTTCCACTCTCACCCCAACTTATTATAGAACATGGATGAACGCTAGGTCCTTTATTGTTTGTGCAGCTCAATTTATTTGTATTCCAGTTTTTTTTATTCTTTCACAAAATGTGAGCATCACTGGCGCAAGGCCAGCATTTGCTGGCCATCCCTAATTGCCCTTGAGAAGGTGGTGGTGAGCTGCCTTCTTAAACCACTGCAGTCCATCCCATGCTTTTAGGAAGGGAGTTCCAGGGTTTTGACCCAGCGACAACGAAGAAATGACGATATAGTTCAAAGTCAGCATGGTGTGTGATTTGGAGGGGAACATACAGGTGGTGGTGTTCCCATATGTCTGCTGTCCTTGTCCTTCTAGGTGGAAGAGGTTGTGGGTTTGGAAGGTCCTGTCTAAAGAGGCGTGGTGAATTGCTGCAATGCATCTTGTATACGGTACACACTGCTGCCACTATGTGTTGGTGGTGGAGGGAATGAATATTTAAATTGTTAGAGGGGTGCCGATCAAGCGGGCTGCTTTGTCTTGGATGGTACCAAGCTTCCTGAGTGTTGTTGGAGCTGCACCCATCCAAGAAAGTGGAGCGTATTCCATCACACTCCTGACTTGTGCCTTGCAGATGGTGGACAGGTTTTGGTGAGTTACTCACTGCAGAATTCCTAGTCTCTGATCTGCTCTTGTAGCCACGGTATTTATATGGCCACTCCAGTTCAGTTTCTGGTCAATGGTAATCCCCAGGAATTTGATAGTGGGGGATTCAGCAATGGTAATGTCGCTGAATATCAAGGGGAAATGGTTAGATTCTCTCTTATTGGAGATGGTCATTGCCTGGCACTTGTGTGGCATGAATGTTACTTGCCACTTATCAGCCTAAGCGTGAATTTTGTCCAGGTCTTGCTGCTTCTGGATACAGACTGCTTCAGTATGTCAGGAGTTTCAAATGGTACTGGACATTGTGCAATCATCAGCGAACATCCCCAATTCTGACCTTATGATGGAGGGAAGGTCATTGATGAAGCAGCTGAAGATGGTTGGACCTAGGACACTACCCTGAGGAACTCCTGAACCAATGTCCTGGGGCTGAAATGATCGGCCTCCAACAACTACAACCACTTCCTTTGTGCTTGGTATGACTCCTACCTGTGGAGAGTTTTCCCCCTGATTTCTATTGACTTCAGTTTTGCTCGGGTTCCTTGATGCCACACTTGGTCAAATACTGTGTTGATATCCAGGGCGATCACTTTTACCTCACCTCTTGAGTTCAGCCCTTTTGTCCATGTTTGGACCAAGGTTGTAATGAGGTCAAGAGCCGAATGGCCCTAGTGGAACCCAAACTGAGCATCAGTGAGCAGGTTATTGCTGTTTAAGTGCCGCTTGTTAGCACTGTCATCAACAACTTCCATCACTTTGCTGATGATTGAGAGTAGACTGATTGGGTTGTAATTGGTTGGTTGGATTTGTCCTTTTTGTGGATAGGACATTTCCTGAGGCAGCCATGCAGTACCTCACTGAAATGATCATTCTTTATGTGTGAAGACAGACACAAAATATTCGTTCAATGCCTGTGCTATTACCTCATTCCCCATGATAATTTCTCCGGTCTCTTCTTCCAAGGGACCAACGTTTATTTTAGCTATTCTCTTCCTTTTTAATTTACTTATAAAACTCTTACAATCCATTTTTATATTTCTGGCTAGTTTATATTCTATTGTTTCCATTTTTATCAACTTTTTGGTGGCCCCTTGCTGGTTTTTCAAACACTCCCAATCCTCAGACTTGCTACTGTTTCTTTGCAGCATTGTAAGCCTCTTCTTTTAATCTAATACTATCCTTAACTTCCTGAGTGAGACACAGATGGGTCTTTTTTGCTGAGTTTTTGTTTTTCACTGGAATCTATTTTTGTTGAACATTTTGAAATGCTTCTTTATATGTTTCTCACTGTTCATTTACCGCCATACTTTTTAGTCTATTTACCCAATTTACCTTAGACAGTTCTCCCCTTATACCTATGTAATTGGCTTTGTTTAAGATTCTTGTTTGTGATTGGAGCATGTCACTTTCAAACTTAACAAGGAATTCAATGGTATTATGATCACTATTTCCCAGTGGATCTTTTACTATGACATTACTAATTAACTATGTTTCATTACACAATACTAGATCTAAGATAGCTTTATCCCTAGTCAGTTCCACAATGTATTGCTCCAAGAAACTGTCATGAAAACATTCTACAAACATGAGATTCAGGTAGGACAGTTGTTCATTGAACATGTTGTGGGGATAGGGCCTTCTGCTGAGATCCTTTCTCCACTCCTCTCCTAACTGTTCCAGCAGATTTTCTTGCTCAGTATGGCCTCTGCTTACCCTTCCTGTTCTGCTGCAGTCCAAAGGGCATGCAAACTACTAAACCCATGTCTGGGAAAAAGTGTTTTTTCCAGAATCCTTGAAGTCAGTACAAATTCCTTTAGCACATGCCACACCACTCCAGTCCCTGTAGACTTTAACAACTTTAAAGATCTCCAGAAACCACCAAACACTTCTACAAGCACAGCAAAAACAATACAAATCAATCAGCAACTAACCTGTAAGTAGTTGGTCTCTTTAAATAGCACTGATGGGGTTCCTTCTTGCTACTGAATGTGTGTTCAATGCATGTTAAGAGATTCTGTTCACTGGAGTGTTTAGCTCCAAACTGATAGCGCTGAGTCAAATCAGTGTAGCACACTGATTAACATCTAAATCTGCCTACTCCGCATACTTCCGTCGGATACTCTTTGCAAGAGCTAATGGCCTCACCAAAAGGCAGCCGGTGAGGCTAAAATGGGCATTAAAGAGCTGAACCTTGCAGCCAGTGTCCCATGATGCCAGTGGCCAACCCACTCAGTAAAACCTCACGGGATTGGCCTCAGAAACTGACTGACACGACTGGAAGAACAGTTTTAAGGGGCTTTCAGTTAAAGTCATTTGGATTATTAGGATCTCAGTGCTTTTCTGTTTACTGGATTGCCAAAGCATTTCAGAGCTTGCAATTTCTTTTTTCTTTGATTTCTTTGTCTTACTCATCTTGACAATGCATTTTCAGCTTACCATGGGTTCCATTTGTTCTTTATTATTCTGGATGGATAAACAGTTGGAGAAAGCACAGCAGCAGCAGCATCAGCATCAGCAACCAGGACAAGCAGCAGCTGGGCCTGTTATAGCACAGCAGGCATTGGCCAAAACAATATGCACTGTGTCTCTGAATATAATTTGAGCACCAGACCAGTCGACTCAGATACAATTGCACGTGTATATTCTCTTAAATAATGAATTAGTCTTTTATTTATGACAGACTTCAAGTACCAACAAAGCAGCAACATAATCCAAGCAGTAAGAGGACGCTATGCAACCTGACTCAACTGTACCAATGGAGCAGAGTGAGTATCTCTATTCAGGAGCTATGTCAGCCATGGACTCTGTCTTTTGGAGGATTTGTTGTAGCTCGCCATCTAGGTGTACATGCTTTCTCTTTATGTCCTGTCGTATCACTGCTATGTGACAACTCTCCAGTTGTAGCTGATTGCAGATCAATACAGCTACTGTTACTCAGCTTTCTCATGAAGTTAATCACACTTTTCTGAACAGATGGCATCTCTCTGCTGTGAATATCCTAGCAATTAGCACCAGTAAACATTAACTGGCTTTGACCTTTCCCTTTCGAAAAGCAATTCAACTCTAGGAGCCATCCCACAGACATTTTCACAAACTTCTCTTGTAAATCTCACCTCAGCATTTCCCACACAGGCCAACTGTCTGCTGTCTGATTTTTTTCTCACACTTGTTCCATTCCAAACATCCCAGCGTTTGGTTAAATATTTCTAAATATTTCTAAATATTATGGTTTATAACTACATATACTCCATTGTTACATTGTTTTTCAGACAAGAAGTTAATCTTTCACACGGTTACAATTAAAACAGGATAGCAATATTACACGAACAAGTTGCTTTAGACAATCAATCAGACTTGATGCAATGTTCCTGAATAACCTTTTTCATTGATAAATTCAGGGGACTCTCAGTGCTGCTTGTCTGCAGTGAGTGCTGCAGGGGGGCACAGAGTGTGAAGGAGGGAATTTGGTAAGTGAGGGGGCTCGGTAAGGAGGGGAACTATAAATTAATTAAGATAAAATAAATGTAATTACATTAACACAATAAAGATGGCAGGACAGGTGATGTATCATGGTTTCAGTATGTGGGAGTGCCTGGATGCCACGGCAATCTATGGCAACCACGTCTGTAGTAAGTGTCTGTGGCTTGAGGAGCTTCGGCCCAGAGTCATTGAGCTGGAAGCCGAGCTGCAGACACTGCATTGCATCAGGGAGGGGGAAAGAGACATGAACACTATGTTCCAGAAGGCAGTCACCCCTTTGGATAGGGTCACCTGTTTTGGTCAGTGGTCAGGGACAGGAGTGTGTGACTGCGAGTCAGGCAGGTAAGGGGATCAAGAAGGTGGGAGTGGAGGAGCCTCAGCCCTTGCAATTGAGCAACAAGTTTGAGGTTCTTGCAGCTTGTGTGGACAAGAGTGAGGGCTATAGTGTGGATGAGCAGACTGACCATGGCAAGGAAGCACAAAGGAAAGAAGTGGTAGTAGGCAACAGTATAGTAAGGGGGATTGACACTGTTCTCTGCAGCAAAGAGCATGAATCCAGAAGGCTGTGGTGCTTGCCTGGTGCCAGGGTTTAGGACATCTGCTCAGGGCTGGAGAGGAACTTACAGTGGGAGGGGGAGGATCCAGTTGTCGTGGTCCATGTAGGTATCAAAGACAAAGGCAGGATAAGAAAAGAGGTTCTGCATAATCAGTATGAGGAGCTAGGCACCAAATTAAGAAGCAGAACCTCAAAGGTAATAATCTCTGCAATGTGACAACTCTGCTACAACTCTCCAGTTGCAGCTGATTGGAGATCAATACAGCTACTGTTACTGAGCTTTCCCATGAAGTTAATCACAATTATCTAAACAGATGGCATCGCTCTGCTGTGGATATCCTATCTCTGGATTATTACCTGAGCCACAAGCAAATTGGAGTAGGGCAAATAAGATTAGAGAAATTAATGTGTGGCTCAAAGACTGGTATGGTAGGAGTGGGTTCTGGTTCGTGGGGCACTGGCACCAGTACTGGAAAAATTTGGGGCTGTACCATTGGGACAGTCTAGACCTGAACCATGCTGGGACCGGTGTTCCAGCGAGTCGCATAATTGGGAAGTAGAGAGAGTTTTAAACTAAATAGTGGAGGACAAGGGATCAAATTTGGGAAGATGTGGTAAATCAAAGAGTACAGACAAAACGAGGGAGAAATGTATTAATATAAGAAAAGATAAACAGACCATGACAGGAAGGGACAGTGATTACAAATCTAAGAGAAAATCAGCAGACAAGGCTAGAGGTTACAAAAATAATAAAAGGACAAAACTAAAGGCTCTGTATCTGAATGCAAGTCACATTCGAAACAAGACAGATGAACTGATAACACAAAGAGAAATAAATAAGTGCTATCTGATAAGCATTACAGAGACATGGCTGCAGGATGGCATAGATTAGGACCTGAATATTGAAGGGTACATGACATTTAGGAAGGACAGGAAGCTAGGAAAAGGTGGAGGGATGGCTCTGTTAATTAATGATGGTATTAGCACTTTAGAGAAGGAAGACCTAAGTTCAGGAAACCAAGAAGTAGAGCCATTTTGTTCGACAGCAGAAATGATAAAGGCAAGAAGTCACTTGTGGGAGTGGGGTACAGGCCCCGAACAGTAACCACATGGTAGAATGGGGTATAAAGGAAGAAATAACGGGTGCCTGTCAGAAAGGTATAATGATAATCATGGGGCATTTTAATCTACATGTAGATGGGAAAAATCAGATGGACAAAGGTAGCCTAGATGAGGAGTTCATAAAATGTTTTTGGGATTGTTTCTTAGAACAGCACATTCTGGAGCCAACCAGAGATCAGGCTATACTAGACCTGGTATTGTACAATGAGATAGGATTAATTAATGACCTCATAGCAAAGGTGCCCCGAAACAGCAGCGATCATAATATGATTAAATTTTACGTTCAGTTTTGAGGGAGAGAAGAGTGGGTCTAAGACCACTATTTTAAACCTAAATAAGGGCAATTATGAGGGCATGAATGCAGAGATAGCAAAAGTAAACTGGCATTGTAAGTTAGGGGATAGGTCAATAGAGATGCAATGGCAGACATTTAATGGGATATTTCAGAATACACAGAATAGATACATTCCAACGAGAAAGAAAAACTCTAATGGGAGGACCTACCATCCGGGGTTAACTAGAAAAGTTAAAGATAGTATTAAACTTAAAGAATAAACATATAATTGCACAAAAATGAGGGGCACGTCAGAAGATTGGACAGAATATAAAAAACAACAAATAACGACTAAAAGATTAATAAGGAGGCAAAAATTAGAGTATGAGAGAAAGCTGGCGAGAAATATAAAGATAGATAGTAGGAGTTTCTATAGATATTTATAAAAAAAAAGAGTTAATAATGTGAGCATTGGTCCTATAGAAAGTGAGCCTAGGAATTAATAAGGGAAAATAAAGAGATGGCAGATGACTTGAACAGGTATTTTGCACCGGTCTTCACTACAGAGGATACAAGTAACATCACAGAATTAGCTGTAAATCAGGAAATGGAAGGGAGGGAGAAACTCAAGAAAATTACAATCACCAGGGAAGTGGTACTGAGCAAATTGTTGGAGCTGCAGGCTGACAAGTTCATGGTCCTGATGGACTTCATGCTAGGGTCTTAAAAGAAGTGGCTAGTGAGATAGTTGATGGTTTTGATTTTCCAAAATTCCCTAGATTCGGAGAAGGTTCCATTAGATTGCAAAATGCAAATGGCACTCCTTTATTCAAAAAGAGAGGGAGACGAAAGTAGGAAACCACAGGCCAGTTAGCTTAACATCTGTCTTAGAGAAAATGTTAGAAGCTATTATTACAGACATTATAGTAGGGCACTGAGAAAAATTAGCTAACAGGAAACGGAGTAGGCATAAATGGGTAATTTTCTGGTTGGCAAGATGTAACGAGTGGTGTGCCACAGGGATCAGTGCTGGGGCCTCAACTTTTTACAATTTATATAAATGACTTGAAGGGACCAAAAGTATGGTTGCTAAATTTATTGATGACACAAAGGTAGGTAGGAAAATAAGTTGTGAAGAGGACATAAGGAGGCTACAAAGGGATATGGATAGGTTAAATGAGTGGGCAAAGATCTGGCAAATGGAGTATAATGGGGGAAAATGTGAAATTGTCCATTTTGGCAGGAAGAATAAAAAAGAAGCACATTATCTAAATGGTGAGAGATGCAAAGGGATCTTGGTATCCTAGTGCATGAATCACAAAAGGTTAGTGTGCAGATACAGCAAGTAATTAGGAAAGCTAATAGAATTTTATAATTTATTGTGAGGGGAACTGAATACAACAGTAGGGAGGTTATGCTTCAGCTATACAGGGCATTGGTGAGACCACATCTGGAGTATTGTGTACAGTATTGGTCTCCTTATTTAAGGAAGGATGTAAATGCGTTGAAAGCAGTTCAGAGAAGATTTACTAGACTAATAACTGGAATGGGTGGGTTGTCTTATGAGGAAAGGCAGGACAGGCTAGGCTTGGATCCACTGGAGTTTAGAAAAGCAAGAGGCGACTTGATTCAAACATAAGATTCTGCGGGGTCTTGACAGGGTAGTTGTGGAAAGGATGTTTTCTCTTGTGGGAAGATCTAGAACTAGGGGTCACTGTTTAAAAATAAGGAGTCACCCATTTAAGACAGAGATGAGGAGAATGTTTTTCTCTCGGAGGGTCGTGAGTCTTTGGAATTCACTTTCTCAATGGGCGGTGGAAGCAGAGTTTTTGAATATTTTTAAGGCAGAGGTAGATAGATTCTTGATAAACAAGGAGGTGAAAGGTTATTGGGGGTAGGTGGGAATGTGGACATGAGGCTACAACACTGGCATCTACCCGGCAATGTGGAAAATCGCCCAGGTATGTTCTGCACACAAAAAGCAGGACAAGTCCAACCCAGCCAATTACCGCCCCATCAGTCTACTCTCAATCAACAGTAAAGTGATGGAAGGTGTCATGAACAGTGCCATCAAGCAGCCCTTGCTTAACAATAACCTGCTTAGTGATGCTCAGTTTGGGTTCCGCCAGGGCCACTCAGCTCCTGACCTCATTACAGCCTTGGTTCAAACATGGAGAAAAGACCCGAACTCAAGAGGTGAGGTGAGAGTGACTGCCCTTGACATCAAGGCAGCATTTGACCAAATATGGCATCAAGGAGCCCTAGCAAAACTGAGGTCAATGGGAATCAGGGGGAAAACTCTACGCTGGTTGGAGTCGCACCTAATGCAAAGGAAGATGGTTGTGGTTGTTGGAGGTCAATCTTCTGAGCTCCAGGATATCATTGCAGGAGTTCCTCAGGGTAGTGTCATAGGCTCAACCATCTTCAGCTGCTTCATCAATGACCTTTCTTCAATCATAAAGTCAGAAGTGAGGATGTTCGCTGATGATTACACAATGTTCAGCACCATTCGTGACTCCTCACATACTGAAGCAGTCCGTGTAGAAATGCAGCAAGACCTGGACAATATCCAGGCTTGGACTGATAAGTGGCAAGTAACATTCGCGCCACACAAGTGCCAGGCAATGACCATCTCCAACAAGAGAGAATTTAACCATCTCTCCTTGACATTCAATGGCATTACCATAGCTGAATCCCCCACTATCAACATCCTGGGGGTTACCATTGACCAGAAACTGAACTGGAATAGTCATATAAAGACCGTGGTTACAAGAGCAGGTCAGAGGCTAGGACTTCTGCGGCAAGTAACTCATATCCTGACCCCCCCGAAGCCTGTCCACCACGTACAAGGCACAAGTCAGCAGTGTGATGGAATACTCTCCACTTGCCTGGATGGGTGCAGCTCCAGCAGCACTCAAGAAGGTCAACACCATCCAGGACAAAGCAGCTGCATGATTGTCACCCCGTCCACAAACATTCACTCCCTCCACCACCGATGCACAGTGGCAGCAGTGTGTACCATCTACAAGATGCACTGCTGCAACGCACCAAGGCTCCTTGGGCAGCACCTTCCAAACCCGCGACCTCTACCAACTAGAAGGACAAGGGCAGTAGGTGCATGGGAACACCACCACCTGCAAGTTCCCCTCCAAGTCACACACCATCCTGACTTGGAACTATATCACCGTTCCTTCATTGTTGCTGGATCAAAATCCTGGAACTCCCTTCCTAACGGCACTGTGGGTGTATCTACCTCACATGGACTGCAGCGATTCAAGAAGGCAGCTCACTACCACCTTCTCAAGGACAATTAGGGATGGGCAATAAATGCTGGCCTTTCCAGCGACGCCCACATCCCATGAATGAATTTTTTTAAAAATCAGATCCGCCATGATCTTATTGAATGGCAGAGCAGGCTGCTCCAGGAGGCATCATTTGCATTTCTCAGACTACTATGCAGTTTTATTAAGTGTCTCACCAATGTTCTCTTAACCAAAGCTGATCAGTACATTGTCAATGGGCGGTGATAGCTATAATGAGGGAGCTCTGGGTTTGCAGGAGTGGCTGGCTTCTCTCATGTATAGGGCATCATTGAAAGCATGCGTGTAGCTATCAGATTGCCAGATAATGAGCCAGAACCTTTACTCAACAAGAAGCTCTATCATTCCATTAATGCCCTACTAGTGTGATAATTGCCAAAAGATCAGGCAACTCTGTGCCAGTTTCACTGGAAGCTGCCACAATGCTTTCATCCTGAGAGACTCAGCCATCCCTCCACTATTTTACATCTCCAGCAATATCAGAGCATGGCTGCTAGGACACAAGATTATAGTCTTTCTACACTTGGCTCATGACAAACCTCTGAAATGCCATGCCATCTGAGCACCACAAAGTACAATAATAACCATAAACCAGCAGGAACATCACTGAAACCACCATTAGCATCTTGAAGTTTACGTTCTGGAGCTTTGATCACTCTGGGGGCACCCTGCAATGTGTCCAGACAAGGTGAATTATATCCTAGTAATGCACTGTATTCTGAACACATGACTATGCAATGTGAATTGGAGTTGGAGGAGGCACAGCAACAAAGAAGAATTGGGTGAAGGTGAAAGAGAAATGGAAGAAATAGTGATAGCACAACATCTGGCAGCCAGAGATGCCACTGAGCAGTTGATTTCTCAGTGCTTTTGCTGTGCAGTCCACCCACCTAAAATCTGACCAAAAACACCCCCAGCATTCACAGCCAAGCTAGCCTATTCACCACTCCCCTTATATTGCATTAAAGAGTCAAATCATTCAGCCAATCTCTACCTCTAAATTACTCACACTCTGAGAATGTGGTCTAATTGTAATGAAAATCGATCATGCACCACATTACCAAATGTGAAAAGGGTAATGCATTTATTTACAAACAGAAAATTGAACTAAAATCTTTTGACATGCAAGTGCTCTACCCATAATGCTTTTTGTAGTAGATGTTTTCCTTACTCTACCACCCCTAAATGGTGCTCCCTTTGTGGTTTCATTAGAGCCAGTTGAAAAAGCTGTTACTCATTTGGGGACTCTTGAGATGACCGTGGCTGCCATCTCCCAGGCACTTGAGTCTGAGAGGTGCAATTGCAGACGCTACACTTCAGCTTCTTCTGGGGCAGTCTGGTCCTACGGGCTTTCTAGTACCATTTCGGGTATAGGTGGAGGGGGTGGAGCAAACGTACTGACAGCCTGAGCAAGGAGAACACATGACACACTCGCTGCACCACTGTTGATCCCCTGGGCCTGGGGCTCATCACTTCTGCTGATCTGTGGGAAAGCAGTGCACTTGAAAGTTTCTTTCCACTTGCTCCATTAATCTCTAAAGGTGAATGCCTGACTCTCCAAGGCAGAGCAAAGGTTTGACCTGCACAAAAATCAAGGCTGGCACTCCAGTGCAGTACTAAGGGAGTGCTGAACTGTTGGAGGTGCCGACTTTTGGATAAGATGTTAAACCGAGGCCCCGTCTGCCCTCTCAGGTGGATGTAAAAGATCCCTTGGCACTTTGTTGAAGAAGAGTAGGGGGAGTTATTACTGGTGTCCTGGCCAATATTTATCCCTCAACAACATCAAAAAAGATTATCTGGTCATTATCACATTGTGGTGTGTGGAAGCTTGCTGTGTGCAAATTGGCTGGCGTGTTTCCTACATCACAGCGCTGTAGAGTGCTTTGAGATGTCTTGTGGTCATGAAAGGTGCTATATAAATGCAAGTCTTTCTTTCTTTCAGAGTCTGTGTAGCAGATGTTTCAGGCTCTATAAAAGCTGCAAAGCAATGTGAACACCGACTCCTGCTGCAGCTGCAGTGTTCCTGGAGGTGGCCTCACTTTCCAATGTAGGCTGCAGAGTGTTGATGCCATTCAGATGACACCACTCACACTGGAAGTGGACTCCTTCATATTTTCAGCCATGGTGGTGAAACTCCTTGGCAGGACTTCACGTACATCATACATGAGACAAGCAGTTTTCATATTGTTGGACACCTGAGGTCCACATCCCTGTATCCTTAGAGGAGCTGACAGAGAACTTCGTCTTCTGCTGAGCTGTCTCCTGCACTGTCACTGTCACCACTCCCTGATCCTGTACAGCAGTACAAGGTGCATCACCTTTTGCAGGCCCCTCGACTTAAGTCTCTAATTTATCCAGGTTGCCAATCGATATGCTGGTGCTTTTGAGAAGGACCCAGATGGAAGAGAAAAGGGACCAGGGTTGTGATGGCATTGGGCAGCCTCACAGTTGCAGAAGACATGTATCACAATATAATTTGATGTAGTCAAACTGGATGGATGGGCATTTTTCCAGTGCTTAATGATGGAGTACACGTAATTATCAAAATATTTGAAGTACTTCCTGCACTGTATCCTGGTCATGACTTTCCTAGAGGTGACAACCTCTGCAATCTCACTCAGTTCCTAGTAGAGAAGAGCGTTTGGCAGTATTCCTGACGCTGTTGGGGAAAGCAATTTCCTCTGCACCCTTACCTTTCACAAGCATCCTCAGAGAGGTTTCGGAGATCCTGCAGGCTTGCCTGCAACTCGTGTTAGAGAAAATGTTTCTTCCGCACCCTTGGAAATTAAAGAAGCCACAAGAGGCCACAACTGTATTTGAAAAGGGGCATTCCTTCTTTGAAAATCCCTCTGGCTGACCTGCCAGAAAATGCTCAATGGATCTGCACAGCTTTCCGGTCAGTTTGCCAATTCAGTGGGTTATTCCAGGTCTGTTTTTGGCTACAGCAGGCATGTTTTAACCTGAATCCAAGGGAAGAGTTTTTGTCTCTGTATGAGGGCGAGTATGGAGGTGGGCAGGCGCAAACATTCATGCTGCCAGCCAACTTTCTGGTTTGCTGGCACCATCCCATCCCTGGAGGCAGGATTAGGGCGGAAGGGCTACCTGTTCACAAGCAGCGAGTAGCCAATACAAGTAAGTTAGTGGCCAATTAAGGCCAATTAACAGGGGATGATTGGAATTTTCCAGTCAGCCTTCAGGTCCTCCACAGCATCGGGAATAGACTAGCTGCCTGGAGGTGGCCTGCCAGTGGCAGGCCGGGCTGGGGGGTGAGGACTCCACCTACCTGCCACAGCTGCAGCTGCAGGTCACAATGTGGAGGGAATTCCCCTACACTACGGTCGACCGGCAGCTGTGGCCACTTTTAATTTAAAGGTTTTAAAATTTGCTGAGAGGGCACAGTTGTGTGATTGCCTTTAAGAGTGATGTTCCTTTGAGATCTTAGTGTGCTAATGTGCTACGTGCCAGGATCCAGTCACATGCCTCCTTGCCAGAGTCACTCTGTAACTGTAATATCAAGAAGCATGTTTTCTAAATATTAGCTCTGTACTGAGTATAGTTGTTAGCAGTTAATAAACCTGCATGAGATCGTCAATCAACTGTACTCCATGCATCTCATGAATGGAAAACAGCTTCAAAAACTACCTGCAGCTAGAAGAGAGAAAGTTAAAAGAAACACTGAGCCAAACAGTATAAAGAAGAAAAAATAAAACTCACCTCCAGCTGTAGAAGACAAAGCTGAATGACAGGCTACAAATCAATCAGTGTGAATGGGTGAGTCAGTGTGCTGTTGGTACAGGAACTCCAGTTAAAAGAAAAAGCTTCGAGCAAAGTTGATTTTTTTTTAAAAGACTCATTGAAAGAAAAAAACAGAGAAAACCGAATCCCCCAGACTGATCAGGTTCACGCCATTACCGGAGGCGCCTGGCAGCAAAAAATGTAGGAATCCTCCATTCATGCAGCTCGCAGCTAAAAAGAAACAATTAAGTCACTCGAACACTGAAGAGCTTTTAGTCACTCAGCCAGAGTTTTAAAAACTCTCAAAACCACTCAAGCATGAAGAATTGCCTTTGAACGGCTGTATAAACAAACAGACTGGAGTGCTGAAAACTAGATAAACGAACAAGCTGCTCCTGTCAATCAAACTAGCTAGTCTACAGACAAGAGAACTTTTTTTGAAAGGAGAACCAGTGCAGAGTCATAAAGCAAGTTCTTAAAGCAATTTTAAAACAAAAGAACAGCAAAAAGATAGATACCATTTTTCCCAGCATGAACTGGAAAGCCTTGGATATCCTATCTGAGTTCAAATTGTTCAAACAAAGAATACAGTTATGCTTCACAGACCAAGTAATTACAGAACCAGGAAAGCAAGCTGTAAATATAATAATAGCAATTGGAAATGAGGGATTACACAGAATCAATACTTCAGGCATATCTGAAGAGGAGCAGAAAGATCCCACAAAGATATGGAACGTGGTGGAAGATCAGCTGCAGTTAAGAGTGAATTTCAGAATTCACCGCCTAGAATTGATGTCCTACTGGCAACAGCCACAAGAGTCAATAGACCAGTTCGTCAGTAGATACAGTAGTAAGGGAAACGGGTGTGATTTTTCAGAAGTTGAGCTATCAGACCGAAGAAGGAGCTGGTGATTGTATCAACACCCATTGAAGCATTTCAGAAAGACCTCTTAGGGAAAAAGAAAGGTCACAGTATTGGCGCATTGCTGAAAGATGGCAGGCAATATGAAGCCATTTTAGCTGGACAACAACATCTACAAGCATTAGGTGCAGCCAACAGTATTGGCACCATAACCAGCTCAAAAAGAGCAAGCAAGCTGTGTGGTAAGTGTGGTTGGTCCAATTCACAACAAAATTGCCCTGCATTTTGAGACCTGTGTAAGGCGTGAAATGCAAAAGGACACTGAGCCCACCTATGCAGGAATTCTGGCTCCAAAGACGCAGCCGGAAGTCACAGGACACAGACAAACAGATGACAGGTGCAGAAACAGGACAACAGCAACAAGGAAAGTGCCAGAGACCTGCATAGACACAAGCTGATACATGAGGTTCACACCGAAACAGACCTGAGACAAGACTCAGAGAGACGTAGTTCTCAGACAGAAGACAAACAGGCGTTACACATTGGGAACCTGACACATCAAGTTGATGAAGTCCAACAACTGGAAGCTTTTGCCACGAGTAACATCATGTGCCCAAAGAAAGCTGGCAATTATACACTCAAGGTCAAGATTGACACCGGCGCTACTGCAAACATCCTACCAGTCCGAATCCTCAAAGACATATACCGGAGTCATTGGAAATCAATGATATAATCGACAACTGCCAAGTTATTTGCATACAACGAGTCACCCATCCCTTGCAGTGGGACATTAACAATGCAATGCAAATACGGCAAGTCGGCATGGAAACCACAAATGTTCTACTGAGTAGACACGAGCAGACCAGCAGTGGCAGGACTAGCAGCGTGTAAGGACCTCAGCGTCATATCTATCCATGAGACCATTCCCAAGAGGAAATTTCCAAGGACTGGAACCCGCTCACAGACTGTGACCAGCATCAAACGGTGCAGTCTGAAAACTCAGCGGAGCACAACTATGCTGCGCCTTCGCTTCTGCTATCTAGAGAACCGCCAGTACCACAACAAGCAAGAATGGACAGGTATCTCCATGAGAGCAAGTACTCTTCCCCCAACAAGCCTCAAGCCTTCAGACGTGGAGGATGGGGAGAGGTGAAGGTCACGCAATGTCCTGAAGAGGCAGAGGAGGAATGAGTTGAAGTATTGTCTATTGGCTCTTCGAGATGAGGTGCCAGAGCTTTCCAAGAATTACTAGGCCCCAAAAGTGGTCATCTTGAGAAAAGCAACAGAGTATGTTAACAGGCTGAAGGCAGAGCAACAGAAACTGAATGCAGAGAGGGAGAAACTTCAGAAAGAACAGCAACAGATGAGACGTGAATTCCCCAAGCATGAGTTGTCAAACCACCGAGAAGATATATGGACTTTTGAGCTTCTATACTTGTAATGTCCATAATCTCTATCCATGTGTAAATAATCTTGATGGTATATAATTTTGTGTATTTTTACTTTTAGCATACGAGAGTTATCGATGGAAAGAAGGGGGATATTGTGTGATTGCCTTTAAGGGTGATGTCCCTTTAAGATCTTAGTATGTTAATGAGCTACATAACAGGATGCAGTCATGTGACTATTTGCCAGAGTCACTCTTTTTAACTGCAACACCAAGAGGCAAGTCTTGTAAATAGTAGCTCTGTGCTGTATATAGTTGTTAGCTGTTAATAAACCTGTTTGAGATCTTCAGTCAACTGAACTCCACACATCTTATTTATGTTGCATCAGGCTTTTCATTACAGGCACCTCGAGATGGAGGCGCCCTATCCATCTCTTGCCTAAATTGACCCTCCAGCTTCAAGAGCCCACTCGCCATCCTTAATTAGATGGAGAGCGCACCCTCTGACCATTAATTGACCAATTTGGGGAAAATCAGTGCCGTGTGACTGTTCCCAACACAGTGCAGGGTTGGGACTTGCATTGATCCCAATATCAGGGTCCTGACACAAAACCCAAAATTCTACCCAAATACTCACTCACTCAAAACTGACCCAGAGTAAAAAATAAGAGCCTAGGACTTCACTGAGGAGCAGCACAATTCTCTGCGAGGAAGTCTCGACTTAAAGAATCCTCTCCATGGCCCTGCTCCTGTAAGGGAAGGATAGGGCAGGAGACTGGTGGAATCCCCATGAGATGCCAGCATCACAGTCTTAGTTTAAAGATTTCACTGGTGACTAATTTGTAATGTTCTGAGAGCTGGCCAGAAACTTCTGTTGTCTTCTTAAGATTGAAAATTAAGCTTATAAAGTTCTTGGGAGGTCTAATGGGCCACCTAGGCAGTTTCAATATACAGCTTTGCACTTGGCTGGAATTATACTGCAATCAATTTGGGAGCCAGATCAGGAACTGATTTTTCAGTTTCACTGCCACTTTTGTGTTACTGTGCATCTGAAATTACTTCAGATCAGCTAAAACATGGCAGCGTATTGCAGAAGAAAAATCTCGGATTTGTTTCACACTTTATCATGTCCTCAGGCAGTCCCAAAGCACTTCACAACTAGTTAATGGCTTCTGAAGGGCAATCACTGTTGTTTTGTAGGTGAATATGATAGCCAATACACACACAGCAAAGTCCCACGAACATCAAATTAGGTGAGTGACCAGCTAATCCCCTGCTTGGTAAAGTAGAATGTTTTCTTCAAATAGGTGGCATGGATTTAGTATGTACATTTAGCTTCAAAATTCCGTAACGGAAGGTCAAATTATTCTGTCAAATTCATTGATATGTGCGTTCAAAAAGAAAAGCTGCTTTTGTCAATTCAATAAATTGTAAGTATGTTCTCACTTTCCAAAATAAATCCTAACATGGCAACATTATGAAATGGTGACAAATGATTTGCTTGCGGTGATGTCAAATGATATGAAAGCTTTTATGTAACACTTTAATTATTTCAGAATTAAATATTTGAAAACTTATTGCATCAGATATTACACTGTCCAGTATTGGTTAGTCCATTTAATTCCATTTTACTTTTTTCCCCTTGAAATGGGCCAGTGTAGGTGTTAATTTCTAAGTCATCGTCATTTGCAAACCAGTGCAATAGATTATTAATCCATATGATTTTGCATTGCACACTATCTGTATTAAAGACTCATTTGGACTGCTGGGCTGCCCTGAACCCTATTCTCCAGGAAGCAGGGGATTGTATTTAGAACCTCTCCTTAATTATATGCGTGAATGTTTCCTATACTTATACTGTTTACCAGTGGTTCTCAAACTGGGGTCCGTAGAGACCTTCCAGTGGATCTGTGAAATAATGTGAAAGGCAAACCCAGTGGCAGGAGCAGTATATGGCTGCAACATGTACAGCGTCAAGTGGATTGGGTGTCTAACCTCGGAGGGGAGCATGAAATAAAAACGAGAAGTGCTGGAAATACTCAGCAGGTCTGGCAGCATCTGTGGAGAGAGAAGCAGAGTTAACATTTCAGGTCAGTGACCCTTCTTCAGAACTAGCAAATATTAGAAATGTAAAATGTTATAAACAAGTAAAGTGGGGGGGGGGCAAGAAATAACAAAGGAGAAGGTGTAAATAGGACAAGGTCACAGAATAGCTAACCAGAGGGTCGTGGAGCAAAGGCAAATGATTTGTTAATGGTGTGTTGAAAGACAAAGCATTAGTACAGATAGGGTGTTAATGGACTGAAGATTGAACAGCCGCAAGTACAAACATGAAAAAAAATAACAGTGGGTAGCAAACTGAACAAACTAAGATGAAATAAAATAAACACAAAAAAATATTAAAAAAAGGAAAAAGAAAAAAATAACTAAAAATAAAAGTAAAATGTGGGGCCCGTCATGCTCTGAAATTATTGAACACAATTTTCAGTCCGGCAGGCTGTAGTGTGCCTAATCTGTAAATGAGATACTGTTCCTCAAGATTGCATTGATGTTCACTGGAACACTGCAGCAATCCCAGGTCAGAGATGTGAGCATGAGAGCAGGGGGAGTGTTGAAATGGCAAGCAACCGGAAGCTTGGGGTCCTGCTTGCGGACAGAGCAGAGGTCTTCCGCAAAGCAGTCTCTCAGTCTGCGTTTGGTCTCCCCAGTGTAGAGGAGACCACATTGTGAGCAGTGAATACAGTATACTACATTGAAAGAAGTACAAGTAAATCGCTGTTTCACCCGAAAGGAGTGTTTGGGGCCTGGGATAGTGAGGAGAGAGGAGGTAAATGGGCAGCTATTACACCTCCTGTGATTGCAGGGGAAGGTGCCATGGAAAGGGGACAAGGTGGTGGGAGTAATGGAGGAGTGGACCAGGGTGTCAAGGAGGGAACGATCACTTTGGAATGCTGACAGGGGAAGGGAGGGGAAGATGCATTTGGTAGTGGCATCATGCTGGAGGTGGCAGAAATGGCGGAGGATGATCCTTTGGATATGGAGGCTGATGGGGTGGAAGGTGAGGACAAGGGGAACCATGTCGCGGTTCTGGGAGGGAGGGGAAGGGGTGAGGGTAGAGGTGCGGGAAATGGGCCGGACACGGTTGAGGACCCTGTCAACCACAGTGGAGGGGAATCCTCGGTTGAGGAAAAAGGAAGACATATCAGAAGCGCTGTCATGGAAGGTAGTATCATCAGAGTAGATGCGTCGGAGACGGAGAAACTGGGAGAATGGAATGGAGTCCTTACAGGAGGCAGGGTGTGAAGAAGTGTAGTCGAGGTAGCTGTGGGAGTCAGTGGGCTTATAATGGATATTAGAAGACAGCCTATCATCAGAGATGGAGATAGAGAAGTCGAGAAAGGGAAGGGAAGTGTTGGAGATGGACCATGTAAAGGTGAGAGAATGGTGGAAATTAGAAGCAAAGTTGATAAAGTTTTCCAGTTCGGGGCAGGAGCAGGAAAAGACACCGATGCAGTCATCAATGTACTGGAAAAATAGTTGTGGGAGGGGGCCTGAGTAGGACTGGAACAAGGAATGTTCGACATATCCCACAAAAAGACAGGCATAACTAGGACCCATGCGGGTACCCATTGCAACACCTTTTACTTGAAGGAAGTGAGTGGAGTTGAAGGAGAAGTTGTTCAATGTGAGAACAAGTTCAGCCAGGCGGAGGAGGGTGGTGGTGGATGGGGACTGGTTGGGCCTCTGTTCAAGGAAGAAGTGGAGAGCCCTGAAACCATCCTGGTGAGGGATGGAGGTGTAGAGAGATTGGACGTCCATAGTGAAGAGGAGGCGGTTGTGGAATTGTCAAAATTCCAGGAAACTGGAAATTGTCAAAATGACGTAGGGCGCCAGAAGAGTCATGGATGTAGGTGGGAAGAGACTGGACCAGCGGATAAAAGATAGCGTCAAGATAGGAAGAAATAAGTTCAGTGGGGCAGGAGCAGGCTGACACAATGGGTCTGCTGGGACACTCCTGTTTGTGGATTTTGGGAAGGAGGTAGAAGCGGGCTGTCCAGGGTTGTGGGACTATGAGGTTGGAAGCTGTAGAGGGAAGATCTCCAGATGAGATGAGGTCAGTGACAGTCCTGCGGACAGTAGCTTGATGTTCGGTGGTGGGGTCATGGTCCAGAGGGAGGTAGGAAGAAGTATCTGAGAGTTGGCGCTGAGCTTCTGCAAGGTAGTGGTCGGTACGCTATCCAACAACAGCACCGCTCTTGTCTGCAGGTCTGATGACCATGTCGGGGTTAGACCTGAGAGAACAGAGTGCCTCAAGTTCAGAGGGGGAGAGATTAGAGTGAATGAGGGGAGCAAAGAAATTGAGATGACCAATGTCGCGCCGACAGTTTTCAATGAAAAGATCAAGAGCGGATAAGAGGCCGGGGGAGGGGTCCAGGTAGAAGGAGAATGCTGGAGGCAAATGAATGGGTCTGCTGATCGGGGGAAGGACTCCTGGTCAAAGAAGTGAGCACGGAGGCGGAGGCGACGGAAGCAGAGCTCAACGTCATGCTGAGCGCGAAATTCATTGAGGTAGGGGCATAAGGGGATAAAACTGAGACCTTTGCTGAGTACAGAACGTTCAGGGTCAGAGAGGGGGAGGTCAGAGGGTATATAGTGAATACATGGCAAGGGGTCAGATCAGAAGGGGTGGGGTCAGTGGGAAGTGAAGGGGAAGAAGGATCTGGAGGGGCATTTGTCCCCATCAGCTGCTGGAGCTTGCGTTCCTTGACACCTGAAAGGAAGAAAAAAAGTTTTTTGTTAATGTGTTGGATGAGACGAAGGATGAAATGAAACTGCGGAGTAGAACAGCTCTGAGATAAGGTGAGGTGATGCTGCTGGAGAGAAAGGTTCTGTGTGTACAAGTGGTGGTGCATAGCACTGAGTGTGGATCTCAGGATGCGGCGAGAATAGCAGTCCGAGGAAAGTTGTATTTCTCGGAGATACCTGTAATCTTGGGTGGATTCAAAACATGATGGGTGAAACTGCAGTTGGAATCCACGTGGAATATGTTGGAGCCTGAGACAGTCTCTGAGGAAGGAGATGTGGCTGTGAAAATGAGTTTTGGTGGACTTGTTATCAAACACCAGGAGGGAAATGGAAAGCAATGAAGGTGAACAAGGTAAAAGAGACAAACAAAAATCCTATCGGAGAGAAAAGCAGAACTTCTTCAAGGTAGGCATTCCTGGAAGAGAAGTGGCAGTGAATTAAACACTAAAATAAAAGCAAAATACTGTGGATGCTGGAAATCTGAAATAAAAACACAGAGCATGACAGGCCCCCCATTTTACTTTTATTTTCAGTTATTTTTTTCTTGTTCCTTTTTTATTTTTTTTGTGTTTATTTTATTTTATTTCATCTTAGTTTGTTCAGTTTGCTTACCCACTGTTTTTTTTCATGTTTGAACTTGCGGCTGTTCAAGTTCCAGTCCATTAGCACCCTATCTGTACTAATGCTTTGTCTTTCAACACATCATTAACATATTGTTTGCCTTTGCTCCATGACCTTCTGGTCGGCTATTCTGTGACCTTGTCCTATTTACACCTTCTCCTTTGTTATCTCTTGCCCCACCCCCGCTTTACTTGCTTATAACCTTTTACATTTCTAATATTTGCTAGTTCTGAAGAAGGATCATGACCTGAAACGTTAACTCTGCTTCTCTCTCCACAGATGCTGCCAGACCTGCTGAGTATTTCCAGCATTTCTTGTTTTTATTTCAGATTTCCAGCATCCACACAATTTTGCTTTTGTTATATAGGAGAGGAGCATACAAGGATAGACTGATTCTGTAGTGAGAATCAGGCACACCCATCTATATCTGTAATTAAATACCTGTTTGCGTAAAAACATTATTAAAATATTCCCTGCAGGCGGCACTTTCATATTATGAGTATTATATCACATTATGATTTAGATTTGGAGTGGGGTGCGGGGTCCACGATTATTAATCCATTTAAATGGGGTCCTACATCCAAAAAATTTGAGAACCACTGCCCTATATGATATTTTTGAAAAATCAATGGATTTGTTTAGTCCATTTGACAGAGGGTGAAGCCCTTCTCCCACCCCTAATGATTTAGGTGTAGCAAGTTTTCACAGATTCACCATCAGCCTTGAGTTTATTCTTTATTTTGCATTCCCAGATTGCAATTTCCGAAGACAGAAAATAGTTAGTTGCATGTTGGTGTAGAATACATCTCTGTCAGCAATCTACACTATATGCTTGTCGTAACTCAGGGGTTCGCAAGGCTCCGTTCATTCCCCCATTCTGTTCCTCCTTCATGTCATGCTCACGCAAGGAGAAATTATGAACTATAAAATGAGCTGATGAATTGAACTCAAAATGGACACCTTTTACTGCAAAACAAGATGGAGTAAAAGGTCAGGTGATCCCTCCTGTACTGTGGATACACATGGTAACTGCTGGAACCCTGAACCAATCGTCATGTCTGGTCAAGCGTTGAAGAAAGCACGAGAAATGTAAATGGCCCATTCAATGTTAATAGAGTCATAGAGTTATACAGCACAGAAACAGGCCCTTCGGCCCATCGTGTCCGTGCCGGCCATCAAGCACCAATCTATTCTAATCCCATTTTCCGGTACTTGGCCTGTAGCCTTGAATGCTATGGCATTTCAAGTGCTCATCTAAATACTTCTTAAATGTTGTGATGGTTCCTGCCCCTACCATCCCTTCAGGCAGTTTGTTCCAAATTCCAACCACGCTCTGGGTGAAAAAAGTTTTCCTCAAATCCCCTCTAAACGTCCTGCTCCTTACCTTAAATCTATGCCCCCTGGTTATTGACACCTCCGCTAAGGGAAAACGTTTCTTCCTATCTAACCTAACTATTCCTCTCATAATTTTGTATACCTCAATCAGGTCCCCACTCAGCCTTCTCTGCTCTAAGGAAAACATCCCTTGCCTATCCAGTCTCTCTTCATAGCTGAAATGCTCCAGCCCAGGCAACATCCTGGTGAATCTCCTGTGCACCCTCTCCAGTGCAATCACATCCTTCCTATAGTGTGGCAACCAGAACTGTACACAGCACTCCAGCTGTGGCCTAACTAGCGTTTTATGCAGCTCCATCATAACCTCCCTACTCTAATATTCTATGCCTCGGCTAATAAAGGCAAGTATCCCATATGCTTTCCTAACCACCTAATCGACCTGTGCTGCTGCCTTCAGTGATCTATGGACAATTACACCAATGGTTACACCTCTTCAACAAGTTGAGCTAACAATCACATCGTAGATATGGGCCGTAATTTTATTTTCAGGTGGTGGCCCCACCCACCACCTGAAAAGTCTGGAAAGAGCCTGCCTCTGCTGGGCCTGGAAGCAATGCAGTGATTTTACATGGCCCGGGCCCTTGGCCTCATTTGGGAATTGTGCCTCTCTGAGGCAGGAAGTCCCACTTCCAAGAGCTACTGACCAATCAGAGGGTTGGCAGCTCCTCAGTCCCAGCAGTGCCACTGGTAGCAGAAGCCACTGTTGGGCCTGCACTGAGTCAGAAGCGGAGCATGGATGTCGCCCTTCAGGAAGGTGAGTGGGCTTTGGGCCTCGCCAGAGACAATCGGCTGGGCCTCGGGAAGGAGGATGGGGGTCGGAATGTAGGGCAGGGAGGGTAGTTTTAGTGGGGGTGGCAGGTGCAGCTGGGGGGGTGCTCTCAGTGGGGCATACCCCACAAGGAGGTCACCAGGTATTATTGGGTGGCCTCATTATGTGGCAAAGTGCCCGTCCACTGCTGTCAATATACCAATTGGTCTGGGGCGGGCGGGCCATTTGCCGCCTCCCCCACTGCCGGTAAAAAAGCAACGGAGACGGGTAGGTGACAGGAATGGCACCCCCGCCTCCCTGCCCACTCCCAGGAGGCATAAAATTCCTGCGATGGAGAACCCAGACTCAAGCTCAGGATAAAGGGTGTGAAAAACACCACTTTATCAAGATGGCATAGAGATGAGCAACATCCATACCATGGTCTAACAATGGCCACACCATCAAACCATTTATGAAAACATAATGAGAGAAAAACCTTTGTCACCTGACAGAAACCAAGGCCGGAATTTTACGGCCCCCCCAATGAGCAGACTGGTGGCGGGGTGTTGGGGAGGTGGGGCCTAAAATTAAGTGGGAGACGGGGTGCCTATCCCCCCCTTCCACCTTTGCTGCAATTTTACATGGGGCAGTGGCCTGCCCCAGGCCAATCAAGGCCCTTAATTGGCCAATTAACTACCACTAAAGGACCTCCTCCCACTGCCACAGGTATTTTGCCCTCAGTGGGTGGATGGCAAAAGCCCCAATAACACTGCCAGGTAAAATCTGGCGGCCTTCTTGTGAGCTGGAGGGCTGCCCCTTAGCCCCAACTACCCCCACCGCACAACACTAATCCCCTACCCCCTAACCGACACCCCTTTCCTCGCCGGGGCCTGGCCAATTGTTCCCGATGAGGCCCCAAAAACTTACCTTCATTCTAAGGCTGTCCTTCACCTTGCTTGTGATGGCTGGATGTAGTGCGAGCAGTGGCTGATTGGCCAGCACCTCCTAGAGGCAGGACTTCCTACCTCAAGGAGGTGGAAGTCCCACCCAAGGTCAATTAAGGGCCTGGGGAGCGATAATGCCAGCGTGGATCCCCAGACCTGGCGGAGGCTGGCTCACCTCCGACTGCTTGGTGGGACATCCCACCCAACATAAAATATGTGGCCCAAGTCTCTGATAAGAAGTTTTAATAAGAGAAATTTGCTTTGCAAGAAAGCCAGTAGCCAGAAGGAAGAGATCCATCCCAGCAAGAAGAAGGACCCTGCCAGAACATCATTTTAAACTACCTAGAGGCAGAGCCGAAAGGTGACCTTGAAACTCCCTACCTGAGAAATTGTTTCAGGATTTTTACCATTGAACAGTGACTGAGATTTAACCAAAGAAATCTGCAGCAAAGCATCTGTCCATCAGAAACTTTCTAAAATTTGAGGTCAGTGAACCAGGAAAAAGGAAAAACAGGCTTGCACCATTTTCAAATCTTCCTCCCGGGGAAACCAACAAGGTTTTGCAATGAACTCTTTTTTAAAAAAGAAACAGCTCTAAATGCATGCCACCTTTTAATCTCTATCTTTTCTTGTGTGTGGGCTGAAATTTATACTTCCACCGCCGAGTACGATGGCGGACGTAAACAATGGTGGCCTGCCCGCGCAGGCCGCACATCGCGGAGCCACCGTGATATTAAGTGTGACTGCTCACTTAAATAGCCAAGGCGGATCACCCACCCCAATGAGGTGGAGGGGGCCGGCTGTCCGTCCCTGGCAATGGCGTCAGACACCTATGGGCAGGCGCTGATGCTATTTTTAAATGGCTTCGCGCATACATTTCAATTTAAATATTTAAAGCTAGATTGATTTTAATAAAATAAATACATTGATCTTGACCCTCTCCCAACCGCCCCCCACATAACCATTGAATTAATTCCCTGCCCTCTCACCCCCAAAATACTTACCTTGTGCACCTGATCTGTCCCCCAGAGTTCATTAACTGTCCACTGTAATCCTTCTCTAAAATCCCCTACGCCAATGAGATGAGTTTGACGCCACTCCTCCCTGCCACGCACTGAAAAGATTACCTGCTCGCCTCTCCCCACCAGTGTTCCACCTCGGATCCCCATACGGGAAGTCACGGGAGTGCCGGCCACTGGCATCAATATCGTTCCAGGACGGATGGCAGGAGCGCAAAGGTAATTAATTCATTTATTTAAATTAATTTACATATTGAATTTGGGCTCCTGTCGCCCAGCAGCGAGGAGGCCACCATGAGGTTTCGCTGCCGCCAGCAATATGGGACCGGGACTTCCCGGCCTTGAGATCCAGGGCGGCCTTTCCCAGAAGCGTTTTCCGGTCCCCTCCGCCACGACCCCCAATGTCGGGGGTCTGTAAAATACAGCCCTGTGTGTGTGTGTGACTGTGTGGGTATGTGTGTGTGTGTGTGTGTGTGTGTGTGAGTGAGTGAAGCTGTGACTATTTTCGGGTATTGTTAAATAAATATTTATCTTTCTTTAAATCTATGATAAAACCTGTCATTTGTCTGTTTACTGGCCATTCAAATGCTCAAAGGTTAAAGCACAATTCTAATAAAAACACACTGTCTTCAGTCAGTTGGGAGGTGAAAAGTGGAAATCATCCCTATTATTTCTCAGCTGTCTCAGCACTTCAATTATCATCCAATCCTATCCAATCTTTTGCTGATGATTCCATTTCATATGGATCGACTTCCTTCAAATAGCACAACTCGATACACACAACCTCCATATCACTTAACAGTGCAATGGCTGAATCACCACACTCTTCATTTTCATGCTCCCTGCTCTTTGATGGCTCCACCATCAGCATTTACTGGTCAGGCTCAATATGTTCTTTCACCTCAAATGGAATCCCCATATCTCATTTCAAAAGCTTGCTTTCCTCTTTCACACTAAACACTTTGGCTGGGAATTCAGGGCAGCTGCCACTTTGCCAATGTAACTTTGCTGACAGTGTGGCTGAAACTCCATTTAAGTGCAAAACTAGGTTTTCCACCACATTGCTGGCAAAGTTACAGTAGCTCCGGGGAAATTTCTTGCCTTATGTTTCCCTAGCTCTTCTGCATAACCCAAATTCAATAAGTACTTGAATATCTGTATTCCTCTCATATCTGGGCAGACACTTTTCTTGATGCTTAGAATGGACGCAAGAAAATTTTGTTGCATGATGCAGAATAATTGTTTTGTCTATAGTCCCAAACTGCTGGCTTTTTCTGGGAATTTCCTTGCTGGTTCTCCCAGTTGGCCTCACAATTCTGTCAGAGGATTGGCGGAACCCCAGTTTACACAGAGTAACTGGGGTTTCTGGCAATCTTCTACTGAAGTTATGGTGACTGATTGGGAGAATCCCCAGGTATAAATTTTGGCAACATGACATTCTAAAACTGCAGTGAACAGCTCAGGCCCAAAGAACTTCAGTGCAAAAGCAGAGCAGCCTCTCTAAAGATATAAATTTTCATTACAGAACTTGGTGGTAGCCAAGGGAAGGAGCAGAGGATCGTTCCTCAACTCTTTTGTATTTTGTCCACTGAGGGTATCTCCCACCCTCATCTGAAGTGTCTCCTGCCAGTACTATGTGCATTCACAGGCACACTGACATGGCAGCATCTTCCCACAGGACAATCTGGAAGAGGCGGAAGCCAGGAAGGACTGACTCTTGGGTGATGCTGCACAGATGCCTTGTGGCACCTTGCCAATGAAATTTAGGGCAGTGGCCACTTTCATAGTGGTAGACAGAGCCACTCTAGAGGTGGAACAAGGATGAAGAGCTTTGCAAAGAAGGTTACACAGATGACAGCCTTGAACTATTGTACCTTTTGAAGAGAAAGCTTTTCTGAGAGGTCCAGGATTTTGACCAGCAACAATGAAGGAACAGCGATATATTTCCAAGCCAAAATGGTGTGTTACTTGGAAGGGAAATTACAGGTGATGGTGACCCAAAACACCAGCTGTCCTTGTTCTTTTAGTAGATGGAGATCATGAGTTTGGGAGGTTCTGCCAAAGAAGCCTTGGGGTGTTTATGTGGATCCTGTAGCTAATATACACTGCAGCCATGGTCGGCAGTCGGGCAGGGAATAGATGTTTAAGCTCGTGGAAGGGATGTCCATTAAATGGACTGTTTTGTCCTGGATGATGTTGAGCTTCCTGAGTATTGTTGCTGACTTGTATGCAGCATAAGCACCGGCATAGACCTGCTGGGTTTTGTCAACTGTGGATCAGTGGGTAGCACTCTTCCCTCTGAGTCAGAAGGTTCTGCGTTCGAGTCCCACTCTAGGGCTTGAGCACAAAAATCAAAGCTGACACTCCAGTGCAGTACTGAGGGCGTGTTGCACTGCTGGAAGTGCCATCTTTAGGATGAGATGTTATACCGAGGCCCCATTTTGGGTGGAAATAAAAGATCCCATGACACTATTTCGAAGAAGAGCCGGAGAGTCATGCCCAGTGTCTGTATCAATATTTATCCCTTAACGAAAATCACAAAAACAGATTATCTGGTCATTATCACATTATTGTTTGTGGGAGTTTGCTGTACGCAAATTGGCTGCTATGGTTCCTAAATTACAACAACAAAGACACGTCAAAGGTACTTTGTTGGCTGTAAAGTGCTTTGAGACGTCCGGTGGTTGTGACAAACACTATGTAAATGTGAGTCTTTCTTTTTTCCCTCAGGATGCTGAGGCTTATTGTTGTAGCATTGCCCTAGCTGAGATAAGTCAACTCAGCACAGACTTTGGGACCTTTCTTATCTGTATGCCTCAGTACCACACAGGCAACACATTGACCCAGCAATCACTGAGGGCACAAAGTGACTTATATCATGTGTGTACATACGCCATTGCTTAATAGCAGTCTAGTAACCATTGTTTCTTGGGAGGTTTCTTTGGATCTTCCACCAAAGTCATGGAGGAGGATCAGGAGAATGGAAATGTAACCCCAAGATGTCTATGAAAGATAGGACTGCATCATTTTGTTCTGTTTTCAAAAATAGCAAGATGACAGGGAAAGGACACTGTTTCTTGAAATAATTGTTGATCTTTTTGTTGACTAGGAATGCATGAGATTTGATTTGTATGTAAAGAAACATATTTGAACTTATTTTTATAATTGACTTTTGACTTTTTTCCCACTAATTTCACAATAGTTACACTCAAGCTGAAACTACATATGGGTTGGAACAGTTCAGTAAAATTGATACATATTTTCTGACTCTTCCACTCTGAGTATATTAGCACAAACAGGAGCTGTCAGATTTTTCTGTAACTGCACCAACAGTTTAATTTTACTTGGGGACATTGGTTTTTATCCTGATTTTTATTAGTAAAATTAGAACCAACTGCAATTCGTTGTCAACACATCACCAGTCAGGCTCACCCATTTTCTATTTTACTCACATTTGATTGACACAAGTACTCCTGTGGAGATCACATTTTGCTGACATCAGTGTGACTCAACAGAATGTAATCTCCCAGGGTTCATACTTAATGTCTGGCTGGCTTCCATTCAGGCACTGGGTGATATTAGATTACTGTGTGACACATAGGCTGAGTAATATTTTATTCCTACATAAATTGTTAGGGTAGCTTCATTAGCTGTTAACATCAGCATGATATGAATCACCTGCTTTGCAATCCCAGTTAACTCCAAGGTCAAAAGATAGGCGTTTTCACTCTAAGATACAACTGAATTAACAATCCTCATCCTTGAATAAATATTGCAATTCAAATGGACTGTTTCAAAATGGAATCAGATATATCAAAAGCAGCCTTTAAATGCACAAGATTAAGTTCATTTGCACTTGCAACATTGTAAATTCATTCAAAATGCAAACAATAACACCAAACGATTAATAGTCTCCAGCAGTAGGTTTAATTGTAAAGGTGAGAGATATTAGTGTGAGTGAAGTGGACATTTTATCACTTTGGTAACCGTGTATTAACCTCAAACACTCCAGGTTAAATTAGCACAGGACAGAGAAACCCCAACAATAGTTTGATTACCCAATCTAGTATCTCCATCAATGACCAATGCAAACAGAAGGTGCATCATGGGAAATCACAGGCACACAGCTTGTATTTTGTTTCCATCATTGGACAGAAAATCACTGACGTTATGCCAGTGATTTCCCAAGATCAACTTCCTGTAGGCTGTGCTCCCTGACTTGTGAAATCACCCTTCATATGCCTCAATCCAGACCTACTAACTCTTTCTCATTGAGTAAGAGAACATGACCTCCCATGGCCCCATTTGACGATCGTTTTCTCCAGTATGTTTGCACTGTAAATCTTTCAGTTTCCTCTTTTGATGAGCAAGGTAGGGCTATCCCTGCAGCCATATGATAGTGAAAATATGCTATTAAAACTATATGGTTAGGGTTCCTTCGATAGCTAAGTAAATGTATTCAGTGACTAGCTAACCCAAACAGACCAGGTTCCCGGCTTGATTTCCAGCTATGTTAGCTGATCTCAGCTGTGGTGACAATCAGGGCAAAACAACCGGCTTTAACATCTCTCAGCTGGGGTTTGTTCTCCTGACTGTTAACCAGAATAATGCACTTATGTTGACATGAGTTGAGAACAGGAGCAGGCTTGACCTTGAAACAATGCACATGTGGAACTGTGACGTAACATAGGAACATTGAATAGAAAGGTACATTTCATCATGAATTTGACTGTGCAAATCGTATTAATCAGGAGGATGGCAATATTTGACTATGGCACACACTTCTCAAAAGAAAAATGGGTAAGCAAGCCTGGAAGGAAATCACTAGCCCAGTGAATGTCCTGATCACCTGCCTGAGGCTAGGAAGATAATTTGTGACGTCAAGAAGAAAACCAAGAAGAATACATCCTTCAGTCACAAGCTGAGAAGGTTATTGGAGGGTCACAGTGATCAAAGTGTGGGGTTTAACTAGCGATTTCTAAAGGTTTAGGATAACGTCCTTGCTTTTGTGCCCTAAGGCCCAAATATTTACTCGTAGCCAGGAAGAGAGCAGGGGGGAGGATAAGGGTTTCCCGCATGTCCTACTCAATTTAACGGATGGCAGGCTATTAATTATTTTTAGCAGGTTTCCCACAAAACAGCCAGCCTGGCTGAACTGGAAATCAGCTGGGGAGTAGATGTCAGGTAAGTCTGACATCATGGGGTAGGAGGTTTGGGGGGATTCAGACATTATGGGGAGGTTGGCTGATTGGTAGGGGGAAGAGCTGGAGGTCAGCCGATTGTGAGGGTCTGACTGCATGTTGGTAAGCTTGTTGGACCTAGGGGAATCACTCCTACTCCCCCTGGCCCACAAGCAGAGCAATAAAGGGACTGACCTCATGGATCTGGCCCTTTTTCTTGCTGGGATTCCCAGGCCCTCGGAATCCCAATTTCCATGTGATAAAAATAAAAACTGTATTAAAATGGAAGCATGCAGCTGCCTTAAAGGATTTTAGTGTTAACCTACTGGCCTCCTGAGAGCTGATTGGTTGACTCTTCCACCTCTCACTGTCTCCATTGAAACAGGAAGTGGATGCCTTGAGGTTGGAATTTGATAATTAAAACATTTTAACCATATCAGCACCACTATCCCACCAACCCATCCATCCGTGAGGATTAAAATTCCTCCCTTATGTTCTTCTTATTACAGCTGGTTTGATAGCTATATTATAAATGAATGGCAAACCAACTGTACCACTCTTAATCAGTCCGAATTGCACTTCAGAATTGAATGTGCTTTGGATTCCTTGTCTCTTAACAACCTTGATGGCACATACTGTTGTGTTTCCTCTTTCTTGACACAAATGCACCAATCACACAGACAAGATTGATGAATCTAAAAGGTAGGTTCTTTTGTTGAAGATGCTAACTTATATACAGAAATACTAGGAAGGTAGGGTCACATGTCTATTACTGTAGCTGCTTCCAACAACTGCCTGGAGATCACATGGGTCTGTACATCACATCCTGTCTGGTGATTTGTCAGCCATTTTAGATATGCCTGTCAAAGTAATACCACAGCACCCCCTTTTTTCTCAATTGAAGATGTGTCTTAGAATAATCGGAACTATTTACAGCACAGCAAGTGAAAAAGATATTAAATGTTTTAAATGTGCAGCAACAAATTTACAAGTCTCTAAAGTATGGTGGAGGTCTAATGATATATCCTGACTTGGCCATTGTAAGTTTAGCTTGTGGTCGCTGTACAGTCTCAGTTTTCACTGTCGGTGGGAATGTTGGGTTTGGGTCGTGTCTTCGAATGTGTCCTGTTGACAATGGGATTGTTTGGTGCTTGTTCTGGAACTTCTCGAATTAGACAGCAGTTCCTACGCTATATCATGCTTTTGGACATTTGTATTCGTACCTTTTGTTTGATGTCTTCTTGTAATCAAAGGAATTCCTTATTCAGGGTGCTGAGTTGCTGTATTTGTGCTCTCAATTCTGAGATGGTGTACTTTTCCCTCTGAAGTTCATTCTGTAGTGCCTTTCTCTACTCCCTCTCAATCTTCAGATCAGTTTCTGGTTGGACCCTGCAGTGTTTTATTGGCTTCATTGATTGTCTTGATTTTGAGTTTTGACTCACTGAGCTTGTAGCCCAGCTCCTGTAGTGCCTGGTCCTGCTCATCACAGATTGTCTGTAATTGTCCTTGTGGTCTGTAGGCTTAGCATGTGTGTCTATGCTGTGGATTTTCACCAATGTGAGGTCTTTACATGTCGGTTGGCCTGCAATTAATGGACCTGTGGTATCGATGATATAAACAATTTGGGGGGACCAGGGTGAGCTGTTATATCTGCATGTGAGCATTATTGATCCCAAAGACAGAATCGCTGAGCCATTGGACGCCACAAGCTTGGTGGTGGTTGGTTGAGCCATATTTTGCCATTTCTGTAGATACATATTCTTGAGGATACAGAGCAGTAAGATATTGGCTCTCACACCTATGTCAATCTTGGTCCAGTGTGTATGCTTGCTAGGTTTTTGTGGGCAAATAATCCGGATAGTAGCAAAGGCTTCTGAAGGTCCAGCCGTGTCAATACACTCTGTGAAGTTGAAAGTATGAAACGCCTGCTCACTTTGTGTGTCAGTGCCTTAATAATGCTCCCCTTCCAACCTTTTCAGTCTGGCTGGTCATCGTGTGTATTTTTTGCCTTTGAAATTTGGACTTTTCCTTCTGTCTGTTTGTGTATCACACATGTAATGCATCCAAATGTGACTTGTGTTGTTGTGACTTAGGTTTCTTGCATTGGCGATTCCAGTGCCCTCTGTTGCCACGTGCTTTGCAAATGTCATGGAAGACCGGATCATTTCTTGGAGAATGTACGAGGCCACACCGCCTACATGGCTTGTCAGGTTTGGCTGTGTTGGCAACGGTGCCAATAGTAGATAAAGTGCACAGGGTTTGTAAGCTCTGTCTGCCCATAAGGATGGCTTCAAATTTACGACTGCTTTTAAGCAAGGTGTCTAAACTGTAGCCTTTGGGTTGGTCAAGACTTTTTTTGAAATGCTTCAATGGGGTGGAAGCTATCACAAACGTGATAATCCTGTCAGCTAGCTCAGCCTGAGAAAAATGCAATCATGCCCCTTATCTCTACATCGGCTGACAAATTAGTCTGTTTCTCCTTTGGCTGCTGCGGGAATGACATAAACTTCAGATGGTGTATTCTGAAGTTGAGTTTGACTTTCCAATATGGATCATATTTTACTCAGCTCTTTTAAGACATCCTCTGAAAGGCCAGACATATTTAACCTGTGGAGGCCTTCATTCCCAACGGCAATCTTAACTTTAATTGCTTGTCTATCTGGCTCAGCAATGGCCAAGTCAAGAAAACACAGCTCCATCCTCAGTCTGATTAACTTAAATTCAAGGAGGTCTGCTGCCTTCCAGTTTAGGGATGGAAACTTGGTTTTCATTTTTGTTTTGGCAGTAGCAATGTCAGGAATAAAGATTTAAATTGCACAGCCCTTAAGGGGTCAAGTTCTGTGGTCACTGTCTTGCCCTTTAACTAGCAGTATAAGCTTTCTTCATAACCAAAAAAAACCTGCCTTGTTTTGGATTTTAAAAAAAATCACAGTAGTAGCAAAATGAACCTCCTTGCCATTTTGAAAAAAAAAATCACTGCCTGCAGCTCCACAGCCAATCATGGCGTGGTGAAATGGTAAAGAGAGGCTTTGCGAGCATTGTGCCAACTCCAGGTTCGTGCACTTTTAGGCCCCGCCCATAAAGGACAATTTTGGCTCGAAAAGTCTCCACTGTCTCCCAGCCAGTAATGGTGCTGTAAAAAAAAAAAAATCCTTCTTCTTTTCGCTCTCCTGGCCGGCTCTGAAATGGTCAGTAATGGGGCTGAATTTTTTATATATATATATATATCGATATAGCTCACCTGAGACCTTCAAGAGAAAAAAAGGAAAATGCCGATGAAGGTTTTATGGTCTTCTCAAATGCTTGGAGGCTGCCATGCATGGATGTTCCTGCCCAGCTGTGTCACAATCGATCAAACGCCTCCCCAAATCTCTGGATCCGGTGGCCCATCAGTGATAATGGTGCTCCCGCATGACAGGGCTCTGCCCAAAACAGACCTCTCGGAGTCGACTTTTGATGTATTGCTTCCTGTGCAAACTGTTATTGCAGCTTGATTCAGACTCACGTTCCCTTCATGTCAAGTTATAGAATTGAGACTCGACACCTGCTTGTTGACACATGGTGCGATGTCCCGACAACGCAGACTTGCTGTGTGTTTAATGCCCACAATATTACAGAGTAATTTACATAGATTTCACTGCTGCAAGGATTGCAGACAAACCTGGTGAGCTTCCAAACCTTCACACCGAGCTTCTGTAGCACACGGATGAGTTCAGCTTTGCAGGATCTGCAGAAACGGGAAGTCAGATCTTCAACAATCAGCAGTTGCTGCCACCATATTATGTTTCTTCTTTATTGACTCAAACACACCAATAACACAAACAAGATAGGTGAATCTAAAAAGTTGGTTCTTTTATTGAAGATGCTGACTTATATACAGCAATACTAGGAAGGTAGGGTAACACATAAAATCATAGAATAACAGAAAATTTGCAGTACAGAAAGAGGCCACTTGGCCCATCGTGTCTGCACCAGCATCGGCTATGAGGGGCAAATTGAGAGAGGTGAACCAGGATTTTGACCCAGCGACAGTGAAGAAACAGCGATATAGTTCCAAGTCAGGATGGTGTGTGACTTGGAGGGGAACTTGCAGATGGTGGTGTTCCCATGTGTTTACTGCCCTTGTCCTTCTAGTTGGTAGACGTTTGCGGGTTAGGAAGGTGCTGTCTAAGGAGCCTTGGTGCATTGCTGCAGTGCATCTTATAGATGGTACACACTGCTGTTACTGTGCGTCGGTGGTGGAGGGAGTGAATGTTTGTGGATGGGGTGCCAATCAAGCGGGCTGCTTTGTCCTGGATGGTGTTGAGCTTCTTGAGTGTTGTTGGAGCTGCACCCATCCAGGCAAGTGGAGAGTATTCCATCACACTCCTGACTTGTGCCTTGTAGATGGTGGACAGGCTTTGGGGAGTCAGGAGGTGAGTTACTCGCCTCAGGATTCCGAGCCTCTGACCTGCTCTTGTAGCCACGGTATTTAAATGGCATGTTCGGTTTCTGGTCAATGGTAGCCCCTAGGAAGTTGATAGTGGGGGATTCAACAATGGTAATGCTGTTGAATGTCAAGGGGAGATGGTTAGATTCTCTCTTGTTGGAGATGGTCATTGCCTGGCACTTGTGTGACGCGAATGTTACTTGCCACTTATCAGCCCAAGCCTGGATATTGTCCAGGTCTTGCTGCATTTCTACACGGACTGTTTCAGTATCTAAGGACTCACGAATGGTGCAGAACATCAGCGAACATCCCCACTTCTGACCTTATGATTGAAGGAAGGTCATTGATGAAGCAGTTGAAGATGGTTGGGCCCAGGACACTACCCTGAGGAACTCCTGCAGTGATGTCCTGGAGCTCAGATGATTGACCTCCAACAACCACAACCATCTTCTTTTGCGCTAAGTATGATTCCAGCCAGAGGAGGGTTTTCCCCCTGATTCCCATTGACCTCAGTTTTGCTAGGGCTCCTTGATGCCATACTCTGTCAAATACTGCCTTGATGTCAAGGGCAGTCACTCTCACCTCACCTCTTGAGTTCAGCTCTTTTGTCCATGTTTGAACCAAGGCTGTAATGAGGTCAGGAGCTGAGTGGCCCTGGCGGAACCCAAACTGAGCGTCACTGAGCAGGTTATTGTTAAGCAAGTGGCGCTTGATGGCACTGTTGATGACGCCTTCCGTCACTTTACTGATGGTTGAGAGTAGGCTGATGGGGCGGTAATTGGACAGGTTGGACTTGTCCTGCTTTTTGTGTACAGGACATACCTGGGCAATTTTCCCACATTGCAGGGTAGATGCCAGTGTTGGAGCTGTACTGGAACAGCTTGGCTAGGGGCGCGGCAAGTTCTGGAGCACAGGTCTTCAGTACTATTGCCGGAATATTGTCAGGGCCCATAGCTTTTGCAATATCCAGTGCCTTCAGTCGTTTCTTGATATCACGCGGATTGAATCGAATTGGCTGAAGTCTGGCATCTGTGATGCTGGGGACTTCAGGAGGAGGCCGTGATGGATCATCAACTCTGCACTTCTGGCTGTAGATTGTTGCAAATGCCTTATCTTTTGCACTGATGTGCTTGGCTCCCCCATTTTTGAGGATGGGGATATTTAGTTTAGTTTAGTTTAGAGATACAGCACTGAAACAGGCCCTTCGGCCCACCAAGTCTGTGCCGACCATCAACCACCCATTTATACTAATCCTACACTAATTCCATATCCCTGCCACATCCCCACCTGTCCCTATATTTTCCCTACCACCTACCTATACTAGGGGCAATTTATAATGGCCAATTTACCTATCAACCTGCAAGTCTTTTGGCATGTGGGAGGAAACCGGAGCACCCGGAGGAAACCCACGCAGACACAGGGAGAACTTGCAAACTCCACACAGGCAGTACCCAGGATTGAACCCGGGTCGCTGGAGCTGTGAGGCTGCGGTGCTAACCACTGCGCCACCGTGGAGCCACCTCCTCCAGTTAGTTGTTTAATTGTCCACCACCATTCACGGCTGGATGTGGCAGGACTGCAGAGCTTAGATCTGATCCGTTGGTTATGGGATCGCTTAGCTCTGTCTACTGCATGCTGCTTACGCAGTTTGGCATGCAAGTAGTCCTGGGTTGTAGCTTCACCAGGTTGACACCTCATTTTGAGGTATGCCTGGTGCTGCTCCTGGCATGCCCTCCTGCACTCTTCATTGAACCAGGGTTGGTCTCCTGGCTTGTTGGTAATGGTAGAGTGGGGGATATGCTGGGCCATGAGGTTACAGATTGTGGTTGAGTACAATTCTGCTGCTGCTGATGGCCCACAGTGCCTCATGGATGCCCAGTTTTGCACTGCTAGATCTGTTCAAAATCTATCCCATTTCGCACGGTGATAGTGCCACACAATACATGGGACGGTATCCTCAATGTGAAGGTATCCACAACGACTGTGCGGTCACTTCTACCAATACTGTCATGGACAGAAGCATCTGCGGCAGGCAGATTGGTGAGGATGAGGTCAAGTATGTTTTTCCCTCGTGTTGGTTCCCCCATCACCTGCCGCAGACCCAGTCTAGCAGCGATGTCCTTTAGGACTCAGCCAGCTCGGTCAGTAGTGGTGCTACCGAGCCACTCTTGGTGATGGACATTGATGCCCGCCACCCAGAGTACATTTTGTGCCCTTGCCACCCTCAGTGCTTCCTCCAAGTGGTGTTCAACATGGAGGAGTACTGAGTCATCAGCTGAGGGAGGGCAGTAGGTGATAATCAGTAGGATTGCCCATGTTTGACCTGATGCCATGAGAATTCATGGGGTCCAGAGTCGATGTTAAGGACTCCCAGGGCAACTCCCTCCCTACTGTATACCACTGTGCCACCACCTCTGGTGGGTCTGTCCTGCCGGTTGGACAGGACATGCCCGGGGAAGGTGATGGCAGTGTCTGGGACATTGTCTGTAAGGCATGATTCCGTGAGTATTACGATGTCAGGCTGTTGCTTGACTAGTCTGTGGGACAGCTCTCCCAATTTTGGCACAAGCCCCCAGATGTTAGTAAGGAGGACTTTGCAGGGTCGACAGGGCTGCGTTTGCCGTTGTCGTTTCTGGTGCCTAGGTCGATGCCGGGTGGTCCGTTGGTTTCATTCCTTTTTATTGACTTTGTAGCAGTTAGGTACAACTGAGTGGCTTGTTAGGCCATTTCAGAGGGCATGTAAGAGTTAACCACATTGCTGTATGTCTGGAGTCACATGTAGGCCAGACCAGGTAAGGACAGCAGATTTCATAGAACATAGAACATAGAACAGTACAGCACAGTACAGGCCCTTCGGCCCACGATGTTGTGCCGAACCTTTAACCTACTCTAAGATCAAACTAACTACCTACCCTTCATTCTACTATCATTCATGTACCTATCCAAGAGTCGCTTAAATGCCCCTAATGTATCTGCTTCTACTACCACCGCTGGCAGTGCATTCCACGCACCCACCACTCTCTGTGTAAAGAACCTACTTCTGACATCTCCCCGAAACCTTCCTCCAATCACCTTAAAATTATGCCCCCTGGTGATAGCCCTTTCCACCCTGGGAAAAAGTCTCTTGCTATCCACTCTATCTATGCCTCTCATCATCTTGTACCCCTCTATCAAGTCACCTCTCATCCTTCTTCGCTCCAATGAGAAAAGCCCTAGCTCCCTCAATTTTTCTTCGTAGGCCATGCCCTCCAGTCCAGGCAGCATCCTGGTAAATCTCCTCTGCACCCTCTCTAAAGCTTCCACATCCTTCCTATAATGAGGCAACCAGAACTGAACGCAATATTCCAAGTGTGGTCGAACCAGGGCCTTACAGAGCTGCAGCATAACCTCGCGGCTCTTAAACTCAATCCCCCTGTTAATGAAAGCCAACACACCATACGCCTTCTTAACAACCCTATCAACTTGGGTGGCAACTTTGAGCGATCTATGGACATGGACCCCAAGATCCCTCTGTTCCTCCACACTACCAAGAATCCTGTCTTTAAGTCTGTATTCCGCATTCAAATTCGACCTTCCAAAATGAATCACTTCACACTTTTCCAGGTTAAACTCCATCTGCCACTTCTCAGCCCAGCTCTGCATCCTGTCAATGTCCCCTTACAACCTACAACAGCCTTCCACACTATCCACAACTCCAGCAACCTTCGTGTCATCGGCAAACTTGCTAACCCAGCCTTCCACTTCTTCATCCAAGTCATTTATAAAAATCACAAAGAGCAGAGGTCCCAGAACAGATCCTTGTGGAACACCACTGGTCACCGAGCTCCATGCGGGATTCAAACCCATGTCCCCAGAGAAATACCTTGGGTCTCTGGGTTTTCAGTCCAGTGATAATACCACTATGCCACCACCTACTAAACAATTATGTCATAGTTTACAGCAACTATACATTCCTTCAAGGCACAAAAACCCCAAAAGTAAAGGCAGTCAACCATGGATAACAATGGAAGTTAAAGATTGTATAAGATTAAAAGAAAAAGCCTATAATGTTGCCAGAAAAAGTAATAAACCTGAGGATTGGGAGGATTTTAGAATATAGCAAAGGAGGATGAAGAAACTGATAAAGGAAGGGAGAATAGAATATGAATGTAAGCTAACAAAAATATAAAACTGGACTATAAAAGTTTCTATAGGTACAGAAAGAGGAAACGTTTGGCTAAGACAAATGTGGTTCCATTACAGGCAGAGTTAGGAGAATTTATAATGGGGCATAGAGAAATGGCAGAGAAGCTAAATGATTACTTTGTGTCTGTCTTCACTGAGGAAGCCACAGGAAATCTTCCAGAATTAGAGATCCAAGGGATTAGGGGGACTGATGAATTGAAGGAAATTAACATTAGTAAGAAAGTTGTATTGGAGAAATTAATGGGGCTGAAGGTTGATAAGTCCCCAGGACCTGATCATCTACATCCCAGAATGTTGGAAGAGGTAGCTATGGAGATAATGGATGCATTGGCGATCATCTTCAAAATTCTATAGATTCTGGAACAGTTCCTGCAGATTGGAAGGTCACAAATATAACCCCACTATTTAATAAGGGAGGGAGAGAGAAAACAGGGAATTACATACTTGATCGCCTTACATCTGTTGTTGGGAAAATGCTGGAATCTATTCTAAAGGATGTGATAAATGGACACTTGGATAATAATGATCTGATTGGGCATAGTCAACATGGTTTTATGAATTGGAAGTCCTGTTTGATGAACCTATTGGAGTTTTTTGAGGATGTTACCAACAGAATTGTGTCATGATCCTGTCTTTTTCTCTCCAGGAAATATGTGGTGTGTCTTTAAGACAGCAAAGGATCAGTACTGCTTTAAGAACAAGCAGGCCTCAGGAGTTACCGTGAAGGTGCATTTTGATTGCCGTTGGGCACAACCGTACAGAGAGGGAACCAACCAGCTTCAAAAAATACATCATGGTTAATTGGCAACAGCCATTCAGAGACCAAGGACTGGATTACAATGTTGCAATTATCTTTTGAACTGGCTTTTTAGTTGAGATAGACTGTTCTAACTGAGGAAACAGACAAACAGCTGTGTGTTAACACCTGAAAGGAGTGCTCTCAAACCATTTAAACTGAAGGAAGAGAATTTAATCTGTTTACTTATTATCCTCTCTCAAAATTTTAAAACCTCAAGCCAAAACAGAGATCTTTGAGAATTTAAACTGAAGGAAGGGAAGTTAGACTGTGACAATCTTTTATCCCGCAAAACTTCTGAAGCCAAATTGATTCATTAAAACGAGTTTGCAAGTTATTATTTGCTGAAATTCATTGTTGGAGAAGTAAAGCATCAATTTCAATTTCTAAATTAGACTGCGGACTGTTCTACTGTTGAAGAACCCTTTTTTCCCCATCGGACGGCTGTGAGGACTTCAAGCAACCTTGGATTGTTCCACATCCGGCAGGAGTGTAAATCTGCAAGGATTCTAATTTTTTCTATTTTAAATGTTGTTTATATCTTTGTAATGTTTAAGCATTGATTTCTTTTCAATTAAGCAGTTAATTTGTTGATCTATGGACACCTGGTTTAGTTAGCCTCATTCAGGGGGTTAATAGATGGTACAATTTGGCTGGGTCTTTCTTTAATTTGGAAAGTTTAAAATGATATATTAGGCGATCTGTGGAGGGACAGGATTGAATTAACAGTGCATTTCTCCCACTACAATGAGAATTGTATATTTTGATTGGGGGCTTTGACTGGAGCGATCGGACTTAACAATTGATAAAGGGGAGTCAGTGGACGTTGTATACTTGGATTTGCAGAAGGCCTTTGATAAAGACCGCCACAGGATGTTGGTTAGCAAAATTAAAGCACATGGGATAGGAGGTAATGTACTGGCCTGGATTGTGGATTGGTTAACAGGGAGAAAGCAGAGAGTAGGAATAAATGGGTCATTCTTGCATTGGCAGGCTGTGACTAGTGGGGTACCACAACGATCAGTACTTGGGCCCCAGCTGTTCACAATATATATCAATGATTTGGATGTGGGGACCAAATGTAATATTTCCAAGTTTGCGGATGACACAAATCTAGGTGGGAATGTGTGTTGTGAGGGCTCCTGGCGTTGGCTGGGCTGCAGTCCCAGCAGTGGCCACCACTCCCGGTGGCGCTGTTGGGACTAAGAGCTGCCGGCCCGCTGATTGGCTGGCAGCTCACTGAGGTGGGACGTCCTCCCTCAAGTGGGTCGAAGTCCCACCTTGGAACAATTAAAGCCCGGGGACCCGTAAAATATGGGACGAATCCCTGGTATAGGCAGAAGCGGGTTCGCCACCGACTTTCATGTCGGTGGCGAATTCCTATCCGCCGAAGGTAAAATCCAGCCTAGTGAGTGGGCAAGAATGTGGCAGATGGAATATAATGTGGAAAAATGTGAGGTTATCCACTTTGGTAGGAGGAACAGAGGTGCAGAGTGTTTCTTCAATGGTAAGAGATTCGAAGGTATAGATGTACAAAGGGACCTGGGTGTCCTTGTCAATAAGTCACTGAAAGCTAGCATGCAGTGCAGCAAGCAATTAGGATGGCTAATAGTATGTTAGCCTTTATCGCAAGAGGATTTAAGTACAGGAGTAGTGAAGTCTTGCTTAAATTGTATAGAACCTTGGTTAGACCGCACTTAGAGTACTGTGTGCAGTTTTAGTCCTCTTACCTTAGGAAGGATATTATTGCCATTGAGGAAGTGTAACGAAGATTCACCAGACTTGTTCCCAGGATGGCGGGCCTGTCCTATGAAGAGAGATTGGGCAAACTGGGCCTGTATTCTGTAGAGCTTTGAAGAATGAGAGGTGATTTCATTGAAACATACAAAATACTTAAAGGGATAGACAGGGTAGATGCAGCTAAGATGTTTCTCCTGGTTGGGGAGTCTAGAACCAGGGGACGTAGTTTCAAAATAAGGGGGAAGCAACTTAGGACCGAGATGAGGAGAAATTTCTTTACTCAGAGGGTTGTGAATTTTTGGAATTCTCTATCCGAGAGGGCTGTGGAAGCTCAGTCATTGAGTATGTTTAAAGTAGAGATTGACAGATTTCTAAATACAAATGACATAAGGGGATATGGGGATAGCGTGGGAAAAAGGCATTGAAATGGATTTTCAGTCATGATCTTATTGATTGGTGGGGCAGGCTCGATGGGCTGAATGGGTCTACACATCACATCCCTTCTGGTGATGGACAACCATTTTAGATACAGCCCTTAAAGTAATAATGTAACACATATGTGGGCAGATACAATGAGATGCCATTTTCGCCGTTCACAGTGTCACCTGATGCAGGAGCAGGTGCTGGCACCATTTTTAAAAGGCTGCCAGCATTGCACACAGTACAACAGAATGCAGAGTTTAGTTAAACTAAATCATGCTGAGTTGACCCCTTCTCCATACAAATCATGTTCCTATTTTCCTCCACGCCTCTCAGTATTCTTCCATTAATCGTGTACTCCTTTGTCTTTTTTGACCATCTTATGTTTTTAGCTGCTTCCAACAACTGCCTAGAGTGGGTCTACACATCACATCCCTTCTGGTGATGGACAACCATTTTAGATACAGCCCTTAAAGTAATAATGCAACACATATGTGGGCAGATACAATGAGATGCCATTTTCAGTAGCAAGTGGCATCTGAAGGAGGCAGGCTTGATGGACGAGCTTGTCTTTTCCTGCCAAGTATTTTCATATGTTTGTCGATACTTTCTGAATAATTGAAAGGTAGATGATGCTCTTTCTCATGTTCTTGGTGATTTTAGTGCTTTGTGCTCAGTTCCTGAAGTGCCTGCATAAACCATTGAAAGGTTTTCAGCAATTATCATTTCCAATGTATTTTGGGAATCAGGTAATAGTGTAAGCCTGAGGAAGAAGTAATTAAAATTTTTGTCCTGTGTTTTAATACTTACTACAATTTGGTGTGCCGAAAAAGAAAACTTGCAGCAAACTAAAAAATATATATGAATAATAGAAGTATTCTAGACTAAGATATGGTAGAGAAGGTTATGTGTCAAGACATGTGGGAGTTTATAGGCAGTGAGAATGTCCCAAGTGAACTTCTGTCGAGTAGATATCTTTGTCTTGAATAGCTCTGGCTCAAAGTCATTGAGCTGGAGTGCAAGTTAGGGACATGCCAACACATAAGGGAGGGGGAGAAATATCTGGACAGGTTGCGCCTGACTTCATCACACATCATAGAGTGGTGTCGGTTCAGAATGGAGTTGATGTGACCAGTAGTGTGCATAATAAGGGGCACCCAGATGAGATAGAGAATGAGGATCCACAGAAATTGATCCTATTCAACAGATACCATGGCCTGGATTTTGTAGTTCCGCTGCCCGTAGCAAGTGGTGTGTGAATGGGGCAGGCTTGATGGCGGCCATCCCCCATGGGACTCGTGCCGCCGTGTGGCCACTTAACATATTGACAGCGGCTGGCATTGGCGGCGCCGTTCACAGTGTCACCTGATGCAGGAGCAGGTGCTGGCACCATTTTTAAAAGGCTGCCAGCATTGCACACAGTACAACAGAATGCAGAGTTTAGTTAAACTAAATCATGCTGAGTTGACCCATTCTCCATACAAATCATGCAGAGCTGACCCCCTTCCCCACCTCAGTGGCGCCAGCTTCTCCTGGCTGGGAAAGTGAAGACGCATCAGTGCCGCACGATGTACTCAAGATTGAGAACTGAAGGTAAGATCACAGGGAATTAAATTTAAATTTATTCAGAGAGCTACTTTAAATATTTAAAGTAGGATCCTGTCACAGAGCACCGAGGTGCCACCACGGAGCCTTGCCGCCGCTGGGAAAATCGAACCAACAATCCTGGCATCAGGCTCTGTGGCGCCGCAGCCACTCTGGTTCTCCGGCCCCCCACCGCCCCCGCTACAGAACCTAACGTCAGGCTGAGGACAAAATCCAGCGCCATGTATTTGCTACCTACGAGGATAAGGATCAAGACTGTTGGGAGTACAGCCAAAATGTGGACCATGGCATCATGGAGCGGGGGGAGGGGGTGGAGGAGAAATATGATGTGGTAATTCAACAATGATTCAACAATTTAATAATTGGTGGGACAGAGATTATCCTTTTTAAGCAGGATGAAGAATTCCACATGGTGTGTTCCTACCTGATGCCAGTATTAGGGACATCTCAAACCGGCTTGAAAGGATATTGGAGAGTAGTGGGGAGGATCCAGTCACTGTGATGCATGTTGGGATCAACAACCTAGGGAAGAGTAGGCAAGCAGTCCTGTTTGGAGACTTCTAGGAACTAGGGGCTAAAAAAATACAAGAAGACTTTAGGGGCTGTAAACTTGGATTATTACTCAAGCCACGCACAAATTGGCGTGGAGATAAGCAGATTAGAGAGCTGAACATGTGGCAGAAGGAGTGGTGTGGGAAAAAGGGGTTCTTTTCATGGGACACTGGCACCAGGACTGGAACAGGAAAGAACTGTATTGTTGGGATGGGCCACTTGAACTGGGCTGGGACCAAGGTCCGAGCAGAAAAAGATAAATAGGGTGATCAAAGGAAATTTAAACAAGGAAAGGCTGTATAAATAATGGTTTGAAAACAAACAAAAGGGAAGGGAAATGTGCTTTTGGTACTACACATAAAAAGAAAATTAAAAGATGTAAAATAATTAAACCAGGCAAAAGAAATAAGAAAAGTCTGAGTAAAACTTTCGAGCAGAATAACAGGTTAGGGTATATGGCCCAAATAAGCGTTCTTTATGCAAATGCTTCAAACGACTAAGAGGAAGAACAGGCAGGGAGATGTTGCGGAGAACAGCGGGACTGGTGGTCTGAGGTGCATTTGTTTCAATGCAAGAAGTATAACAGGTAAGGCAGATGAATTTAGAGCTTGGATTAGTACTTGGAACTATGATGTTGTTGCTATTACAGAGACTTGGTTCAGGGAAGGACAGGATTGGCAGCTAAATGTTCCAGGATTTAGAAGCTTCAGGCAGGATAGAGGGGGATGTAAAAGAGGTGGGGGAGTTGCATTACTGGTTAAGGAGAATATCACAGCTGTACTGCAGGAGGACACCTCGGAGGAGTCATGCAGCGAGGCGATATGGGTGGAGCTCAGGAATGGGAAGGGTGCAGTCACGATGTTGGTGGTTTACTACAGCCCTCCTAACAGCCAGTAGGAGGTAGAGGAACAGATATGTAGACAGATTTTGGAAAGATGTAAAAGTAACAGGGTTGTAGTGGTGGGTGATTTTAACTTCCCCTTTATTGACTGGGACTCATTTAGTGCTAGGGGCTTGGATGGGGCAGAATTTGTAAGGAGCATCCAGGAGGGCTTCTTGAAACAATACGTAGATAGTCCAACTAGGGATGGGGCTGTACTGGACCTGGTATTGGGGAATGAGCCCGGCCAGGTGGTCGAAGTTTCAGTAGGGGAGCATTTCGGGAACAGTGACCATAATTCCATATGTTTTAAGGTACTTGTGGATAAGGATAAGAGTAGTCCTCGGGTGAAGGTGCTAAATTGGGGGAAGGCTAATTATAACAATATTAGGCAGGAACTGAAGAATTTAGATTGGGGGCGGCTGTTTGAGGGTAAATCAACATCTGACATGTGGGAGTCTTTCAAACGTCAGTTGATTAGAATCCAGGACCAGCATGTTCCTGTGAGGAAGAAGGATAAGTTTGGCAAGTTTCGGGAACCTTGGATAACGCGGGACATTGTGAGCCTCGTCAAAAAGAAAAAGGAAGCATTCGTAAGGGCTGGAAGGCTAGGAACAGACGAATCCCTTGAGGAATATAAAGACAGTAGGAAGGAACTTAAGCAAGGAGTCAGGAGGGCTGAAAGGGGTTATGAGAAGTCATTGGCAAACAGGATTAAGGAAAATCCCAAGGCTTTTTATATGTATATAAAGAGCAAGAGGGTAACTAGGGAAAGGGTTGGCCCACTCAAGGACAGAGAAGGGAATCTATGTGTGGAGCCAGAGGAAATGGGCGAGGTACTAAATGAATACTTTGCATCAGTATTCACCAAGGAGAAGGACTTGGTGGATGATGAGCCTAGGGAAGGGAGTGTAGGTAGTCTCAGTCATCTCATTATCAAAAAGGAGGAGGTGTTGGGTGTCTTGCAAAGCATTAAGGTAGATAAGTCCCCAGGGCCTGATGGGATCTACCCCAGAATACTGAGGGAGGCAAGGGAAGAAATTGCTGGGGCCTTGACAGAAATCTTTGCATCCTCATTGGCTACAGGTGAGGTCCCAGAGGACTGGAGAATAGCCAATGTTGTTCCTTTGTTTAAGAAGGGTAGCAAGAATAATCCAGGAAATTATAGGCCGGTGAGCCTTACGTCATTGGTAGGGAAATTATTAGAGAGGATTCTTCGGGACAGGATTTACTCCCATTTGGAAACAAATGGCCTTATTAGCGAGAGGCAGCATGGTTTTGTGAAGGGGAGGTCGTGTCTCACTAATTTGATTGAGTTTTTTGAGGAAGTGACAAAGATGATTGATGAAGGAAAAGCAGTGGATGTTATCTATATGGGCTTCAGTAAAGCCTTTGACAAGGTCCCTCATGGCAGACTGATACAAAAGGTGAAGTCAGAGGGGAGCTGGAAAGATGGATACAGAACTGGCTCTGTCATAGAAGACAGAGGGTAGCAGTGGAATGGTACTTTTCTGAATGGAGGGATGTGACTAGTGGTGTTCCGCAGGGATCAGTGCTGGGACCTTTGCTGTTTGTAGTATATATAAATGATTTGGAGGAAAATGCAGCTGGTCTGATTAGTAAGTTTCCGAACGACACAAAGGTTGGTGGAGTTGCGGACAGTGATCAGGATTGTCAGAGGATACAGCAGGATATAAATCGGTTGGAGACTTGGGCGGAGAAATGGCAGATGGAGTTTAATTCGGACAAATGTGAGGTAATGCATTTTGGAAGGTCCAATGCAGGTGGGAAGCATACAGTAAATGGCAGAACCCTTAGGAGTATTGACAGGCAGAGAGATCTGGGCGAACAGGTCCACAGGTCACTGAAAGTGGCAATGCAGGTGGATAAGGTAGTCGAGAAGGCATGCGGCATGCTTGCCTTCATCGGTCGGGGCACAGAGTATAAAAATAGGCAAGTCATGCTGCAGCTGTACAGATCTTTAGTTAGGCCACACTTTGAATATTGCATGCAATTCTGGTCACCACACTACCAGAAGGACGTGGAGGCTTTGGAAAGGTACAGAGGAGGTTTACCAGGATGTTGCCTGGTCTGGAGGGCATTAGCTATGAGGAGAGGTTGGATAAACTCGGATTGTTTTCACTGGAACGACGGAGGTGGAAGGGCGACATGATAGAGGTTTACAAAGTTATAAGCGGCATGGACAGAGTGGATAATCAGAAGCTTTTTCCTAGGGTGTACGAGTCAGTTACTCGGGGACATAGGTTTAAGGTGAGAGGGGCAAAGTTTAGAGGGGATGTGCGAGGCAAGTTCTTTACACAGAGGGTGGTGAGTGCCTGGAACTTGTTGCCGGGGGAGGTGGTGGAAGCAGGTACCATAGAGACGTTTAAGAGGCATCTTGACAAATACATGAATAGGATGGGAATAGAGGGATACAGACCCCAGAAGTGCAGAAGGTGTTAGTTTAGGCAGGCATCAAGATCGGCGCAGGCTTGCAGGGCCGAATGGCCTGTTCCTGTGCTGTACTGTTCTTTGTTCTTTGATATAGGCCATCAGGACCAGGAAATTTGTTGTTTTTTCGTCCCATTAATTATCCAGTACTATTTCTTTGCTAATACTAATTTCTTTAAGTTCCTCAATTGTACTCGACCCTTGGTTCCCTACTATTTCTGGAATGTGTTTTGTGTTTTCTACTTGGAAGATAGGTACAAAGTATTAGTTTAATGTCTTTGCTATTTCCTTATTCGCCATTATAATTTCACCTGTCTCTGGCTGGAAGTGACTCATGTTTATTTGCACTCATCTTGTCCTTTATACATACCTATAGAAGGTTTTACCATCTGTTTTGGTGTCTCTAGTTTGTTTATTCTCATGTTCTTTTTTCTCTTTATCAATTTCTTGGTCATCCTTTGCTGAATTCTGAACTCCTTCCACTCCTCAGACTTACTCCTTTGGCAATATTACCAGCCTTTTCCTTTGGTTTAATACGATCTTTAACTTCTCTGGTTAGCCACAGTTGGACCATTTTTCCATTACTTATTTTTAATCAATTAAAGGAATGTATATTTGTTGCAAATTATGAGTTAATTCTTTAAATGTTTGCTATTGCTTTTCGACTGTCATTTTATAATCTAGTTTCCCAATCTACTTTAGTAAATTCTCTCCTCATACCTACATTGTTTGTTTTTGTTCAGATATAATACCCCAGTTTCATACCAACTAAATCACACTAAAATTCAATGTACAATTTTTCATGTTATGATCACTGTTCCCCAGAGGTTTCTTTATGAAATTAACTCTTATTTATCACATAATACTAGATCTAGAATAGCCTCTTGTCTCGTTGGTTCCTTGACATATTGATCCAGAAAGTATTTTGAATGCAATCCATGAGCTCATCTCTAGACTATTACTACAAATTTGGTTTGCCCAGTCTATATGAAGATTGAAGTCCCCCATGATTACTGTATTCAGAATTTCTCCCAACACATTCTTTCTAATCATGGCATGAATGCTGAACTCCCCATAGATGCTCCTGGCAGGTGAAGCTCCACACAGAGTGTGGTTATTTGGTGAATTACCCATGTAATACTATGAAATTGAGTAGCTATGTTAATAATTCAACTAGGAGCATAGGAGCAGGTGCAGACCATGTAGCCCATTAATCTTATTCCACCATTCAATGAATCATGACTGATTTGTGACCTAATTCCATTAACCCACCTTTGCCCCATATCCTTTACTACCTGTGGATAACAAAAATTTATCAATCTTAGATTTAAAATCAACAATTGATTGAGCAATTGAGTGGATGAAAGTTGAAACTCCTACCCTGTTTCCTATATTACAACAATGACTACACTACCAAGCTATTTAATTGGCCATAAAACGCTTTGGGATGTCCTGAGCTTGTTAGGCCACCATATAAATCCTATCATTCTGGTAAATCTACACTGCACTCCCTCTAATGTCAATATATCCTTCCTAAGGTGTGGTGCCCAGAACTGCTCGCAGTACTCCATCTGTGGTCTAATCAGGGCTTTGTATCGCTGAAGTCATAACTCCTATGCCCTTGCATTTTTGTCCTCTCGATATAAAGGCCAGCATTCCATTAGCCTTCTTGATTATTTTCTCTACTTGTTCATGACAATTTAATGATCTATGTACCTCGACCCCCAAGTCTCTTTGGACCTCCGCTGTTTCCAGCTTTTCACCATTTAGAGAGTATCCTGTTCTATCCTTTTCAGGTCCAAAGTGGATGACCTCTCAATTGCCTGCTTTGATATCCACTTGCCACAGTTCTGCCCATTCTCTTAATCTATTCATATCTCTTTGTAACTTTATGCATCCATCTACACTGCTTGCAATGCCACCCACCTCTGTGTCAGCAAACTTGGATATGTAGCTTTCTATCCATCATTTAAGTTGTTAAGAAATATGGTAAACAGTTGAGGCCCCAACACAAATCCTTGCAGGACATCACTAAGTTACATTTTGCCAATTAGAGTACCTGCCTATTATCTCTACTGTCTGTCTCCTGCTGCCTCGCCACTTTCCTAATCAGGTCAATAATTTGCCTTCAATTCCGTGGGCTTCAATTTAGCTAACAGTCGCTTATGAGGAACTTTATCGAATGCCTTCTGGACGTCCAAATAAATAAAATTCGTAGACATTCCCTTGTGCACTACTGAAGTCATGTCTTGAAAAAATTAAATCAGATTCTGCAGGCATGACCTACCCTTTGCAAATCCATTTTGAGTCTCTTTGATCAGCTGAAAATTTTCAAGGCATTCAGTCACCCTATCCTTAATCATAGACTCTAGTAATTTCCCGTCAACAGGTAACTGATATATAATTGCCTGATTTCCCTCTCTCATCTTTCTTAAATAACTGAGTGACATCTGCAAATTTCCAATCTAAAGGAACCGTTCCCAAATCGAGAGAACTTTGGAAGTTAGAGCATCAGCAATGTTCTCACTTACTTCCTTTAAAATCCTGGGATGGAAACTATCTAATCCAAAGGATTTGTCACTCTTAGTGCCATTATTTTCTTTATTACTGTTATTTTGCTTACATTAATTTTGGTGAGTCCCTGTCCGACATGCTGACCTCTTTCTCAACTGTAAATACTGACACAATGTAATTTTAGTTTAGTTTACTTTAGTTTAGAGATACAGCACTGAAACAGGCCCTTTGGCCCACCGAGTCTGTGCCGACCATCAACCACCCATTTATACTAATCCTACGTTCCTACCACATCCACCACCTGTCCCTGTATTTCCCTACCACCTACCTATACTAGGGGCAATTTATAATGGCCAATTAATCTATCAACCTGCAAGTCTTTGGCATGTGGGAGGAAACCGGAGCACCTGGAGAAAACCCACGCAGACACAGCGAGAACTTGCAAACTCCACACAGGCAGTACCAAGAATTGAACCCAGGTCGCTGGAGCTGTGAGGCTGCAGTGCTAACCACTGCGCCACTGTGCCATTTCCTTATTTTCATTCACCAGGATCTGTGCTATTTTTTGCATTTTTGTCTGCTTTTTCTTTTAGTTGTATTTTGTCTCTTATCTCTAGTTGTCCATGGCTTTTTTTGGCAAATCGATCTTGTCACCTTAAAAACCCATCTGGTTCACTCATGTCCTTTAGGGAAGGAAATCTGCCTTCCTTACCTGGTCTGGCTTACATGTGACTCCAGACCCACAGCAACATGTGTATTGGGAGCAGGAGTAGGTCACTTAGCCCCTCGAGCCTGCTCCGCCATTCAATAAGATCATGGCTGATCTGATTGTAATCTCCACTCCACATTCCCACCTACCCCCAAAAACCATTCACCCCCTTGCGTATCAAGAATCTATCGACCTCAAAAATATTTAAAGACTCTGCTTCTACTTTTTAGTGATACAGCACTGAAACAGGCCCTTCCACCCACCGAGTCTGTGCCGACCATCAACCACCCATTTATACTAACCCTACACTAATTCCATATTCCTACCACATACCCACCTGTCCCTATATTTCCCTACCACCTACCTATACTAGGAGCAATTTATAATGGCCAATTAATCTATCAACCTGCAGGTCTTTGGCATGTGGGAGGAAACCGGAGCACTCGGAGAAAACCCACACAGACACAGGGAGAACTTGCAAACTCCACACAGGCAGTACCCAGCATTGAACCCGGGTCGCTGGAGCTGTGAGGCTGCGGTGCTAACCACTGCACCACTGTGCCACCCTAACTTTCTTTTGAGGAAGAGAGTTCCAAAGACTCACAACCCTCCTCGAGAAAAAAATTCTCCTCATCTCTGTCTTGAAAGGGTGACCCCTTATTTTTAAATAGTGACTCCTATTTCTAGATTCTCCCACAAGGGGAAACGTAACAATGTGATTGACTCTTAACTGCCCTCTGAAATGGCCTAGCAAGCCATTTAGTTCAAGGACAGTGAGGGATGGGCCACAAATGCTGACCTTGCCAGCGATGCCCAAATTCCATGAAAGAAGGGAAAAAAAGTGGAATGCCGCAAAGATCCATTTTGGGGCCTCAGCTATTTACAATGTATATTAATGATTTAGATGAAGAGACAAAGAGTAATGTATTCAAACTTGCTGATAATGCAAAGTAAGGAGGTAATGTAAGATGTGAGGAGGACTCGAAGAGGGTGCAAAGAGATGTTGATAGGTTAAATGAGTGGGAAACAAGGTGGCAGATGGAATATAATGTGGGGAAGTGTAATGTTATTCACTTTGAGAGTAAAAATCGAAAAGCAGATGTCAGGCAAGCCGCCCCCGCACCCCTCCCCCCCCCCCCCCCCCCCCCCCACCTGCCAAGAGTGAGGAAAATTAATTTTGCCACATGAACATTGATTTTGGACTGTTGTTGGTGAAGAAAGAACTTGCTTTAAAAAACCATTAGAGACTTTGCCTGGAGAGACATTAGCATATCAACAGACAGTACTTCAAAGGACAAAGGGGCTATTCCCTCCTCCAATTTAATCCACAATGGACTTTTGAGTACCAGACATTGAAGGTGGAAAGGCTAGCATTCCAGGTTAACTGCTAAAATGGCCAAATACACAAATAGACGTGGTTGGACTGGTTTGGGTCACATGACTAATTGACTGTTGGAGTTTTTTGAATTTGAACTTCCAACAAGGAATTTGAAATGAGAAAGCTGTTATCTCCTGGACTGATAACAACTCTCTCCTGTCTGCTCTCATCTCGCTCTCACCAGCTTCGGAAACCATTCATGAACCCCAAGAGAGAAAAATTTCCTACAGTGAACAAGGTTTACGAAGAATACTGGGCCGCAACGAAAAGCAAGACTACTTACAAAAGGACTACAGTGAGCTCGAAGCACAGTAAACAAGAAACTCTTCAGAGATTGCCTTAAATCTCCCCATTTTCTTTTTCTTTTCTTTTCTTTTCTGTCCCTTTTTGCATGTATGTTTCGCATGTGCATGCGAGCATGGGCGCGTCGTATATTCATAGGCGTTAACCATATTAGAGTTTAAGTTTAAGGTTTAATAAATTTCACTTTTCTTCTTTAAACCTAAGAAAGCCTGTTTGTGCGCATTTCTTTGCCTTATAATTGGAAAGTTGTGAACAAGGATTCACCAAAGGGGGAGCTGTGTGTTTAAAAATAAAACTTTGTTACAATAAGATCAGGTGAAGACAGTAAAAGACCCCTAAAAGACACCTTTCTCACTTTATCGTAACACAAAATAGTTTTTAAAAGGTGTGAAAATTCTAAATGTTGATGTTCAGAGAGTCTTGGGTGTACTCATACAAGAAATGTAGAAAGTTAGCATGCAGGTACAGCAAGCTTAGGAAGGGAAATGGCATGTTGGTCTTTACTGAAAAGGGATTGGTGAGCAAGTATAAGTAAGTCTTGGAACAATTGTCGAGGGCTTTGGTGAGACCACAGCTGGAGTACTGTATGCAGTTTTGGTCTCTTTCTCCAAGGAAGAATATTCTTGCATTGGAGGTGGTACAACAAAGATTCACTAGATTGGTTCCTGCAATGTGAGAGTTGTCTTTTCATAAGAAGAACTAGGAGCAGGAGTAGGCCGTCCGGCCCCTCGAGCCTGCTCCGCCATTCAATAAGATCATGGCTGATCTTTTCATGATCCACTTACCCGCGCTCCCACCATATCCCTTAATTCCTTTATTGTTCAAAAAGATATCTACCTTAGCTTTAAAGACGTTTACTGAAGAAGCGTCAACTACTTCACTGGGCAAGGAATTCCATAGATTAACAACCCTCTGGGTGAAGAAGTTCCTTCTTAATTCAGTCCTAAATCTGCTCCCTCTAATCTTGAGGCTATGCCCTCTTGTCCTAGCTTCACCTGCCAGTGGAAACATCCTCTCTACTTGTATCTTATCTATTCCCTTCATGATTTTATATGTTTCTATAAGATCCCCCCTCATTCTTCTGAACTCCAATGAATATAATCCCAATCGACTCAGTCTCTCCTCATAAGGCAACCCCCTCAACTCTGGAATCAACCTAGTGAACCTCCTCTGCACCCTCTCCAGTGCCAATATATCCTTTCACAAGTAAGGAGACCAAAACTGCACACAGTACTCCAGGTGCGGCCTCACCAGTACCTTATACAGCTGCAACATAACCTCTCTGCTTTTAAACTCAATCCCTTCAGCAATGAAGGACAAAATTCCATTTGCCTTCCTAATTACTTGCTGTACCTGCAGACCAACCATCTGCGATTCATGTACAAGGACACCAAGGTCCCTCTGCATAGCAGCATGCTGCAACTTTTTATCATTCAAGTAATAATCCTTTTTACTGTTACTCCTACCGAAATGAATGACTTCACATTTATTAACATTGTATTCCATCTGCCAGACCTTTGCCCACTCACTCAATGTATCTATGTTCCTCTGCAAAGTTTCACAGTCATCTGCACACTTTGCTCTGCCACTCATCTTAGTGTCATCTGCAAACTTTGACACCCTACACGTGGTCCCCAACCCCAAATCATCTATATAAATTGTAAATAATTGCGGTCCCAACACCGATCCCTGAGGCACACCACTAGTGACTGATTGCCACCCAGAATAGCACTCATTTATCCCCACTCTCTGCTTCCTGTTAGTCAACCAATCCTCTATCCATGCTAATACTTTACCCCTAACGCCATGCCTCCTTATCTTATGCAGCAGCCTCTTGTGCGGCACCTTGTCGAAGGCCTTTTAGAAATCTAGATACACCACATCCACTGGGTCCCCATTGTCCACCTTGCTCGTAATGTCATCATAGAATTCCAAAAGATTTGTCAAGCATGACCTGCCCTTCATGAACCCATGCTGTGTCTGCCCAACGGGACAATTTCTATCGAGATGCCCTGCTATTTCTTCCTTGATAATAGACTCAAGCATCTTCCCCACTACAGAGGTTAAGCTAACCGGTCTATAATTCCCCGTCTTTTGTCTACCTCCCTTTTTAAACAGTGGCGTCACATCTGCTGTTTTCCAATCAGCTGGGACTACCCCAGAGTCCAGCGAATTTTGGAAAATTACCGTCAGTGCACCTGCTATTTCTCCCGCCATCTCTTTTAGTACCCTGGGATGCATTCCATCAGGGCCAGGAGACTTATCAATCCTTAGCTCCATTAGCTTGCCCAACACTACCTCTTCCGTAATAATGATTGTTTCCAGGTCCTCACCTACGTTCGTCTCTTTGTCAATTACTGGCATGTTATTAATGTCCTCCACTGTGAAGACCGATACAAAATACCTGTTCAATGCCTCGGCCATTTCATCATATCCCATAACTAAATTCCCCTTCTCATCCTCTAAAGGACCAACGTTTACTTTAGCCACTCTTTTTTGTTTTATATATTTATAGAAACTTTTGCTATCTGTCTTTATATTCTGTGCTAGTTTTTTCTCATGTTCTATCTTATTTTTCTTTATAGCTCTTTTTGTAGCTTTCTGTTGACCTTTAAAGTTTTCCCAATCTTCTAGTTTCATGCTGCTTTTGGCCACTTTGTTTACCTTCTCTTTCAATTTGATAGCCTCCCTTATTTCCTTAGACACCCGTGGCAGATTACCCCTTTTCTTCCAGTCCTTCCTTTTCACTGGAATATACTTTTGCTGAGCACTTTGAAAAATTGCTTTGAAAGTCCTCCACTGCTCGTCAACTGTCCCACCATAAAATCTTTGTTTCCAGTCCACTTTAGCCAAGTCCTCCCTCATTCAATTGTAGTCCCCCTTGTTCAAGCACAGGACCCTGGTATTGGATTTTATCTTCACACTCTCCATCTGTATTCTAAATTCAACCATACTGTGATCACTCCTTCCAAGAGGATCCCTAACTATGAGGTCATTAATTATTCCTGTCTCATTACACAGTACTAGATCTAGGATAGCTTGCTCCCTCATCGGTTCCATTACATACCGTTCAAGAAAACTATCACAGATACACTCAACGAATTCCTCCTCAAGGCTACCCTGACTGAGCTGGTTCGACCAATCGACATGTAGATTAAAATCCCCCATGATAATTGCCGTACCGTTTTTACAGGCATTAGTTATTTCTTTGTTTATTGCCCGTCCCAATGTGATGTTATTATTTGGTGGCCTATAGACTACGCCTATCAATGACTTTTTCTTTTTAGAGTTTCTAATTTCCACCCAAATGGATTCAACCTCATTCTCCATAGAACCTATATCATCTCTCAGCACCGCCCTGATGTTGTCCTTGAGTATCAGAGCTACACCACCTCCCTTATCTTCCTGTCTGTCCTTCCGAATAGTCTGGTACCCCTGGATATTTATCTCCCAGTTGTGACCAACCTGTAACCATGTCTCCGTAATAGTTACCAAATCATATTTATTCACGATTATTTGTGCCGTTAACTCATCAACCTTGTTACGAATGCTACGAGCATTCAGGTAAAGTGCCTTTATGTTAGCTTTCTTACCCTCATGATTCCCAACATCTCTAATAATAAATCCTGAGTTAACCTTCCTTTCTGCTTCTTTCATAGTCTGCCTTGAACTTAAACCTTCCTGCACACATGTTCGCCTGCTGTTTACCTTTTTATTTATCATCATACTCCCTGTCGTTTTCCCTTTCCCTTCCCCCCGAGTCACTAGTTTAAAGTCCTAGAGACCACCCTATTTATCCGTTTCGCTAGAACACTGGTTCCAGATCGGTTCAGGTGGAGACCGTCCCATCGGTACAGATCCCCCCGGTTCCAAAACTGATGCCAATGCCCCATGAAATGGAACCCCTCTTTCCCACACCACTCCCTTAGCCACGTCTTTACTTCCCTAATATTCTGATCCCTAAGCCAATTTGCACGTGGTCGGGCAGTAATTCGGAGATTATGACCCTCGAGGACCTGTTCCTTAATTTCGCTCCTAGTGCTTTATAATCCCCAAACAGGTCCTCCATCCTAGCCTTGCCTATGTTGTTAGTCCCAACATGGACCACAACAACTGGATCCTCCCCCTCCCGCTCCAATATCCTTTCAAGCCGGTCAGAGATGTCCTGCACCCTAGCACCGGGCAGGCAACACACCATGCGGGACTCCCGATCCGGCTTGCAAAGGATACTATCTATCCCCCGAATTATAGAATCCCCTATAACTACCACTTGTCTTTTTGCTCCCCCCTCTTGAATGGCCTTCTGCACCATGGTGCCATGGTCAGTTGGCTCATCCTCCCCGCAGCCCTTTTCCTCATCCACACAGGGAGCAAGTATCTCGTACCTGTTGGATAAGGTCAAAGGCTGAGGCTCCTCCACTCCTGAACTCAGGATCCCCCTACCTGCCTCACTTGCAACCACACCCTGTTGTCCCTGATCACTAACTGAATTTGAATTACTTAATCTACCAGGTGTGACTGCCTCCTGAAACAAAACGTCCAGGTAACTCTCCCCCCCCGGATGTGCTGCAGTGTTTGAAGCTCAGATTCCAGATCATCAACTCTGAGCCGGAGTTCTTCCAGCAACCAACACTTGCTGCAGATGTGGTCACTGCTGTTCACAATGGGGACAGCCAGCTCCCACATCATACAGCTGCAGCACATCACCTGATGAGAGTGAATAAATTAGGCCTATACTCTCTGGAGTTTAGAAGAATGAGGGGTGATGTCATTGAAACATTTAAAATTCTGAAGGGGCTTGACAGGGTAGACACTGAGAGGTTGTTTCCCCTGGCTGGAGAATCTAGAACAAGGGGGTAAAGTCTTAGGATAAGCGACTGAGATGAGGAGAAATTTCTTCACTCAGATGGTTGTGAATCTTTGGAATTGTCTACCCTACAGGGTTGTAGATGCTCCATATTTGAGTATATTCAAGGCTGAGATTGATTTTTGGCCTCTCAGGGAGTCAAGGGGTATGGGAGCAGGTGGGAAAGTGGAGTTCAGGCAGAATCAGCCATGATTGTATTGAATGGCGAAGTAGGCACGAAGGGCCTTATGGTCTACTGCTGCTCCTATTTCTTATGGTTTTAAAAGACATGGTTACAGAAATAGTGGATGCATTGGTTTTGACCTTCCAGAATTCTCTCGATTCTGGATTGGATCCTGTGGATTGGAAGATAACATGTGTAACCCTACTATTCAAGAAAGGAAGGAACGAGAAAACAGAGAACTATAAGCCGGTTAGCTTGACATCAATATCGGAAAAATGTTCAAATCTATTATTAAGGGCATGATAGGATGGCACTTAGAAAATCATAAGAAGATTGGGCAGAGTCCATACGGATTTATAATAGGGACAGTGAAGTTATCCACCTTGGTAAGAAAAATGGAAAAACAGATTTTGTTTATTTAAATTTTGAGAGATTGGGAAATGTTGGTATTCAGAGTGAACTGGGAATCCTTGTATACAAATCATAGAAAGTTCATATGCAGGTACGGCAGCCCTTATTACAAATGGATTACATTACAATATTAAAGAAGTCTTACTGCAATTATATAGGACCTTGGTGAGACCACATCTAGAAAACTGCATACAGCATGGTCTCTTTACCCAAGAAAGGATAGACTAGCATTAGAAGGAATGCAATAAAGGTTCATTGCACTATTTCTTGGGATGGTACTATGAGGAGAGATTGAGTAGACTAGGTATATATTCCCTAGAGTTAGGAGAATGAGAGGTGATCTCATTGAAACATATAAAATTTTTAAGGGACTTGATAGTATTGATGCTGGGAGGATGTTCACTGGCTGGATAACCTACAACTAGGGGTCACAGTTTTAAAATAAGGGCTTTAGGACGAAGATGAGGAGAAATTTCTTCACTAAAAGGTTGAGAATCCTTGGAATTCTCTTCCCTGGAAAGCTGTTGATGCTCAGTCTTTGAGAATATTCAAGACAGAGATTGAAAGATTTTTGAGAACTAATGGTATGAAAGGATGTGTCAATACTGCAGAAAGTGGAGTTGAGGAGAAGATCAGCCAAGATCTTCACGAATGGCGGAGCAGGCTCGAAGAGCTGAATGGCCTACTCCTGCTTCTATTTCTTATGTTCTTATATCTACGATTGGAGGGTGACGCTCCATGTCAGGAGCTGACTTTTTAAAAGTATAAGTACATTTCTTAATCAACTTCTTCAATTGTTGATCTAGATATAGCACCTGCACCTGAGAAGTAGAAGGAAAACTTCTGCTGGCCCACCAGCCACTTGACACAACTTTGTGATGATGGAATCATACCATGGTTACAGCACCTTCCAAACCAGTGAACTCTTCCACCTAGAAGGACAAGGGCAGCAGTTGCATGGGAACACCATCACCTGCAAGTTCCCCTCCAAGCCACACATCATCCTGACTTGGAACTATATCACTGTCCCTTCACTGTCGCTGGGCCAAAATCCTGGAACTCCCTTTCCAACAGCACTGTGGGTATACTGCCCCACATGGATTGCAGTGGTTCAAGAAGGCAGCTCACCACCACCTTCTCAAGAGCAAATGGGATGGGCAATAAATGCAGTCCTAGCCAGCGTTGCCCACTTCCCAGGAACAAGTAAAAAAGAAAGGAGGCCATCTGACCTGTTGTGTCCATGCTGGCTCTCTGCAAGACTAACTCAGCTAGTCGCAGTCCCCTGCCTTTTCCCCAGAGCCCTGCAAATATTCTCTCTTCAGATAATTATTCAATTTCCTTTTGAAAGCCACAATTCAATCTACCTCCACCACATTCGCACGTAGTGCATTCCAGATCCTAACCACTTGTCGTGCAAAAAGTTTTTCCTCATGTCTCCTCTAGTTCTTTTGCCAATCACCTTAAATCGGTGTCCTCTGGTTCTCGACCCTTCCACCAATAGGAACAGTTTTTCCCTATCTACTCTCTCCAGACCCTTCATGATTTTGAGCGCATCTATCAAATCTCCTCTCAATCTTCTCTTCTCTGGGGAGAACAGCCCCAACTTCTCCAATCTATCCATGTGGTTGACTCTTAAATGCCCTCTGAAATGGCCAAGCAAGCCAATCAGTTGTATCAAACCGCTACAAAGTCAATAAGGAATCAAACCGGACAGACCACCCAGCATCAACCTAGGCACCGGAAACGACAACAGCAAACCCAGCCCTGTCGATCCTACTCACATCTGGGGCTTGTGCCAAAGTTGGGAGAGCTGTCCCACAGACTAGTCAAACAGCAGCGTGACATAGTCATACTCATGGAATCTGCCTTACAGACAATGTCCCAGACACTGCCATTACCATCCCTAGGTATGTCCTGTCCCACCTGCAGGACAGACCCAGCAGAGGTGGCAGCACAATGGTATACAGTTGGAGGGAGTTGCCCTGGCAGTCCTCAACATCGACTCCGGACCCCATGAAGTTTCATGGCATCAGGTCAAACATAGGTAAGGAAACCTCCTGCTGATTACCACTTACTGCATGTGCATCTCCAAGAGTGGTTCGGTATCACTATTACTGACCGAGTTGGCCGAGTCCTAAAGGACATGACTGCCACACTGGGTCTGCGGGAGGTGGTGAAGGAACCAACAAGAAGGAAAAACATACTTGACCTCGTCCTAACCAATCTGCCTGTTGCAGATGCATCGGTCTATGATAGTATTGGTAGGAGTGACCACCGCACAGTCCTTGTGGAGACTAAGTCCTGTCTTCACATTGAGGATACCCTCCATCGTGTTGTGTGGCACTACCACCGTGCTAAATAGGATAGATTTCGAACCGATCTAGCAACTCAAAGCTGGGCATCCATGAGGCGCTGTGGGCCATCAGCAGCAGCAGAATTGTACTCAACCACAAACTGTAACCTCATGCTTGGCATATCCCCTACTCTGCCATTACAATCAAGTTGGGGGAATCAACTCTGGGTCAATGAAGAGTGCAGCAGGGCATACCAGGACCAGCACCAGGAATACCTCAAAATGAGGTGTCAACCTGTTGAAGCTACAACCCAGGACTACTTGTGTGCGCCAAACAGCATAGGCAGCATGCAATAGACAGAGCTAAGCAATCCCACAACCAATGGATCAGATCCAAGTTCAGCAGTCTTGCCACATCCAGTCGTGAATGGTGGTGGACAATTAAACAACTAACTGGAGGAAACAAAAACAAGAAATGCTGGAATCACTCAGCATTTCTGAAGAAGGGTCACTGACCCGAAACGTTAACTCTGCTTCTCTTTCCACAGATGCTGCCAGACCTGCTGAGTGATTCCAGCATTTCTTGTTTTTGTTTCAGATTTCCAGCATCCGCAGTATTTTGCTTTTAACTAACTGGAGGAGGTGGCTGCACAAATATTCCTATCCTCAATGATGGGGGAGCCCAGCACATCAGTGCAAAAGATAAAGCTGAAGCATTTGCAACAATCTCCAGCCAGAAGTACCAAGTTAATGATCCATCTCCTCCTGAAGTCCCCAGCACCACAGATGTCAGTCTTCAACCAATTCAATTCACTCCACGTGATATCAAGAAATGGCTGAAGGCACTGGATACTGCAAAGGCTATGGGTCCTGACAAGATTCCGGCAATAGTACTGAAGACCTGTGCTCCAGAACTTGCCTTGACCCTAGCCAAGCTGTTCCAGTACAGCCACAACACTGGCATTTACCCTGCAATGTGGAAAATGTACACAAAAAGCAGGACAAAGCCAACCTGGCCAATTACCGCCCCATCAGTCCACTCTCAATCATCAGTAAAATGATGGAAGGTGTTGTCAACAGTGCTATCAAGCAGCACGCTTCGCAATAACCTGTTCAGTGATGCTCAGTTTGGGTTCTGCAGGGCCACTCAGCTCCTCACCTCGTTACAGCCTTGGTTCAAATATGGACAAAAGAGCTGAACTCAAGAGTTGAGATGAGAGTGAGTGCCCTTGACCTCAAGGCAGCATTTGACCCAGTATGGCATCAAGGAGCCCTAGAAAAATTGGAGTCAATGGGAATCAGGGGCAAAACTCTCTGCTGGTTGGAATCATACCTAGTGCAAAAGAAAATGGTTGTGTTTGTTGGAGGTCAATTGTCTCAGCTCCAAGACATCATTGCAGGAGTTCCTCAGGGTAGTGTCCTAGGCCAAACCATTTTCAGCTGCTTCATCAATAACCTTCCTTCAATCATAAGGTCAGAAGTGGGGCTGCTCACTGATGATTGCACAATGTTCAGCACCATTCGTGACTCAGACACGGAAGCAGTCCATGTAGAAATGCATGGACAATATCCAGGCTTGGGCTGATAAGTGGCAAGTAACATTCGCGCCACACAAGTGCCAGGCAATGACCATCTCCAACAGGAGAGAATCTAACCATCTCCCCTTGACATTTAACAGCATTACGATCGCTGAAACCCCCACTATCAACAACCCAGGGGTTCCCATTGACCAAAAACTGAACTTGAGTAGCCATATAAATACCGTTGCTACAAGAGCAGGTCAGAGGCTAGGAATCCTGTGGCAAGTAACTCACCTCCTGACTCCCCAGAGCCTGTCCAGCATCTAAAAGGCACAAGTCAGGATTGTGATGGAATAGTCTGCACTTACCTGGATGGATGCAGCTCCAACAACACTCAAGAAGCTCAACACCATCCAGGACAAAGCAGTCTGCTTGATTGGCACCCCATCCACAAACATTCACTCCCTCCAGCACCGACGCACAGTGGCAGCAGTGTGTACCATCTACAAGATGCATTGCAGCAACACACCAAGGCTCCTTAAAAAGCACCTTCCAAACCTGCGACCTCTACCATCTGGAAGGACAAGGGCAGCAGATGCATGGAAACACCAGCACCTGCAAGTTCCCCTACAAGTCACACACCATCCTGACTTGGAACTATATCACCGTTCCTTCACTGTTGCTGGGTCAAAATCCTGGAACTCCCTTCCTAACAGCACTGTGGGTAACCTACCCCGCATGCAATGCAGTGGGTCCAGGTGGCGGCTCATCGGCACCTTTTCAAGGGCAATTAGGGATGGGCAATAAATGCCGTCCTAGATAGCGACATCCACATCCCATGAACAAATAAAAAAAATGTGACTGATGTTCCTCATCCCTGGAACCATTCTCGTGAATCTTTTCTGCATCCTCTCAAATGCCTTCACATCCTTCCTAAAATATGGTGCCCAAAACTGCACACAATAGTCCAGTTGAGGCCGAACCAGTGTTTAATCATAACTTCCTTGTTTTTGTGCTCTATTCCCCTCTTCATAAAGCCCAGAAACTGCTTGCTTTTATTAACTGTTTTCTCAACGTGCTCAGCCTCTTTCAATGATTTTTGCACATATACCACTAGGTTCATCTGGTCCTTCACCCCCTTCAGAATTGTACCCTTTCATTTATATCACCTTTCCTCATTCTTCCTCCTGAAATGAATCACTTCTGTCTTCTCTGCATTAAATTTTATCTGCCCACTTGTCAGCCCAGTCCATCATCCTGTCCGTGACTTCTTGAAGTCTATCACTATCCTCCTCACAGATCACAATATTTCTAAGTTTTGTGTCGTCCAAAATTTTGAAATTGTGCCCTGTACATCCAAGTCTAGGCCTTTAATATAGATCAAGAAAAGCAGGGATCCTAACACCGACCCCTGGGGAACCCCACTATATACTTCCTTCCATTCCGAAAAACAACCATTCACAACTACTCTCTGTTTCCTGTCACTCAGCCAATTTTGTATCCATGCTGCTATTGTCCTTTTTATTCTGTGGATTCTAACTTTGCTGACAAGCCTGGTATGTGGCACTTTATCAAATGCCTTTTGGAAGTCCATGTACATCACATCTATGCATAACCCTCATCGACCCTCTCTGTTAACTCAAGAAAACTCAATCAAGTTAGTTAAACATGATTGGCCTTTAACAAATCCATGATGGCTTTCCTTAATTAATCCACACTTGTCCAGCGGAGTATTAATTTTGTCCCAAGTTAGCATTTTTAAAAGCTTTCCTGTCACTGAGGTTAAATTGACAGGCCTGCAGTTGCTGGATTTATACTTAAATCTTGTTCACACAGGGGTGTAACATTTGCAAATTTCTAGTCCTCTGGCATCACCCCTGTATCTAAGGAGGATTGGAAGATTACGGCCAGTACCTCTGCAATTTCCACCCTTACTTCTCCCAGTATCCTCGGATGCATCTTATCCAGTCCTGGTAACTTAACAACTTTAAGCACAGCTAGGCTTTCTATTATCTCATCTTAATCAATTTTTAGCCCATCCAGTGTCTCAACTACCTCCTCCTTCACCTTGACTTGGGCAGCATCTTCTTCCGTGGTAAAGACCGATGCAAAGTACTCATTTAGAACCTCAGCCATGCTTCCTGCCTCCATAAATAAATCCTCTCTAGGTCCCTAATTGGCCTCACCTCTCTTTTTACTATTTATATGCTTATGGAAGACTTTTGTCCTTCTCTGTCCAACTAGTCATAGATAGCATTTCTAATGATTCTCTCAAGCGCCTACCCTATTAATGATGTCAAACTAACAGGCCTATAATTGCCCAGATCTCTGTTATCTCCATTTTAAACATTGTAATTAAATTACCATCTTTCCATCTAAGGGAACAGTCCCTGACTCTAATGAGTTATTAAAGGTACAGGCAAGAGGCTCGCAAAGCACCTGCCCCATTTCCTTGAGAACCCTTGGAGGGATGTCATCCGATCTGCTGCCCTGCCTACTTTAAGGTTCCTAATTCTAACCAATATGCTCATCTGTTTTAATATTAACAATTTTATTGTCAACATCAGTAAATTCTGCCACAAAAGCAAAGTACTGCGTATGCTGGAAATCTGAAATAAAAGCAGAAAGTAATGAAAATACTTAGCAGCTTTGGCGGCATCTGCGGAGAGCGAAACAGAGTTAATGGATAGAATTTTACCAGCTGTGCAGAGGCAGTTTTGTGGAGCAGGGACGGGCTGAAACGATGGGCTGGATTTAGTTCCCAGCGCCGGGCTGTAAAGGTGAGGGAAACCCGTCTTGGCCTTTCAGAGCCTCCCTGGCACAATTCAACGGTGCTCAGGCAACTGAGACACCAATGCTGGGACCCCCAACCCTTTAAAGATGGGGATCCAGCCTCAAAGAGCAACCAATCAGATAGCCAGCAGCTCAGTAGTATTGGCAGCACCACCAGGAGCTGTGGACACTACCGGTACGACAGGAGGTCAGGGAGCAGGCCCAGCGCTGGAGACCGGGAGAGAAGATAAGTGAGGTGGGATCGCCAGGGCCAGTCTGAAAATTCTATGGGCAACCCCCCCGCATCCCCCCCCCCCCCGCCTCCTAGCCTATCTCCAGGCGGCCAATTAAATCCAACCCAATGTGTCTAGCAGGAGAGCCCAGGTCGTGGATCTTTGGAAGGAAGTAGAAGCGGGTTCTTCAGGGTTGAGGGACAATGAGGTTGCAGCAGTGGAGGGAACAGCTCCAGAGGAGATGAGGTGACAGTCTTGGAAACGATGGCTTCTTGGTGGTGCGGTCATGGTCCAGGGAAGTGGGAGGAAGTGTCAGAGAGTTGGCATTCAGTCTTTGCTAGGTTGAAGTTGGTTCACCAAACTTGTCCCATTTACACTCTCTCTGAATTAATGCTTTGTCTTTTACTCCAAATATTAGTATTCCTTTTGCCTTTTATTCCGTGACATCTGTCATTTAATTTCTCCTTCCCTCTGCCCTGTCACACACCTTCCCTTTTGTTCTTCTTACCCCTCCCCCCTTTCACTTGCCAGTTCTGATGAAAGCTTGGGCTGGATTTTGTGTAGGAGGTGGGGCTTCCGGTGGCAGGCTGAAAAGGCAGGGGGAGCCCCGTCTCTGCATTTACGCAGCCTGAAGGTGTAATCGTCTGGTGTTCTTTAGTTAAACATTCATGAGCTGGGATCCCAGTTCCTTTAAAGATGGGGATGCTGCCTCCTTGAGCTGCCGGCCAGACAGTGGGTGAACAGCAGTTGCGGGCGGTAAAGTTGTTCCTGGTGGGGGGCCCACAGAGGAGGGCACCTCCAAGCCTGAAGGGAGGGCACTTCATGTTGCAAGGCATCCTCCCCACATGGCGGAGGCCCACCCTCCTCACCCACCACCCCCGGCGCTGATAAGATCCCAGCGGCAGCAGGACCAGGCCCTTAACAGGCCACTTAAGGGCCTCAATTAGCCTCTGGGCGGGAAGGTCATCATCAGCCTATCCTGGCCTGGGAAGATCACTTGGGAATGGGGGGGCAATGAGCTCTCCACCCTGCTGCCCTCCTACCACCTGTCACGATACACAGTGCCCTCGCCTCCTTCCCTGCCTCAGGTGGCCCATAAAATCCCAGCTGTTAACTCTACTTCTATCTCCACGGATGCTGCCAGATCTGCTGAGTATTTCCAACACTTTCTGTTTATATTTCAGATTTCCAGCATCCGCAGGATTTTGCTTTTACATTATTGTCCCATTGCCATCACTTTTTCCTTGCTTTCCTTTTGCCATTCCACCCGATCATAGACCTTCCCCTTTGTTCTTCCTCTTTTCCTCCCTTTCTCTACCTCTGCACTTGCTTAAAACCTGTCACATCTCTAACTTTTTCCAATACTGATGATAGGTCATCTACCTGAAACATTAATTTTGTTTCTCTCCCCACAGTGAAAACCAACGCAAAGCATTAATTTAGTAATGTAGGTAAACACAGTGGAAGAGAGAGAGAAAGAGCGCACAAGAGAAATATGGAAAGAAGGAAAGAGTTTTTGTGCACAAAAGCAAAAAAATGCAGATGTTGAAAATGTGAAATAGGTAACATCCCAAAAATCGACAATATCCTAATTAACAGCCTAGCCAATCTCAGTGTTCAGCTTGGGAATTCCATTGTGCAGCCCAATAGCAGTGAAGGATTTAAAGCAGGAAGAAGAGGAAAGAAAAGGTAGAATTGCAGCTCAGGTGTCTAATTCCCATTTAAGTGCATAAGAACATAAGAAATAGGAGCAGCAGTAGGACATTCAGAGCTTCAAATCTGCCCTGCCATTTAATAAAATCATGACTGTTCTTCTACTTCAATTCACCTTCCTGAACTATCCCTGTATCTCTTGTTTTCCTTAGCATCCAAAAATCTGTCAGTCTTGGTCTAGAATATTCTCATTGACTGAGCATCCAAATATCCCTGGGGTAAAGAATTTCAAAGATTCACAACCCTTTGAGTGAAGAAATTTCTCATCTCACACTTTTAAATGGCTGATCACTTATTCTGAGACTGTGCCTCCATGTTCTAGCCTCCCCAATCAGGGGAAACATCTTCCCAGCATCAAACCTGTCAAGACCTTTAAGAATTTTATATGTTTCAATAAGATGACCTTTCATTTTCCTAAACTGGGGAAGAGACCTAATCGACTCAATCTCTCCATATAGGACAATCCCCTCATCCCACAATCAGTCAAGCGAACTTTCTTGCACTTCCTCTAAGGCAAGTATATCTTTCTTCCAGTAAGGAGACAAACACTGTTCACGGTACTTGGAATGTGGTCACACCAAAGCCCTATATAATTGCTGTCCGACTTCTTTACTCTTAACTCCAATCCTTCTGTAATAAAAACTAACACACTATTGCTTTTCTAATTCTTTGTTCTACCTGCATGTTAACTTTTTGTGATTTGGATACAAAGACAGACAGGCCCACCTGAATACCAACCTTTCCATATCTCTCACCATTTAAAAATATTCTGCTTTTCTATTTTTCGTACCAAAGTAGATAACTTCACATTTCTCCACATTATTCCCCATTCATTTAACCAGTCAGCTGTGGCTTAGTCAGTCGCACTCTCACCTGAGTCAGAGCATCAAAGGTTCAAGCCCCACTCCAGAAATTTGGGGCTGAATCTTTGGGTCCCAGTGGAGGCGGGTGGGTGTTGAATATACTGGCACCAACCAGCATGCAGGTATCTTGATGCTGTTCCTGGCGCCAACTATCTTCACCAGGGTGGGTGGAGACCACCCTGCAATCCCACCCGATCCATGATTAAAGCCAATGAAACTGGTTTAACAGCTTGTTAACGGGTGATGTTGTGACCATCGTGGAGGCACATGGGCTGCATGCACTGTCTGGGGCAGCCCAGCTGAATGGAGGTGGGCACACAGTGGATAGCTAGTCATGGCGGCCCCAGGGAATTAGCTGGGTCCCATAAAATAATGAATGGAGCAGACGGGGACACACCTATTGGGAGACAGGAGGGCACGGGAGAGGAAAGAGGGGCAGGAAGGCAATGGAGGCCATGCCTTCAACACAGAATTTACTACCAAAACCAGAGCTACCTAGAGATGACCAAGACCCAGTGCTGCAGGAGACTGTGACTCTTCAGCAGATGGTCACTGACACCTGTGCCCTTGTTGCCGAACACATTGCATCTCACAGCACTGGTCACCATGCCCTGCCAGTGGCTGTCAAAGTCACTGTGGCTTTGAACTTCTTCACTTCTGGCTCCTTCCAAGGATCAGCTGTGGATCTTGGTGGTATCTTGCAAATGGCTGCACACCACTGCATTTCGCAGGTTACTCATGACCTTTTTGCCAGAGCTGGATAGTACATTCATTTGACGATGGACACGGCCTCGCAGGGACTGAGGACATTGGGTTTTGCCTGCATCGCTGGATTCTCCCAGGTGCAGCCATGTGGCCATCAAGGTACCCAGTGGCCAGCCAATGAGATCCACCAATAGAAAGGGCTTCAACGCCCTCAATGTCCAACTAGTCTGCAACTATGACAAGAGCTTCTTCCATATGTGCGCTCGCTTTTCTGGCAGTTGACATAACTCCTTCATCCTCCAGCAGTCCAGGCTGCATCAGATCTTCACTTCAACCCCCAAAGTACATGGATGGAACCAAGGGGACAAGGAATTATCTTGGAGATGGCTACAGATCTACCTACAGGAGCCCCAGACAGAGATAATACAACCAATGCCACCTGCTCAGCAGAACAACTATTGAACAGGCCATTGGCCTTTTAAAGATGAGATTCTGGTGCCTCCAATATCTTCCTGCAAGGGTCTCAGTTATTGTGGTGGTCTTCTGAGCTCTTCATAACATGGCTCTCCAGAGATGTGTGGACCTTGACAATGAGATCCTGGAAGGAGACTGCTCATTGGGGAAAGAGCAGGACTAGGAGGTAAAAGAGGAGGAGGAAGATAAGACAGATGGAGATGTCGCCGAACAGAAAGGTGCCCTGCTGCATGATGAGTTGGCCTGCTCCTGCCACCCACCAGGAAGAGGAGCTCCCTCCCCTCCCTCCCCTCCCTCATGGCCTCCAGCATTAGATCCAGATCTACATTGATGAAGCCAGGGTCTGCCCTGCTACAGATGCCGGGCCTCTGGCTCCCCGATGACATCTTGCTTTCCTCTGGTGTAGTGGAAGGCTTTAGCGCAAACTGAAAATCTCTCCCTCAGGACAACCAGCAGCTTCAGTGATGGTGCTGTGGGGAGTCCAAATGAGTCCCACATTTCATCTGGAACACCTCCGTTCCCACTGATCCACTGGCTCTACGTGGACTGGGAACCCGTATCCATACCAATTAAGGACGCACCCCCATGAAATTCTGAACTTTAGTCAGTTTCCCACTGGAGGTGGGTTTCTGACCCAAAAATAGACCTGGCCCCTGTTTCCTGCCTGGTGAAAATACAGCCCGAAGTATTTGTTTAACATTGCTGTCATCTTCTTATTTCCCATTATAATTTCTTCTGTCGCAACCTCTAAGGAACCCATGTTTACATTCATTCATCTCTTCCTTTGTTACATACTTGTAAAGGCTCTTACAATCTGTTTTTATATTTCTTGTTAGTTTACTCTCATATTCTATTGCTCCCTCTTTATCAATTTCTTGGTCATCTTTTGCTGATGTTTAAAACTCTCCCAATCCTCAGGTTTACTACTTTTTTTTGGAAAGATTATAAGTCTCTTCCTTTAGTCTAATACTATTGTCAGGCAAAGCCCCCTCCCCCCCCCCCCCCCCCCCACACCACCTGCCAAGACTGAGGCATATATTATTTCTCTACATGAACACTAAAGCTTAAAATTGCAAGCCCCTGACTGAAAAGACATTTGCATAGTAACAGACAGTGTTGGAAAAAGGACACCCAGTCATTGCTTCCCCAATACACAGAAGAAGTGGTCAGGCCTGTTTTAGTCACATGACTGACTGACTGACTGTTGGAGCTTTTTTGAATTTGAACTTCCAACAGGGGAAGAACTCAGAAAGCACTTTTCTCCTAGACTGAGAACATCTCTCTCCTGTCTGCTCTCATCTCGCTCTCACCAGCTTTGGAAACCATTGAAGACATATGAACACCAAAAGAGAAAAGTCTCCTACAGTGAACAAGGTTTAAGAAGAATATTGGGCCCCAATGAAAAGTAAGAGCTGTCTACAATCAAGGACTCTACAGCGAGCTGGAAACACAGAAACAGTCACAAGACCCCCCCTCCCCTCCTTTTAGAGACTGCCTCAAACCTCTCCATTTTATTTTTCTTCTGCACTTTTCTGCCCCTGTTTGCATGTGTGTATCGCTTGGCCATGTGAGCCGCATGGAAGATGGTAGGATCCCCAAGGACGCATTGTACAGCGAGCTCATCACTGGTATCAGACCCACCGGCCATCCATGCCTCCGCATGGACGTCAGCAAACGCGACATGAAGTCCTGCGACATTGATCACAAGTCGTGGGAGTCAGTTGCCAGCGATGGCCAGAGTTGGCGGACAGCTATAAAGGCGGGGCTAAAGACAGGCGAGTAGAAGAGACTTACAGTTAGCATGAAAAAAGACAGAAGTGTAAGGAAAGAGCCAACTGTGTCACAACCTCGACAACCAATCTTATCTGCAGCGTCTGTGGAAGAGTCTGTCACTCTAGAATTGGCCTTTATAGCCACTCCAGGCACTGCTCCACAAACCACTGACCACCTCTTGAGACAAGGAGGCCAAAGAAGAAGTATCGCTTGTGCATGCTAGCGTGGGCGCATCGTATATTCGTAGGTGTTAACTCTATTAGAGTTTAAGTTTAAGGTTTCATAAATTTCACTTTTCTCCTTTAAACCAATGAAAGCCTGTTTGTATTCATTTCTTTGTCTTATAATTGGAAAGCTGTGAACAAGGATTCACAAAGGTGGAGATCAAAACACAGAGTGTTTAAAAATAATACCCTGTTACAATAAGACCAGATGAAGACAGTAACAAACCCCTAGACACCTTTCTCACCTGGTCATAACACTATCTTTAATGTTTGTTGTTAGCCACAGTTAGACAACTTTTCCTGTGTTTTTTTATTCATTAAGTAAATGTATATTTGTTGAGAATTATGATTTTTTTAAATGTTTCTATTGGTTAACTGAAGTCATACCTTTTATTCTAATTTGAGATGTCCTATCTTGGCACCATTCCTCAGGCCTGCAAATTTCTTCTTCATCTATTCCATCCACCTACAGACATTGGCGATGGCAGTCACTCACTCAGTCTACCACCTGTTGCCATTGGGTGCTGCACATTGTAGCACAGAGAAGGGTTTCCCCATAATCCAAGTATGACTACCTCCTCCGTTGTACCTCTTCAGGCAAAGAATCCAAACTACCATCGTTGAAGGTGACTGATCTGCCCACATGATCTTCATTCTGACATAAAGAAACAGCTGGGGTTTTAATGGTGCAGCAATACTTTAGGCGTGTTAGCTCTGAACAATTGACTGTTATATCGAATGGCATTGTAAATGATTTCCCAAATTTGATCATTTTAGCAAAATGTCACATTTTAGAATGTGCTTACAGTTTCACTAGAAATAAGATGCAGAAAGATTCTCCCAAGAAACATGAGGAATTCTTACCCTAATGTATTTTATCATTGAATTAAAAGAAAACTTGAGGAGCTCAGACAAAAAAAAAATTCAACTTAAATGCATTTTGGTTTATTAGACTGTAAAATGAAACATTAGCCAAGTTTAATTTAAAGCAGTCACTTTTTAAGTATGCATTCATATTTCAGCCTGTCAATTGTAAAATCATTCAAACTGGTATTTTGTTCCCTTTTTAAGAAAAAGCAGATCATAAGATGATACATTCTAAATTCTGTCATCTCTGTGGGTGGGCCTCAGTAATTATGGAGAAGTCAACTTTCGAGAAAATATGCAAAGTGCTTTTGGAAACAATGTTAAAAATGTTAATCTGCCATGAAGAAGCCATTTTAATAATCAGTTATTTGATTTTTTTAAATTAAAAAGTGAATTGCCAAAGTGTGAACTATAAGCTAAAATGGCCTTGTGCTGAAAACTGTACTCATGGCCATTTAGTATTGGAGATACCTTTGTCTCAAATTTCTTCCATTAAATCAGCTTTTAAACTATGTAATTGGATGTGCGGGGGTGCTTGTGCCTTTCTCACCCCTCAGAAGTTGTGTTGCATTTGGAGACAGGTGCATGATGTTGCATATACACAGAGCTGTTGATAATAGTCTCTCCTGTTCCATCAGTACCAGCACAGTCTTTTCAATGGGGGACAGGGTATATCATTCCACTGGATCCTCACTGGTAGCAGCCTGCTGCCTGGTGTTACGTGCCACATTTTCCTGAAAGAGGGAAATGTTTCAGTGAGAGATTTGCGAGGTGATTGGGAAATGTGGCTGTCATGATTGATAAGCTGCCAATTTGTGTAAGAAGAGAGTTGTGAGTGTCAAGCCTGAAATGGTGGGCTGAATTTTTATAGCTTGCCGCCAATCTTGGTGGTGAGCTTCCAAGGTGGCGCAGCGCATGCGCAAGATGTGCATTGTGGAGCCGCTGTGATATTTTGCGTGGCGGCTCATTGTCATGGAGGGGGCGGATGCCCGCCGCCAATGACGTAGAAGGGGCAGGCGCTCTGTCCCCGACAATGGCGTCCGTCACAACCATGCAGGCGCAGCTCCATTTTTGAAGGGCTTCAAGCCCTTCCAGGTCATTACCATTTTTAAGGAGGAATGAATGGTACAATAAGATGAAAAAATTTAATAAAAGATCGGAGTCCCTCCCCCACCCCCCCAATGACCACAAAACTTTACTTCCCAACCCAAAATTTTCTCCTCGAACTTCATCACCTTTGGTCTTCAACACCTTCCCACCATCCCCTCAGCCAGTAGTAAGAGTTAAACCCGCTCTCCCCCCACCCCACCTCCCGCACTGAAAGTTTCACTCCTCCCCGGCCCCAGCCCCCCCACCAGTGTTACATCTCATATCTCCGAACGGAGATCTGAAGGCGCAGGACTTCTGGCCACCGGCAGGAATTTCAGCGTGGGTCGACCGTTGCTGCAGGGTAAGTAATTATTCATTCATTAAACTTTATCAACATATTTAAATTAAGGTTTTTTTGCCACGTGGTGGGGGAGCCGCGCCGAAGCCTCGCTGCAGCTGATAAAATTGGGTGGGACCTTCCCGACGTCGAGGTCTATGGCAGGTCTCCCCCAGTAGAATTTGCCGGGCCCCCCGGCCACAACCCCTGACATCAGGGGCCTGGTAAAATTCAGCCCGGTGAAGAATATTATGAAGTGTGTTGAGCTGATTGGAGCAGAGTGCAATCTTTGAGAATTGACGTAATTGCTTCATTGAATGCAGCTGTGCGTGGTGCAGTTATGATGTGAAGGCATTTGAACAGTCATCTTACCTTGACAACCCTAGTCAAGTCATTGAACTTCTGAAAGGGTGGTTGAGGCAGAAACCTTCATCGCATTTAAAAAACTCTTGAATATGTACTTGAGGTGCCATTATCACAGGGCTATGGACCAAGAGCTGGAAGGTGGGATTAGACTGGATAGTTCTTTTTCAGCTGGCCCGGACAGAATGAGCCGAATGGTAAATCTTTCTATGTTTCTTGTGGCACAGCATCCAGAACCTCGGAGCAATACTCCTGCCATTGACCTTATTGGCAATTTTCTTCTTCTGTTTCCTCATCATTAGTCTAGAGAGCTTCCTACCCCCCTGGAGGATAAAGTTTAGTTTAGAGATACAGCACTGAAACAGGCCCTTCGGCCCACTGAGTCTGTGCCGACCATCAACCACCCATTTTATACTAATCCTACACTAATTCCACATTACTACCACATCCCCACCTGTCCCTATATTTCCCTACCACCTACCTATACTAGAGGCAATTTATAAAGGCCAATTAACCTATCAACCAGCAAGTCTTTGGCATGTGGGAGGAAACCGGAGCACCCGGAGGAAACCCACGCAGACACTGGGAGAACTTGCAAACTCCACACAGGCAGTACCCAGAATTGAACCCGGGTCGCTGGAGCTGTGAGGCTGCGGTGCTAACCACTGCGCCACTCAAGGCATCTAGTGCAGCGTCTTCTTTTTATTCTTTCATGGGATGTGGAAGTCTCTTATAGGCCAGCATTTGTGCCCATCCCTAATTGCCCTTGAGAAAGTAGTGGTGAGCCACCGTCTTGAATCACTGCAGTCCATCTGCTGAGTGGCTTGCTGGGCCGTTGCAGAGGGCAGGTTAGACCAACCACATTGCTGTGGGTCTGGAGTTACATGAAGGCCAGACCAGGTCAGAATGGCAAATTTCTTTCCCTGAAGGACATTCGTGAACCAAATAGGTTTTTATGACAATTGATGAGAGTTTCATGACACCATTACTGAGACTAGCTTTCAATTCCAGATTTTTTATTAATTAATTGAATTTATTTATTAATTAAGCTACTGTGGTGGGATATTAACCCGTGTCCCAAGTGCATTAGCCTGGGCATCTAGAGTACTAGTCCAGTGACATTACCACTACGCCACCATCTCCCCTAAACCTTGGTCCCTGCTATCTCCCAGCTTCAGCCATTTCAGTCCTTCACACAGCCGTTCCTAAACACCACTTCTTGCAGCCACAATCCACCACCCCTTTAAGGCTGCTTTTTAATAGTATGGGCTCCTCCTGATAAGCATGCATCGAATGAACAGCACTGGTTGCATGCACAAATCATTAAGACTAGCAGGCAGTATGCATTTCAACTAGTGTGCATTCTTAGTGTATCTCCCCCAACAACACACATTTGTTGCTACCACCAGAAAAACCATGTTATCAGATGGCCCATAGTGCCTTTGGAGGGAGACAAATTGGAGCTTTCATGGATAGTAACACCATAAAGAATTAATATATAACAATGCAGCATAAAAACAACATTGGCTTTTGTGTTTTGCAAAAATCCTTTTGCAACAGTTTGGTCAAAATGCTTCATATTTCATACAAAGCTGAACTACAAAGCAACTTCAAAATGTTAAGAATGCATTATAATAGTAAGTAGGAAAGGAAAAATAGCATTTAAGTAAATCTCCTAATTTTTCCTCAATTCTGAACAAAGTGCTTCATTTTTTAATATACATAATTTATCTCCTTTAGTTTTCCACAGTTGTTTCTATTGAACAGAATAAAAAGGGTTGTGATGACCCAAATTTGGCTACACCTTACAGCTCCGACACTTGACTGAGTCTCCACCTCGTGAAATTTGCTTTGAATTTTCTCTTATGCAAACATTTCTCCATAATCAACCTGATAGTGTCGAAAGCAAGGTTTGGAGCTGGGTAGGTCCAGTTAATTACATAAATTAACCTGCCTGAACATTCCTGATGCCTTTATAATGCCCCTTTCACTGTGAATTCATATTTTATTTTACTATTCATGGAACGGTACCTCAGTGAGACAACACCTTCAGGAGAGGTGGGGAAGGGTAAATTGGCAAGAAAAAGAGGCCTGCAACGCCTTACAAAATATTTGTTATATGTAGCATTTTGACATAAAGAACATAAATTCCATTTGACCACAGCAAACATTCTTGGTCATGAACAGATGATGAATTAAATCATCTGCATAGTTTTGCAGGTGAATAAATTTATAACATTTATAATCTGTATCAAAAGAAAACGATGCAGTTATTTTTCCTGTTGAATAAATCTTCTTTGTATCACTGGCAGAATTTCATCTCATTCAAGCTGAAAGAATACCAGGAGCACTTTATCACAATATAATTTAGCAAATGTAAGATTCCTGCTCATAAAATTAGAGCAAACTGAAGAACTGCAGAGACTTAAGCCTTGATCTTCAATCATTCTTCATTGTTAAACTCAGTAGAAAAGCATAAAAAGACCAAGGATTGAACGGTCACTTTACCACCCTAGGAAAGGAATTCTTTAAACTGAAAATGACTCAAAGGATTTAGTAATAGGAGAAGATTGCATTCCTGGATTGCTTAGGCCCCTAGGGCTGTCTCAGAATTGCCTGCAGTGAGAGCAGATTATCACAGCAGGCAAGGACTAGTCTAAGTAGCAAATGTCTTGATAGAGCTGGCAGGAATTGTTGCATATTCCTGTGTCACTGTGAGTGACAACAACAGGATGCAATAACAGAATTACCTTTTCAACCCATCCTGTGCAACAGGAGCCTTATCTGAACGCCAGCAGTGAGGACGAAACACATTCCAACGTAGGTGAAGCCAAAGATCGAAACTAACTTGTTATCACATAGTTCATCTGAAATCTAACCTAATAATGAAAACATTTTACCAATATTAAGCTATTTTTAGATTTGACAGAAATACTTCCTTCATAGCATAATTATCAGTGTGATTTAGAATCCCTCAGCGAAAATTGTGAGGTTTGCTGATGAAGTGGAGACATATTAAGTATTTTAAAGTATCTGCTAGCTTGATGCTATGGTTCAGACATATGTTAGCCCACTCTGCCCAGCGTGAACAGAGTGTAGTGCAGTTCAAATCGCCTCCAAAAAACATATCCCCCTGTGCCAAACTCAATTCTCATCTGCGCCACCTTAATTGGGCATTCTTTTAGATGATGAAGGCACCACCCTGACACTCAAATAGGTGTCCTATAATGACATTTGAGCAGCAGTGGCATTTTAACCACTGACTGAGCAGACTGACTGCAGTAAAATAAGTATTAAACTTTCCTTTGTAGGGCAAGGAAGAGCAGGAGTATTCTTCTAGGCCCCACAAGGAATGCCTGCGCCTCTGCTGCTACAAGCTCCCCCCATCCCACAACTTACCTGAGTGCTGATGAGCAATCAGGGTTAAGGAAAATCCCAAAGCCTTTTATTCATATATAAGGAGCAAGAGGGTAACTAGAGAAAGGATTGGCCCACTCAAGGACAAAGGAGGAAAGTTATGAGTGGAGTCAGAGAAAATGGGTGAGATTCTAAACGAGTACTTTGCATCGGTATTCACCGAGGAGAGGGACATGACGGATGTTGAGGTTAGGGACAGATGTTTGATTACTCTAGGTCAAGTCGGCATAAGGAGACAGGAAGTGTTGGGTATTCTCAAAGGCATTAAGGTGGACAAGTCCCCAGGTCCGGATGGGATCTATCCCAGGTTACTGTGGGAAGCGAGAGAGGAAATAGCTGGGGCCTTAACAGATATCTTTGCAGCATCCTTAAACACGGGTGAGGTCCCGGAGGACTGGAGAATTGCTAATGTTGTCCCCTTGTTTAAGAAGGGTAGCAGGGAAAATCCAGGTAATTATAGACCAGTGAGCCTGACGTCAGTGGTAGGGAAGCTGCTGGAGAAGATACTGAGGGATAGGATCTATTCCCATTTGGAAGAAAATGGGCTTATCAGTGATAGGCAACATGGTTTTGTGCAGGGAAGTTCATGTCTTACCAACTTAATAGAATTCTTTGAGGAAGTGACAAAGTTGATTGATGAGGGAAGGGCTGTAGATGTCATATACATGGACTTCAGTAAGGCTTTTGATAAGGTTCCCCATGGTAGGCTGATGGAGAAAGTGAAGTCGCATGGGGTCCAGGGTGTACTAGCTAGATGGATAAAGATCTGGCTGGGCAACAGGAGACAGAGAGTAGCAGTGGAAGGGAGTTTCTCAAAATGGAGACGTGTGACCAGTGGTGTTCCACAGGGATCCGTGCTGGGACCACTGTTGTTTGTGATATACATAAATGATTTGGAGGAAAGTATAGGTGGTCTGATTAGCAAGTTTGCAGACGACACTAAGATTGGTGGAGTAGCAGATAGTGAAGGGGACTGTCAGAGAATACAGCAGAATATAGATAGATTGGAGGGTTGGGCAGAGAAATGGCAGATGGAGTTCAATCAGGGCAAATGCGAGGTGATGCATTTTGGAAGATCCAATTCAAGAGTGAACTATACAGTAAATGGAAAAGCCCTGGGGAAAATTGACGTCCAGAGAGATTTGGGTGTTCAGGTCCATTGTTCCCTGAAGGTGGCAACGCAGGTCAATAGAGTGATCAAGAAGGCATACGGCATGCTTTCCTTCATCGGACGGGGTATTGAGTACAAGGGTTGGCAGGTCATGTTACAGTTGTATAAGACTTTGGTTCGGCCACATTTGGAATACTGCGTGCAGTTCTGGTCGCCACATTACCAAAAGGATGTAGATGCTTTGGAGAGGGTGCAGAGGAGGTTCACCAGGATGTTGCCTGGTATGGAGGGCGCTAGCTATGAAGAGAGGTTGAGCAGATTAGGATTATTTTCATTAGAAAGACGGAGGTTGAGGGGGGACCTGATTGAGGTGTACAAAATCATGTGAGGTATAGACAGGGTGGATAGCAAGAAGCTTTATCCCAGAGTGGGGGGATTCAAATACTAGGGGTCACGAGTTCAAAGTGAGAGGGGCAAAGTTTAGGGGGGATATGCGTGGAAAGTTCTTTACGCAGAGGGTGGTGGGTGCCTGGAACGCGTTGCCAGCGGAGGTGGTAGACGCGGGCACGATAGCGTCTTTTAAGATGTATCTAGACAGATACATGAATGGGCAGGAAGCAAAGAGATACAGACCCTTAGAAAATAGGCGACATGTGTAGATAGAGGATCTGGATCGGTGCCGGCTTGGAGGGCCGAAGGGCCTGTTCCTGTGCTGTAATTTTCTTTGTTCTTTGTTTGTTCTTTGAGTGACCTCAGTGTTGTCCAATCTTCACCTTCTGGCAGCTAACCAGCTGCCTGCTTCTACTTGTTTTGTATGGGCATGTAGTCGGTGTGATGTAACTGAGTCCTGAGAATTAATTGGTTTAGAAATGAGTTCAGGTCTGTGTTGTAACCAGACAGCTTTGAACAAAATACCAATGGGGTGCAATTTGTAATGATGCTGTGGACTACCACAAACACTTATTTTTATTCTCCAATTTTTTTCCCTCATGTTTGAAGGTGCTGATCCATCTTGGGATATGGGCTATGATTGGGACCTTTCCCGAGTGGCTATTCTTCAAGTGTGAGACGAGACAGTGAGCGTGAGCAGGCTATTCACCATGGCAACGTTGCAGCTGAACCCAGTCCTGTCTTCACCCAACATCCACAATATATTTTGCAGGAACTGTTGCATAGTGATCAGGAATAAAAATCCCAGTTGATTTTCCCTTTTCTGACTCAGGGTGGTGACGCTCGCTTTAGTAGGCTTGGAAATCAGAATATTGTGCAGACTTTTGAAAACGCTGTTTCAGATCAGTGTGAAATGTTAGCCTAATTACGTGCATTCCTTCATCAACTATGTATGTTGTTTTCTCTTTTCTTTAGGTGTCCACATGTCACACACATGTCACAGCTGTTCCAGTACAGCAACAACACTGGCATCTATCCGGCAATGTGGAAAATTGCCCAAGTATGGATGAGCGAACTGACCACAGCACCGTGGTTCAGAGTGCCGTTCAAATGGGGGGGAGAAAAGAGAAATGGAGTAGTAACAAGGGATAGCATAGTTAGGGGAATAGATACTGTTCTTTGCAGCAAAGACAGGGAGTCCCAAAGGCTGTGTTGCCTACCTGGTACCAAGGAAGGACATCTCTTCTGGGCTGGAGAGGAACTTGGAGCGGGAGGGGAAGGATCCAGTTGTCGTGGTCCACGTAGGTACCAAAGACATAGGTAGGACTAGGAAAGAGGTTCTGCTGAGGGACTATGAGCAGCTTGGGGCCAAATTAAAAAGCAGAACCAAAAAGCAGAAAGGTAACAATCTCCAGATTACTACCTGAGCCACGTGCAAATTGGGGTAGGGTAAATAAGATTAGAGAGGTAAACGCGTGGCTCAAAGATTGGTGTGGGAGAAATGGGTTCCGATTCATGGGCACTGGCACCAGTACTGGGGAAGGAGCGAGCTGTTCCGTTGGGACGGGCTTCATTTGAACCATGCTGGGACCAGTGTCCTGGCGAATCGTATAACTATGGTTGTAGATAGGACTTTAAACTAATTAGTGGCAGGGGAGGGTTCAATCGAGAGGAAGGTTAAAAAATCAAAAAGAAATGAGAGAGCAGAGGTGCAGGATAGTGGAGAGGTGAACAGTAAACAAAATGTAACAGGAAGGGGCAGAAAATATAAGCAGAAGAGTGCAGCAGAAATTAGAACCAGAATGAGTAATAATGGTAAAAAGTCAAAGCTTAAGGCTCTTTACCTGAATGCACGCAGTATTTGTAAAAAGATAGTTGAGTTGACGGCACAAATAGAAAGAAATGAATATGTCTTGATAGCAATTACGGAGATGTGGTTGCAGGGTGACCAAGACTGGGAACTCAATATTCAAGGGTATTCGACGTTCCAGAAAAATAGGCAAAAAGGAAAAGGAGGTGGGATAGCTTTGTTAATAAAGGAAGGTATCAGTGCGGTGATGATTAGTGATAAAGGTGCACTGGATTGTGATGTGGAATCAGTTTGTGTGGTAATAAGGAATAGCAAAGGAAAGAAGTCACGGGTGCGAGCCATCTATAGGCCCCCAAACAGTTGCCTCACTGTAAGACAAAGTATAAATTGAGAAATAACGGAGGCATGTAAGAAGGGCGCTACAATTGTCATGAGTGATTTTAATCTGCATATTGACTGGACAAATCAGATTGGCAGAGGTAACATGGAAGACAAATTTATAATGTGCATCAGGGATTGTTACTTAGAGCAATACGTTGCAGAATCTACCCGGGAACAGGTTATTTTAGATCTAGTAATGTGTAATGAGGTAGGATTATTAAGAGATATTGTAGTTAAGGATCCTCTAGGGGATAGAGATCACAATATGGTAGAATTTCAAATTCAGTTTGAGGGCGAGCAACTCGGGTCTCAAACCAGTGTCCTCAACTTAAACAAGGGCAATTACGGAGGTATGATGAAAGAGTTGTCTAAAGCTGGCTGGCAAAATAGACGAAGGGGAAGGTCATTGGATGAGCAGTGGCAGATATTTAAGCAGATATTTCATAACGCTCAGCAAAAATTTATCCCAGTCAAAAAGAAGGACTCGATGAGAAGGATGAACCACCCGTGGTTAACAAAGGCGGTCAAGGACAGTATCCAATCAAAAACTAAGGCATACAAAGGGACGAAAACTAGTGGTAGGCCAGAGGATTGGGAACTTTTTTTAGGAACTAGCAGCAGATGACTAAAAAGCTAATAAAGAGGAGAAAATTGATTATAAAAGTAAATTGGCAAGAAATATAAAAACAAACAGCAAGAGCTTCTATGGGTATATAAAAAGAAAGGGAGTAGCTAAAGTGAGCGTGGGACCCTTGGAGGATGCGACTGGAGAATTGATTACGGGGAACAGGGAAATGGCATATAATTTCAACCAATATTTTGCATTGGTCTTCACGGTGGAGGACACTATAAACATTACACAGATATCAGATAGGCAAGGAGCTAATGGGAGGAAAGATCTTGTAACAGTCTCTATCACAAGGGACAAAGTATTTGACAAACTAATGGGACTAAAGGCAGTCAGGTCGCCAGGACCTGATGGCCTGCATCCAAGGGTTTTAAAGGAAGTGGCTGCGGAGATAGTGGAGGCATTGGTTGCAATATTCCAGAACTCACTGGCTTCTGGGAGGGTCTCAGCGGATTGGAAAACCACTAATGTGATGCCCCTGTTCAAGAAGGGAGGGAGATAAAAAGCAGGAAACTATAGGCCAGTCAGCCTAACATCGGTCATCTGGAAAACGCTAGAGTCCATTATTAAGGAAGAAATAGCAGCACATTTAGAAAAGCTTAATGCAATCAAAGAGAGTCAACATGGTTTTGTGAAAGGGAAATCATGTTTAACAAATTTGCTAGAGTTCTTTGAGGATATAACAAGCAGAGTTGATAAAGGGGAACCGGTCGATGTAGTGTATTTGGATTTCCAAACGGCATTTGATAAGGTGCCACATAAAAGATTATTGCACAAGATAGGAGCTCACAGTATTGGGGGTAACGTATTAGCATGGATTGAGGATTGGTTAACTCACAGAAGACAGAGAGTCGGGATTAATGGGTCTTTTTCATGTTGGAAAGACGTAACTAGAGGAGTGCCACAAGGATCAGTCCTAGGGCCTCAATTATTTACTATCTATATTAATGACTTGGAGGAGGGGGCAGAGTGTAATATATCTAAATTTGCTGACGATACAAAAATAGGTGGGAGGGCATGGTGTGATGAGGATATAAGAAATCTGCAAGGGGATATAGATAGGTTGAGTGAGTGGGCAAAAACTTGGCAGATGGAGTTTAATGTATGAAAGTGTGAGGTCATGCACTTTGGTAGGAAGAATCAAAAGGCAGACTATTATTTAAATGTAGAGAGACTCCAAAATAGTGCAGCACAGAGGGATCTGGGTGTTCTTGTGCATGAAATACAAAATGTTAGCATGCAGGTACAGCAAGTAATTAAGAAGGCAAATGGAATTTTGGCCTTTATTGCTAGGGGGTTGGAATTTAAAAATAGGGATGTCTTACAACTGTACAGGTGTTGGTGAGGCCACACCTGGAGTACTGTGTACAGTTTTGGTTCCCGTATTTAAGAAAGGATATACTGGCATTGGAGGCAGTTCAAAAGAGATTCACTAGGCTGATTCCTGGGATGAAGGGGTTGACTTATCAAGAACGGCTAAACAGGTTAGGCCTTTATTCATTAGAGTTCAGAAGAATGAGGGATGATCTTATTGAAATGTACAAGATTCTGAGGGGGTTCAAAAGGGTAGATGTTGAGAAGATATTTCCACTAGTGGGGGGATCTCGAACTAGGGGACATAGATACAGAATAAGGGGACATTCATTTAAAACTGAGATGCAAAGGAATTTCTTCTCTCAGAGGGTAGTGAATGTCTGGAATTCTCTACTCCAGAGAGTTGTGGAGGCTAGATCACTGAATGTATTTAAAGAGGAGGTAGATAGATTTTTGAAATATTGGGGAGTTGAGGGCTATGAGGAGCTGGCACGAAAGAGGAGTTGAGGTCTGGGGCAGATCAGCCATGATCTTATTGAATGGCGGGGCAGGCTTGAGAGGCCAAATGGTTTACTCCTGCTCCTATTTCTTATGTTCTTATGTACACAAAAAGCAGGACAAATCCAACCTGGCCAATTACCGTCCTATCAGTCTGCTCTCAATCATACGAACATACGAATTAGGAGCAGGAGTAGGCCACTTGGCCCCTCGAGTCTGCTCCAACATTCAATAAGTTCATGGCTGAACTGATTACTCCATGTTCCCACCTACCTTTACCTAACCTTTCACCACCTTGTTTATCAAGAATCTATCTACCTCTGCCTAAAAAATATTCAAAGACACTGCTTCCACTGCCTTTTGAAGAAGAGAGTTCCAAAGACTCACGATACTCTGTCAGAAAAAATTTCTCCTCATCTCTGTCTTAAATGGGGATGCTTTATTTTTAAATAGTGATCCCGAGTTCTAGATTATCCCACAAGAGGAAACATCCTTTCCACATCCGCCCTGTCAAGACCGCTCCAGATTTTATATGTTTCAATCATGTTGTCTCTTACTCTTCCAAAATACAGCAGATACAAGCCGAGCCTACCCATCCTTTCCTCAGAAGACAACCCGCCCATTCCAGATATAAGTCTAGTAAACCTTCTCTGAAATGCTTCCAGCGCATTGATATTCTTCTTTAAATCAGGAGACCAATACTGTACACAGTATTCCAGATGTGGTCTCACCAATGCTCTGTATAACTGAAGCATAACCTTCCTACCTTCCCCTCGCAATAAACGATAATGTTCTATTAGTTTGCCTAATTACTTGCTGAACCTTCATACTAACCTAATGCTATTCATGGACTAGGACACCCAGATCCCTCTGCATCTCAGAGATCTGCAATCTCTTACCATTTAGATATATGCTTCTTTTTTATTCTTCCGGCAAAAATGGACAATTTCACATTTTCCCACATTATACTCCATTTGCCAATCCTTTCCCACTCACTTAACCTATTTATATCCCTTTGCAGCCTCCTTATATCCTCTTCTCACCCTACTTTCCTACCTATCTTTGTGACATCAGCAAATTTAGCAACCATACCTTTGGTCCCTTCATCCAAGTCATTTATATAAATTGTGCACAGATCCCTGTGGCACACCACTCTTTACATCATGCCAACCAGAAAATGACCCATTTATGCCTACTCTCTGTTTCCTGTTAGCTAGCCAATCTTCTATCCATGCCAAGATGGTACTCCCTACACTATGAGCTTTGATGCGGCACCTTATCAAATGCCTTCTGGAAATCTAAGTACAGTACATCCATGGGTTCCCTTTCATCCAAAGCACATGTTACTTCCTCAAAGAATGCCAATAAATTGGTTAAACATGATTTCCTTTTCACAAAACCATGTTGACTCTGCCTGATTACCTTGAATTTTTCTAAGTGCCCTGCTATAACGTCTTTAACAGCTTTTAACATTTTTCCTATAACAGTTGTTAAGCTAACTGGCCGTAGTTTCCTACTTTCTGTCTCCCTCCTATTTTGAATCAGCAAGTTGATGGAAGGGGTCGTCGACAGCGCTATCAAGTGGCACTTGCTCAGCAATAACCTGCTCACTGACGTTCAGTTTGGCTTCCTCCAGGGCCACTCCGCTCTTGACCTCATTATAGCCTGTGTCCAAACATGGACAAAAGAGCTGAACTCAAGGCAGCATTTGACTGAGCGTGGTATCAAGGAGCCCTAGCAAAACTGGAGTCAATGGGAATCGGGGGGAAAACTCTCTGCTGGTTGGAACCATACCATTCCTAATCAAGGAAGATGGTTGTGGTTGTCGGAGGTCAATCATCTCAGTCCCAGGACATCACTGCAGGAGTTCCTCAGAGTAGTGTCCTAGGCCCAACTATCTTCAACTGCTTCATCAATGACCTTCCCTCCATCATAAGCTCAGAATTGGGAGTGTTCGCTGATGATTGCACAATGTACAGCACCATTCGTGACTCCTCAGATAATGAAGCAACCCGTGTCCAGATGCAACAAGACCTGACAACGTTCAGGCGTGGGCTGGTAAATGGCAAGTAACATTTGTGCCACACAAGTGCCAGGCAATGACTATCTCAAACAAGAGAGAATCTAACCATCTCCCTGTGATGTTCAATGGTTTTATCATTGCTGAATCACTCACTATCAACATCCTGGAGGTTATTATTAACCAGAAACTGAACTGGAGTAGCCATATAAATACCATGGCTACAAGAGCAGGTCAGAGGCTAGAAATTCTGCAGCGAGTAAGTCACCTCCTGTCTCCCCAAAGCCTGTCCACCATCTACAAGGCACAAGTCAGGAGTGTGATGGAATACTCTCCACTTGCCTGGATGGGTGCAGCTCCAATAACACTCAAGAAGCTCAACACCATCCAGGACAACGTAGCCTGCTTGATTGGCACCCCATCCACCACCTTAAACATTCACTCTCTTCACCACCGATGCACAGTTTCAGGATTTTGACCCAGCGACAGTGAAGGAACGGCGATATAGTTCCAAGTCAGGATGGTGTGTGGCTTGGAGGGGAACTTGCAGGTGGTGGTGTTCCCAGGTATCTGCTGCCCTTGTCATTCTAGGTGGTAGAGGTTGCGGGTTTGGAAGGTGCTGCCTGAGTAGCCTAGGTGCATTGCTGCAGTGCATCTTGTAGATGGTACACACTGGTGCCACTGTGCGTTGGTGGTGAAGGGAGTGAATGTTGAAGGTTGTGGATGAGGTGCCAATCATGCGGGTTGCTTTGTCCTGGATGGTGTCAAGCTTCTTGAGTGTTGTTGGAGCTGCACCCATCCAGGCAAGTGGAGAGTATTTCATCACACTCCTGATTTGTGCCTTGTAGATGGTGGACAGGCTTTGGGGAGTCAGAAGGTGAGTTACTTGCCGCAGGATTCCTAGCCTCTGACCTGCTCGTAGCAACGGTATTTATACGGCTGTTCAGTTTCTGGTCAACGGTTGATAGTGGGGGATTCAACGATCGTATTGCTGTTGAATGTCAACGGGAGATTGTTAGATTCTCTCTTGTTGGAGATGGTCATTACCTGGCACTTGTGTGGCGCGAACGTTACTTGCCACTTATCAGCCCAAGCCTGGATATTGTCTAGATCTTGCTGCATTTCCACATGGACTGCTTTAGGATCTGAGGAGTCATGAATGGTGCTGAACATTGTGCAATCATCAGCGAACATCCCCTCTTCTGACCTTATGACTGAAGGAAGGTCATTGATGTAGCAGCTGAAGATGGTTGGGCCTCAGAAACTACCCTGAGGAACTCTTTTTTTTTTCTTTTTCTTGCAGGGCTACGGAGATAGAGCAAGGCGGGGGAATGGGACAGACTGGATTTCTCTACAGAGAGAGCCAGCATGGATTCGATGGACCGAATGGCCACCTGTGCTGCAATGACTCCAGGAGGAAGATCGGCAGGAAGTGAGTGCCAAAAAAGTTGAGTAATGACAGTGTGTGTGTCTCTTCTGCTATTCTCCAGTGTTGAGGCAAGATGAGGGATGTACAATTGTCAACCTTTAAACTGGGGAACAAGCCTCTGTTTAAGGCCATATTGGTGGAGAATTTACTGTGTCCAAGATTAAAGTCAACGGATTCTAAAAGATACTGCATTATTAAAACACTGTTTCGGCACAGCACTTCCATCTTATGAGACTTTATAATTTAGCTGGTGGGTTTGGGATTATCCTGAGGAACCCCTGCAGTGATGTCCTGGAGGTGAGGCAATTGACCTCCAACAACCACAAGCATCTTCCTTTGTGCTAGGCATGATTCCAACCAGTGTAGAGTTTTCCCCCTGCTTCCCATTGACTTCAGTTTTGCTAACGTTCCTTGATGCCATACTCAGTCAAATGCTGCCTTGATGTCAAGGGTTAGTCACTCTCACCTCACCTCACCCGCAATAGTCAGAGGGAGGTGGAGGAGCATATATGTAGGGAAATCACAGATAGGTGTAGGAATTATAGGGTTGTAATAGTAGGTGATTTTAACTTCCTTAATATTGACAGGGACTGCCTTAGTGCTAAGGGATCAGATGGGGAAGAATTTGTTAAGCGTGTCCAGGATAGTTTTCTGAAGCAGTATATTGATAAAAATTGATTAGAACCCTAATTAACTAATTAATAAGTAGAGTAACTAAACCAGAGGGAGGAGATTACTGTATTTAGTCAGCATTTAATATTTATAGTAGGAATCTAGCACTAGGGACCATATCGTTAATTATAACAATTTAGTAAGGATTTAATAAGTATTTATTTTTATTTATTAAATAGTGCAAGAAATGTCAGTTAGAGGGGTGAAGTGCTTCACCTGTGAGATGTGGGAAGTCCGTGACGCTTCCAGCGTTCCGGACGACTACATCTGCAGGAAGTGTACCCAGTTGCAGCTCCTCACAGACCGCATGGATCGGTTGGAGTGGCAACTGGATGCACTTAGGAGCATGGAGGTGGCAGACAGCGTCATAGACAGGAGTTTTAGAGAAGTGGTTACACCCAAGATGCAGGCAGATAGATGGGTGACCGATAGAAGGGGCGTGCAGGAATCCCCTGTGGCGATCCCCCTCTCTAACAAGTATACCGTTTTGGATACTGTTGGGGGGGATGGCCTATCAGGGGAAAACGGCAGCAGCCAGAGCAGTGGCACCACGGCTGGCACTGGCAGGGAGGGACAAAGCGCGGAAGAGCAATAGTTATAGGGGACTCTATAGTCAGGGGCACAGATAGGCGCTTCTGCGGACGTGAAAGAGACTCCAGGATGGTATGTTGCCTTCCTGGTGCCAGGGTCAAGGATGTCTCTGAACGGACAGGGGGCATTCTGAAGGGGGAGGGTGAACAGCCAGAGGTCGTGGTACACATCGGTACCAACGTCATAGGCAGGAAGCGTGACGAGGTCCTGCAGGGGGAGTTTAGGGAGTTAGGTAGAAAGTTAAAAGATAGGACCTCTAGGGTTGTAATCTCGGGATTACTCCCTGTGCCACGTGCCAGTGAGGCTAGAAATAGGAAGATAGTGCAGCTAAACACGTGGATGAACAGCTGGTGTCGAAGGGAGGGTTTCAGATATCTGGACCATTGGGATCTCTTCAGGGACAGATGAGACCTGTACAAGAAGGACGGGTTGCATCTAAATTGGATGGGCACAAATATCCTGGCTGCGAGGTGTGCTAGCGTCACTCAGGAGGGTTTAAACTAGTGTGGCAGGGGGGTGGGAACCAGAGCAGTAGGACAGCAAGTGAAATAAATGAGGGGGACCGAGTAAATAAGGCCAGTAAGACTAAGAGGAAGAGCAGGCAGGGAGATGTTGCGGAGCACAGCGGGACTGGTGGTCTGAAGTGCATTTGTTTCAATGCGAGAAGTATAACAGGTAAGGCAGAAGAACTTAGAGCTTGGATTAGTACTTGGAACTATGATGTTGTTGCTATTACAGAGAGTTGGTTCAGGGAAGGACAGGATTGGCATCTAAATGTTCCAGGATTTAGAAGCTTCAGGCGGGATAGAGGGGGATGGAAAAGGGGTGGGAGAGTTGCATTACTGGTTAAGGAGAATATCACAACTGTACTGTGGGAGGACACCTCAGAGGGATCATGCAGCGAGGCAATATGGATAGAGCTCAGGAATAGGAAGGGTGCAGTCACAATGTTGGGGGTTTACTACAGGCCTCCCAACAGCCAGCGGGAGATAGAGGAGCAGATATGTAGACAGATTTACGAAAGATGTAAAGATAACAGGGTTGTAGTTGTGGGTGCCCATAATTCCATAAGTGTTAAGGTACTTGTGGATAAGGATAAGAGTAGTCTCACAGCGACTGAAACAACACGGAAGGCAGCAGTTACGGGTTATAAGTCCAGCTAAATTGGTGTAGAGATTGGGCGCCACGGGTTGCCTTTGTCGGTGGGAGAGGTCATCGCACCTCACTGGACAGCTACCGCCCGCCTCAAACCGGGCAGCCCCCGGTCAATAAGGTTCTTTCCCACCACAGTCCACCTGCTTCAATGGATGCTTGGAGCTCAGGGTCATTGCCCAAAAGGTGGACTGCAACACCGCACCAAACAACATGAAAAAAGGAAAGAAGGTACCAGCCCTTCGCTTTGCAAGCTGGAACGTCAGAACTATGTGTCCTGGCCTGTCGGAAGACCTTACACAAATCAAAGATTCTCGGAAGACCGCCATCATTAACAATGAGCTCAGTAGACTCAATGTGGACATTGCAGCACTTCAGGAGACACACCTCCCCGCGAGTGAATCTCCAGCAGAGCAAGACTACACCTTCTTCTGGCAGGGCAGGGATCCTGAAGAACCAAGACAGCATGGAGTGGGCTTCGCCATCAGAAACTCCTTGCTCAGCATGATAGATCCTCCCTCAAATGGCTCGGAACGCATACTGTCCATCCGACTGCTCACCACCTCTGGTCCAGTACACCTACTCAGCATCTATGCTCCAACACTCTGCTCCCCATTTGAAGCTTAAGACCAGTTCTACGAGGAGGTCCATAACATCATTAGCAGCATCCCCAACTCCGAACACCTGTTCCTGCTGGGGGACTTTAATGCCAGGGTTGGGGCCGACCATGACTCATGGCCCTCCTGCCTTGGGCGCTATGGCGTTGGAGGGATGAATGAGAATGGGCAGAGACTGCTTGAGTTGAAACCTATTATAACCTCTGCATCACCAACTCGTTCTTTCACACTAAACCCTGTCACCAGGTTTCATGGAGGCACCCAAGATCGCGTCATTGGCACCAGCTAGACCTCATCGTCACAAGGCGAGCCTCCTTAAACAGTGTTCAAATCACACGCAGCTTCCACAGTGTGGACTGCGACACCGACCACTCCCTGGTGTGCAGCAAGGTCAGACTCAGACCAAAGAAGTTGCATCATTCCAAGCAGAAGGGCCACACGCGCATCAACATGAGCAGAATTTCTCATCCACAGCTATTACAAAAATTTTTAAATTCACTTGTAACAGCCCTTCAAAACACTCCCACAGGGGATGCTGACACCAAGTGGGCCCACATCAGAGACGCCATCTATGAGTCAGCTTTGACCACCTACGGGAAACGTGCAAAGAGAAATGCAGACTGGTTTCAATGTCACTTGAAGAGCTAGAACCTGTCATAGCCGCTAAGCGCATTGCACTGTTGAACTACAAGAAAGCCCCCAGCGAGTTAACATCCGTAGCACTTAAAGCAGCCAGAAGCACTGCAAAAAGAACAGCCAGGCGCTGCGCAAATGAATACTGGCAACACCTATGCAGTCATATTCAGTTGGCCTCAGACACCGGAAACATCAGAGGAATTTATGATGGCATTAAGAGAGCTTTTGGGCCAACCATCAAGAAGATCGCCCCCCTCAAATCTAAATCAGGGGACATAATCACTGACCAACACAAACAAATGGACCGCTGGGTTGAGCACTACATAGAACTGTACTCCAGGGAGAATGTTGTCACTGAGACCGCCCTCAATGCAGCCCACCCTCTACCAGTCATGGATGAGCTGGACATACAGCCAACAAAATCGGAACTCAGTGATGCCATTGATTCTCTAGCGAGTGGAAAAGCCCCTGGGAAGTACTGCATTACCCCTGGAATAATCAAGAGTGCCAAGCCTGCTATACTCTCAGCACTACATGAACTGTTATGCCTGTGTTGGGACAAGGGAGCAGTACCTCAGGACATGCGCAATGCCAATATCATCACCCTCTACAAAAACAAAGGTGATCGCGGTGACTGCAACAACTACCGTGGAATCTCCCTGCTCAGCATAGTGGGGAAAGTCTTTGCTCGAGGCGCTCTGAACAGGCTCCAGAAGCTGGCCGAGCGTGTCTACCCTGAGGCACAGTGTGGCTTCCGTGCAGAGAGATCGACCGTTGACATGCTGTTCTCCCTTCGTCAGATACAGGAGAAATGCCGCGAACAACAGATGCCCCACTACATTGCTTTCATTGACCTCACCAAAGCCTTTGATCTTGTCAGCAGACGTGGTCTCTTCAGTCCAGTAGAAAAGATTGGAAGTCCACCAAAGCTACGAAGTATCATCACCTCATTCCATGACAATATGAAAGGCACAATTCAACATGGCGGCACCTCATCAGACCCCTTTCCTATCCTGAGTGGCGTGAAACAGGGCTGTGTTCTCGCACCCACACATTTTGGGATTTTCTTCTCCCTGCTGCTTTCACATGCGTTCAAGTCTTCTGAAGAAGGAGTTTTCCTCCACACAAGATCTAGGGGCAGGTTGTTCAACCTTGCACATCTAAGAGCGAAGTCCAAAGTACGGAAAGTCCTCATCAGGGAACTCCTCTTTGCTGACGATGCTGCTTGAACATCTCACACTGAAGAGTGCCTGCAGAGTCTCATCGACAGGTTTGTGGCTGCCTGCAATGAATTTGGCCTAACCATCAGCCTCAAGAAAACGAACATCATGGGGCAGGACGTCAGAAATGCTTCATCCATCAATATTGGTGACCACGCTCTGGAAGTGATTCAACAGTTCACCTACCTAGGCTCAACTGTCACCAGTAACCTGTCTCTAGATGCAGAAATCAACAAGCGCATGGGAAAGGCTTCCACTGCTATGTCCAGACTGTCCAAGAGAGTGTGGGAAAATGGCGCACTGACACGGAACACAAAGGTCCGAGTGTATCAAGCCTGTGTCCTCAGTACCTTGCTCTATGGCAGCGAGGCCTGGACAACGTATGTCAGCCAAGAGCGACGTCTCAATTCATTCCATCTTCGCTGCCTCCGGAGAATACTTGGCATCAGGTGGCAGGACCGTATCTCCAACACAGAAGTCCTCGAGGCGGCCAACATCCCCAGCTTGTACACACTACTGAGTCAGCGGCGCTTGAGATGGCTTGGCCATGTGAGCCTCATGGAAGATGGCAGGATCCCCAAAGACACATTGTACAGCGAGCTCGCCACTGGTATCAGACCCATCGGCCGTCCACGTCTCCGCTTTAAAGACGTCTGCAAACGCGACATGAAATCCTGTGACATTGATCACAAGTCGTGGGAGTCAGTTGCCAGCGTTCGCCAGAGCTGGCAGGCAGTCATTCAGGCGGGTCTAAAGTGTGGAGAGTCGAAGAGGCTTAGCAGCTGGCAGGAAAAAAGACAAAAGCATAAGGTGAGAGCCAACTGTGTAACAGCCCCGAAAATCAAATTTTTCTGCAGTACCTGTGGAAGAGCCTGTCACTCTAGAATTGGCCTTTATAGCCACTCCAGGCGCTGCTCCACAAACCACTGACCACCTCCAGGCGCTTATCCATTGTCTCCCGAGACAAGGAGGCCAAAGAAGTCCTCGGGTGAGGGTGCTAAATTGGGGGAAGGCTAAATATAACAATATTAGGCAGGAACTGAAGAATTTAGATTGGGGGCGGCTGTTTGAGAGTAAATCAACATCTGACATGCGGGAGTCTTTCAAACGTCAGTTGATGAGAATCCAGGACCAGCATGTTCCTGTGAGGAAGAAGGATAAGTTTGGCAAGTTTCGGGAACCTTGGATAACCCGGGATATTGTGAGCCTCGTCAAAAAAAAAAGGAAGCGTTCGTCAGGGCTGGAAGGCTGGGAACAGAAGAATCCCTTGAGGAATATGAAGACAGTAGGAAGGATGATTGATGAAGGAAGGGCAGTGGATGTTATCTATATGGACTTCAGTAAAGCCTTTGACAAGGTCCCGCATGGCAGATTGGTACAAAAGGTGAAGTCACACGGGATCAGAGGGGAGCTGGCAAGCCGGATACAGAACTGGCTCGGTCATAGAAGACAGAGGATAGCAGTGGAAGGGTGCTTTTCTGAATGGAGGGATGTGACTAGTGGTGTTCTGCAGAGATCAGTGCTGGGACCTTTGCTTTTTGTAGTATATATAAATGATTTGGAGGAAAATGTAGCTGGTCTGATTAGTAAGTTTGCGGACGACACAAAGGTTGGTGGAGTTGCGGACAGTGATGAGGATTGTCAGAGGATACAGCAGGTTATAGATCGGTTGGAGACTTGGGCGGAGAAATGGCAGATGGGGTTTAATCCGGACAAATGTGAGGTAATGCATTTTGGAAGGTCGAATGCAGGTGGGAAGTATACAGTAAATGGCAGAACCCTTAGGAGTATTGACAGGCAGAGAGATCTGGGCGTACAGGTCCACAGGGCACTGAAAGTGGCAACACAGGTGGATAAGGCAGTCAAGAAGGCATACGGCATGCTTGCCTTCATCGGTCGGGGCATAGAGTATAAAAATTGGCAAGTCATGCTGCAGCTGTACAGAACTTTAGTTAGGCCACACTTAGAATATTGTGTGCAATTCTGGTCGCCACACAACCAGAAGGACGTGGAGGCTTTGGAGAGGGTACAGAAGAGGTTTACCAGGATGTTGCCTGGTCTGGAGGGCATTAGCTATGAGGAGAGGTTGGATAAACATGGATTGTTTTCACTGGAACGACGGAGGTGGAGAGGCAACATGATAGAGGTTTACAAAGTTATAAGCGGCATGGACAGAGTGGATAGTCAGAAGATTTTTCCCAGGGTGGAAGAGTCAGTTATTAGGGGACATAGGTTTAAGGTGAGAGGGGCAAAGTTTAGACGGGATGTGCAAGGCAAGTTCTTTACACAGAGGGTGGTGAGTGCCTGGAACCTGTTGCCGGGGAGGTGGTGGAAGCAGGTACCATGGAGACGTTTAAGAGGCATCTTGACAAATACATGAATAGGATGGGAATAGAGGGATACGGAAGTGCAGAAGGTTTTAGTTTAGGCAGGCATCAAGATTGGCGCAGGCTTGGAGGGCTGAATGGCCTCTTCCTGTGCTGTCCTGTTCTTTGTTCTTTGTTCTTTGATGGCTCTAGTAGAGAATGGGCTATACTCGACCTCCTCTCAGGAAATGAGGATGGGCAGGTGGTTGATGTGTCAGTAGGGGAGAACTTTGGGACCAGTGACCATAACTCTATTAGCTTCAAGATAGTTATGGAAAAGGATAGGACTGGTCCTCAGGTTGAAGTCCCAAATTGGGGGAAGGCTAATTTCGTTGGCATCAGTCAGGAACTCTCAAAAGTTGAATGGGAGAGGCTGTTTACAGGTAAAGGGACGTCTGGCAAGTGGGAGGCTTTTAAAAGTGAGATAGGAAGAGTTCAGGGCCGGCATGTTCCTGTTAGATGGAAGGGCAAGGCTGGCAGGTTTAGGGAACCTTGGTTGACGAGGGATATTGAGGGTCTGGTCAGGACAAAGAAGGAGGCACATGTCAGGTATAGGCAGCTGGGAACGAACGAGTCCCTCGAGGAGCACAAGGGATGTAAGACTACACTTAAGAAGGAAATTAGGAGGGCAAAAAGGGGCCATGGGATATCCCTGGCAGATAAGATTAAGGAGAATCCTAAAAGATTCTATAAGTATATTAAGAGTAAAAGGGTAGCTAAGGAGAGAGTAGGTCCCCTTAAGGATCAGTGTGGTAATCTATGTGTGGAGCCACGGGAAATGGGCGAGGTCTTAAATGAATATTTCTAGTCTGTATTTACTGTGGAGAAGCTCATGGAAGCCAGTGAGTTCAAGGGAGGGAACACCAATATCCTGGATCATATCAACATTACAAAGGAGGAGGTGTTGGAGGTTTTGAAGCGCATTAAGGTGGATAAATCCCCAGGGCCTGACCAGATGTATCCTGGGAAGCAAGGGAGGAGATGGCTGGGGCCCTGGCAGAAATTTTTGTACCATTGTTAGCCACGGGTGAGGTACCGGAAGACTGGAGGATAGCTAATGTTATGCCTTTATTTAAGAAGGGCAGCAGGGATAAGCTAGGGAACTACAGGCCGGTGAGCCTTACATCGGTGGTGAGAAAGTTATTGGAAGGGATTCTGAGAGACAGGATTTATATGCATTTGGAAAGGCATGGTCTGATTAGGGATAGTCAGCATGGCTTTGTGCGTGGGAAATCATGTCTCACGAATTTGATTGAGTTTTTCGAGGAGGTGACCATGAGGATTGACGAGGGCAGGGTGATGGACGTTGTCGACATGGACTTTAGCAAGGCCTTTGACAAGGTCCCGCATGGTAGGCCGGTCCGGAAGTTTCGAACACATGGGCTCCAGGGTGAGCTAGCAAATTGGATACAAAATTGGCTTGGTGATTGGAGGCAGAGGGTGGTAGTGGAGGGTTGTTTCTCAGATTGGAGGCCGATGACTAGTGGTGTGCCGCAGGGTTCGGTGCTGGGCCCTCTGTTGTTTGTCATATATATTAATGACTTAGATGTGAATGTAGGGGGCATGATTAGTAAGTTTGCAGATGAAAGCAAAATTGGTGGTATAGTGGACAGTGAAGAAGGTTGTCTAAGGTTACTACAGGATATAGATCAACTGGGAAAGTGGGCAAGGGAGTGGCAAATGGAATTTAATGCAGACAAGTGTGAAGTGAAGCATTTTGGGAAGTTAAACCAGGGCAGGACATATACCATGAATGGCAGGGCCCTGGGGAGTGTTCTTGAGCAGAGAGACCTTGGGGTGCAAGTACATAGTTCCTTGAAAGTGGCAACACAGGTAGACAGGGTGGTGAAGAAGGCATATGGCATGCTTGCCTTCATCGGCCGAGGCATTGAGTACAAGAGTTGGGACGTCATGTTACAGTTGTACATAACGTTGGTTAGGCCGCATTTGGAGTACTGTGTGCAGTTCTTGTCGCCGCACTGCAGGAAAGATGTGATTAAGCTAGAGAGGGTGCAGAAAAGATTCACAAGGATGTTGCCTGGTTTGGAGGGCTTGAGTTATCAAGAGAGATTGGATCGGCTGGGTCTGTTTTCCCTGGAGCGAAGGAGGCTGAGATGGGACATGATAGAGGGATATAAAATTATGAGAAGCATAGATAGTGTAGATAGCCAGAGTCTATTTCCCATGGTAGGGATGACTAAAACTAGAGGGCATAGATTTAAGGTGAGAGGGAGGAGGTTTAAAGGGGATCAAAGGGGTAGATTTTTCACACAAAGAATAGTGGGTATCTGGAATGAGCTGCCTGAGGAGGTGGTGGAGGCACGAACAGTAGCGACATTTAAGAGGCATCTGGACAGGTACTTGAATGAGCAAGGCATAGAGGGATATGGAATTAATGCAGGCAGGTGGGATTAGTATAGATAGGTATTATGGTTGGCATGGACGTGGTGGGCTGAAGGGACTGTTTCTGTGCTGTACGACTCTATGACTCTATGACACCTCTGATGTTCAGCTCTTTTGTCCACGTTTGAACCAAGGCTGCAATGAGGTCAGGAGCTGAGTGGCCCTGGCAGAACTCAAACTAAGCGTCACTGAGCAGGTTATTGCGAAGCAAGTGCGGCATGATATCACTGTCAATTATACCTTCCATCACTTTATTGATGATCGAGAGTAGACTGATGGGGCGGTAGTTGGCCGGGGTTGAATTTGCCTGCTTTGGACATACCTGGGCAATTTTCCACATTGCAGGGTAGATGCCAGTGTTGTAGCTGTACTGGAACAGCTTGGCTAGGGGCACGGCAAGTTCTGGAGCACAGGTCTTCAGTACTATTGCCGGCATATTGTCAGGGCCCATAGCCTTTGCAGTATCCAATGCCTTCAGTCGTTTCTTGATGTCATGCAGAGTGAATCGAATTGGCTGAAGACTGGGATCTGTGATGCTGGGGACTTCAGGAGGAGGCCGAGATGGATCATCCACTCGGCATTTCTGGCTGAAGATTGTTGCAAGTGCTTCAGCCTTATCTTTTGCCCGGATATGCTGGGCTCCCCCATCATTGAGGATAGGGATGTTTGTGGAGCCACTTCCTCCTGTTAGTTGTTTAATTGTCAACCGCTCACTACTGGACATGGCAGGACTGCAGATCTTCGATCTGATCCGTTGGTTGTGGGATCGCTTAGCTCTATCTATTACATGCTGCCTACGCTGTTTGGCACGCAAGTCGTCCTGGGTCGTAGCTTCACCATGTCGACACCTCATTTTGAGGTATGCCTGGTGCTGGTCCTGGTATGCCCTCCTGCTCTCTTCATTGAACCAGGGTTGATTCCCCAACTTGATGGTAATAGAGTAGGAGATATACTGGGCCATGAGGTTACAGATTGTGGTTGAGTACAATTCTGCTTCTGCTACTGATCCACAGCGTCTCATGGATGCCCAGTTTTGCATTGCTGGATCTTTTCAAAATCTATCCCATTTCGCACGGTGGTCGTGCCATACAACATGATGGAGCGTATCCTCAATGTGAAGACGAGATTTCGTCTCCACAAGAACTGTGCGGTGTTCACTCCTACCAATACTGTCATGGACAGATGCAGCTGCGGCAGGCAGATTGATGAGGATGACGTCAAGTATGTTTTTCCCTCTTGTTGGTTCCCTCACCACCTGCTGCAGACCCAGTCTACCAGCTATATCCTTTCAGACTCGGCCAGCTCAGTCAGTCGTGGTGCTATCAAGCTTCTCTTGGTGATGGACATTTTAGTCCCCCACACAGAGTACAATCTGCGCCCTTGCCACCCTCAGTGCTTTCTCCAAGTAGTGTTCAACATGGATGAGTGCTGAATCACCAGCTGAGGTGGGGGTGGCGGGGGCATGGTAGGTGGTAATCAGCAGGAGGTTTCCTTGCCCATGTTTGACCTGATGCCATGAGACTTCACGGGGTCCAGAGTCAATGTTGAGGACTCCCAGGGCAACTCCTTCCTGACTGTATACCACTGTGCCGCTACCTCTGGTGAGTATGTCCTGCTGGTGGGACAGGACATACCCAGGTTGGTGACGGTGGTGTCTGGGATATTGTCTGCAAGGTATGACTCAGTTAGTATGACCAAGTCAGGCTGTTGTTTGACTATTCTTTGGGTCAGCTCTCCCAACTTTGGCACAAGCCCCCAGATGCTAGTAAGGAGGTCTTTGCAGGGTTGACATGGCTGGGTTTGCCTTTGTCATTTCCGGTGCCTAGGTTGATGTTAGGCGGTGCGTCTGGTTTCATTCCTGACATAACGGGCTGGATTTTGTTTGTGCCCAGGCATTGGGTTCCATAGTGGGGAGGGTGGGTCCTGAAGATAGAAACATAGAAAATAGGAGCAGGAGTCGGCCATTCAGCCCTTCGGGCCTGCTCCACCATTCAAAAAGAGATCATGGCTGATTATCACCTAACAAATTTGATTGATTGAGTTTTTTGAGCATGTGACCAGGTGTGTAGATGAGGGTAGTGCAGTTGATGTAGTTTACATGGATTTCAGCAAAGCCTTTGACAAGGTCCCACATGGGAGACTTATCAAGAAAGCAAATGCACATGGGATACAAGGTAACTTGATAAGGTGGATTCAAAATTGACTTAGCTGTAGGAGACAGAGAGTGATGACAGACGGCTGTTTTAGTGACTGGAAGCCAGTGTCCAGTGGCGTAGCACAGGGATCTGTGCTGGGTCCCCTATTGTTTGCCATTTATATAAACGACATAGATGACTATGTGGGGGGTGGGATCAGTAAGTTCGCGGATGACACAAAGATTGGCCGAGTGGTTAACAGTGAGGTGGAGTGTCTTAGGTTACAGGAAGATATAGATGGGATGGTCAAATGGGCAGAAAAGTGGCAGATGGAATTTAACCCTGAAAAGTGTGAGGTGATATACTTTGGAAGGAGTAATGTGACATGGAAGTATTCAATGAATGGCCTGACACTGGGAAGTTCCGAGGAACAAAGGGACCTTGGCGTGTTTGTCCATAGATCTCTGAAGGCAGAAGGGCAGGTTAATAGGGTTGTGAAAAAGGCATATGGGACACTTGCCTTTATCAATCGAGGCATAGATGACAAAAGCAGGGAGGTCATGTCGGAGTTGTACAGAACTTTGGTGAGGCCACAGCTGGAGTACTGTGTGCAATTCTGGTTGCCACATTATAGGAAGGATGTGATTGCATTGGAGGGGGTGCAGAGGTGATTCACCAGGATGTTGCCTGGGATGGAACATTTAAGCTATGAGGAGAGGTTGGATAGGCTTGGGTTGTTTTCGCTGGAGCAGAGAGGACTGAGGGGTGACCTGATTGAGGTGTACAAGATTATGAGGGGCATGGACAGGGTGGATAGGGAGCAGCTGTTCCCCTTAGTTGAAAGGTCAGTTACGAGGGGTCACAAGTTTAAGGTGAGGGGCGGGAGGTTTAAGGGGGATTTGAGGAAGAAGGGTGGTGACAGTATGGAATGCCCTGCCTGGGAGGGTGGTAGAGGCAGGTTGCCTCACATCCTTTAAAAAGTACCTGGATGAGCACTTGGCACGTCATAACATTCAAGGCTATGGGCCAAGTGCTGGCAAATGGGATTAGGTAGACAGGTCAGGTGTTTTAATGCATTGGTGCAGACTCGATGGGCCGAAGGGCCTCTTCTGCACTGTATTATTCTGTGATTCTGTGATCTAATTCAGTATCCTGTTCCCGCTTTTTCCCCACATCCCTTGATCCCTTTGGCATTAAGAAATATATCCATCTCTTCTTGAATATATTTAATAATTTGGCCTCCACTACCTTCTGCAGTAGGGAATTCCACAGGTTCACCACCCTCTGAGTGAAGAAATTTCTCCTCATCTCGGTTCTAAATGGCATAGCCCATATTCTGAGACTGTGACCCCTGGTTCTGGACTCTCCAGCCATTGGGAACATCCTCCCTGCATCTCGCTTGTCTTGTCCTGTTAGAATTTTATAGGTTTCTATGAGATCCCCTCTCATTCTTCTAAACTCTAGTGAATATAGGCCTAGTCGACCCAATCTAACCTCAAACGTCAATCCTGCCATCCCAGGAATCAGCCTAGTAAATCTTCTTTGCACTTCCTCCAAGGCAAGAACATCCTTCCTCAGAGACCAAAACTCCACACAATACTCCAGATGTGGTCTCACCACGGCCCTGGATAACTGCAGTAAAACATCCTTGCTCCTGTACTCAAATCCTCTTGCAATGAAGGCCAACATACCATTTGCCTTCCTAATTGCTTGCTGCACCTGAATGCTTGCTTTCAGCAACTGGTGTACAAGGACACCCAGGTCTCGTTGCACTCCGCCTTTCCCAATCTATCACCATTCATATAATAATCTGCCTTTCTGTTTTTCCAACCAAAGTGGATAACCTCCCATTTATCCACATTATACTACATCTGCCATGCATTTGTCCACTCACCCAACTTGCCCAAATCACATTGGAGTCTCTTTGCATCCTCCTAACAGCTCACACTCCCCACCCCAGCTTTGTGTCATCTGCAAACTTGGAAATGTTACATTTTGTTCCCTCACACAAGTCATTAATATATATTGTGAATAGCTGGGGCCCAAGCACTGATCCCTGAGGTACCCCACTAGTGATTGCCTGCCACTCGGAAAAAGACCGTTTTATTCCGACTCTTTGTTTCTTGTCTGCCAACCAATTCTCAATCCAAGATAGCTCCGGATGAGGTCAGCCATGGACCTCGACACCTTGAGGGCCCAGCCCAATCCTCCCTGTGGTGGCGAGGCTCCGTAGTGTTCCCCCTGCCAATGGGGGTGGGGGGGCAAGGTCAGATGCAAAATTTAAATGTTTCGGGGGTGAAAGAGCAAATAGTTACTGTAATTGTTATTGGGGTGGGGGAGACTGGGAAATGGGCATTATAAACGTATTTATTTAATTTTGCAGAGTTACTTCTTTAAAAATTAAAATGTGCCGGCAGGGCTGGCTGCCCTTTAAAAATGGCGCCTGTGCACTGGCAGTTGACGCCATTGCCGCAACGGACAGCCTGCCCTTTCCATGTGATTGTGGGGGTGGGGGTGGGGGGGGCACCCATTTAAATGAGCTGCCACGCGGGATTTTTCAGCGGCTCTTTGGTGTGATGCCTTCTAATCCAGCCCAACACGTGCAGTGGTTCAGCTGGACATGCTGCAAGCTATACTGGTAAGCTGTGCAGTTTTAGACGCTAAACACCAGCAGTACCTCTGTAAGCCTTTCCTCTATCAGCTGCCCCTTAACTCTTTGGACCTGGCCTAACAGGGTGTGTCCCATGGGTAGAATGAGCATGAATTTCTGTGGGGTTTGTCTCTAGCTCTGTAACTGCAACAGGAGACAAACAGAATCTCTCAGAGAAATGCCATATGGGCTAAGAAGGGCAGGAGATTGAGAAAAGCCCCAATGAAATTCAAGGACTACATATATAGATTTCCCATTAGCTTGTGTTGAAGACACTTGCATATGACAATGGGCTTCCATACAGTGAGATACACAAAGGGTACAATCAGTCTATTCATGGCGATATCAGTAGACCCCAATCCTGTAATCCCCTGGATGCCCTCTTATAAAGCAGAAGATCACTGAGAAAATAAAGAATCTGCATTTATATAGCCTGATCATAACCTCAGGACATCCCAAAGCAATTGACCTCCAATAAATTACTTTTAAAGTCAGTTATGTATGGAAATGCAGCAGCAGTCAAATTATGCACAATAAGATCCCATAACCACCAGATAAGATAAACAATCCGTTAATCTGATTTCAGTGATGTGGGTTGAAAGATGAATATTGCCCAGGTAGTTGGAACAACTACCTGCTCTACTTCAAAAAGGGATCTTTAATATCAATTTGATGAGGTGGATGGAGCCTCACTTTAATGTCTCATTTGAAAGACAGCATCTTTGAATTACTTTTGTACCATACCAAAATGTGCTCAAGTTCCAAGGTGAGGTGAGAGTGCTACCAGCTGAGCCCCCAGTTTACACTGAGAACAACCGCAAGAAGGGAATCTGTTTGATAATTCTTATTCCAGGTTCTGGGCACTGCAGCCAATTAAAGTGCCTCTAGTACCATCCCTGAGATCAGCTCATTCAGAACCTTGGGCTCTTCCTGAACTATATGGCTCAACTATTCACACTGAGCTATCAGAGGTGCCTTGCAAAATTTTAATACTTTTCACACTTTGTAAAATTAATACAAATATGACATTATATTTTGAAAATTTTAGTCAATTAACACTTCTTTAACTTTGTTTTTAAAATATTTTCTCTTTATTTACTTTCTTCATATATTGGACCTTCGCATCCATACTATTAGCATTGCATGGGGGAAGAGGTGATTCATATTGTCCATCGATAATGGAATTTGCTTAAGTTTTAAGGTAGAATTACCTTCCAAATTGTCTGCCCCTCTCTCCCAGTTCAAGATGACACAACCAAAATTGATGATGCTCTTCTCTCAGAGAAGTTGGAGTACAATCGTCTGTCAAGATTAGTGTTTAAAAGGAAAAATACAAATGTTTGAAATGTGAAATAAAGCAGAAGTGCTTGAACTTCAAAACAACATCATAAAACGTGTTGCAGTATTCCTGCACTCAGCCATATCTTAATGTCACAAAGAGTGAACCAAATTGGCTGGAAATTGAAATCAATGACGGTGGGGACCTTGGCAAGAGGCTGAGTCAGATGACCTGACCAGTCAGCAATTCTGGCTGATGACATTTGCAAATGCTTTATCCTCATCTCTTACAATGACATGCTGGTTGAGGACAGGAATGTTATGAACCTTGTTCTTCTTGTTAGTTTTCTTGTTTGCTCACCATCATTCTAGGCTGGATGCAATAGGGTTACAGAACTTGGCTGTAATCAATTGGTTTTAGGACCACTTAGTTCTGCCTGTAGCCTGGTATTTTTTGTGCTGAGCATACAGGTGACCCTGTATAGTAAATTTAGTATATTCACACATCATTCTAAAGTATGTCGGGTGCTGTTCTCTTCTACATGCCGCATTGATCCTGATAGAATACAACCATGACAAGTTTCACAATATACCCAACAATAACTCTGAGCTGTGATTGGAGTGGTGGAGGGTGAGATATCAGGTGCAAAATCTGCAGAAAGTCTCGGCACATCGGAATGCACAATTTCATAAGGCCACCTCATTATATTTTCACTTTTGGGTCTGCCATCCAGTGCGACAGCAGGTGTGTTGCAGACCTGCATGAAGCGATCTCAACTGGAGCAGTTAAAGGGCCAATCCAAGGATAGAATTTGGAGGAGTTAGGAGTTGTGGAAAACTGAGGGAGAAGCGTTGTGATGGATTTAGGATGGGAATGAGCTGCGCCTTGATTTAACAATGCATTAATTGATGTGCTGCTGCATGTAAAGAGGAGCAGGAAAGGGATAGTGTTCCCCAGTAATAGGAAGAAGCAAACTACTGCTGCACTGAAGTGGACAGGCAAGTGGTAGCTGAGCAGGTCAGCATTGTGCCACCCTCCTGGATTTAGCACTTTGCTGATCTGACCAGGTCAGCAAAGGTATGTACAGTTGCTCATAAACCTACATCCTGTTGTGCACATCACCCATCCCCTCAGTCTGTCTTGCCAAGACTACACTGCCATGTATCTCCTCACACACACTTTTCTTGAAAGTATAGCCATCATTCTCATTCTATTTAATTCCTCAGATCCCCATCTATCCATCCACCATTGCCACTCACTCTGATCCTTTTGCAGTTTTATGCCTCTCCTGACAGATACCCTCACCAAATGCAGTGCAGCTATCAGGTGAACATATGCCATTACCGTCTTAGATCTTAGTAAGAGTTGTGTGATAGCACTATCGACAACATATTCCATCTCTTTGCTGATGTTTAAGAGTAAGCTGATGGGGCAGTAATTGCCTGGATTAGGTTTGTTCCTGTTTTTGTGGGCAGGACACACCTGGGAAATTTTCCACTTCGTCAAGTAGATGCAATATGGAAGAGGGAACTCCACTCAGAGAGCTTCTGCTTCTCACCCATTGCTCCCCTCTCAGCCATGCTGCTTCCTCGCCCAATGCTGAGTCTGGACCTGCACTGGTGCAGGTGGAGCAATCCTTGGCTGGGCTCTCACAGACTCCAACACTCAGAGATTGTCAGTGGTAAGCGTTTCAAAAGTCAGAGCAATGATCTGAGCAGTCTATGGAATTCCTGACATCCGAGGCAACAATTTGAAAGCCTGGTGCTGCATTAGGGTCACCATCTTCATCCTCTTCTTCCTCCTCTTTATCGTTGGTATCGTCTGCAGACAATGAGTTCTCAGCATCTTGTTCCTCATGTACCTCCAATCTTTTCTGCTGTGCAATATTGTGCAGAGCGCAGCAGACCACAATCATTCTGGAGATCCTCACTGGTGAATATTGAAGGCCGTCTCCAGATCAGTCCATCCACCTGAAGCGCATCTTGAAAATGCTGATCGCTTGCTCAATAACACATCTGGTGGTCATATGGTTGTTGATGCACCAGTCTAGTGGTTCATTGGTTGGTTTCCTCACAGGTATCATCAGCCAAGTTATCCTTCGTCTCTTTGCAGCCAGCCCTAAAGTCTGCCTGCAGAACCAAAGAAGTCAGAGAACCTGGACTGCCAGAGTTTGAAAGCAGCATGCAGCTCCCCATGAATCTGGTACATGCCAGCTGAACATTGATTAAATGAAATCCATTATGGTTGACAAATAGTATTGCCTTATCTAGAGGTGTTCGGATTTCCATGTGTGTGCAGTCGATGGCATCTTGAACCTATGGGAAGCCAGCTAGAGATGCAAATCCGAGCGCCCACTCTTTCTAGATAAAGTCATCACAAGTAAAGGTGACATAATTGTCGGCCCTGGCAGACAATCCATCAGTGTCCTGTCTTAAGCATTTGCATGCAGCCTACTGCTAGGTCCTGGATATGTCTCTGGCAGAGCCCTGGATGGATCTGGAGGCAAAGAAGTTGACGACTTTCACAGCCACTGGTAACACATGCCACCAGGTCCAGTGGGAAATAGGTCTCCTTCAAGGAGGCTGCAGATATCTGCCACCAACCTATGTGATAATCTTAGCTTCTGAAAGCACTCCGCTTCTGAGAGATCAAGGAAGCTGAGCCTCTGCCTGTATACCCTATTATGCAGGTAGTGCCTCCTGTGACCTCAACCCCTCTGCTGCTCTGTTCTCTGCTATTCCCCTGTCTGCTGCTCCTCTCTTTGCTGACCACCTGCATGTCTCTCCACAGCAGGCTGTTGTTGCTGCTGATGGTCATCTTGCTCCTCTGCTGAAGTCCAATCTAAAGCAGACATGGTGCCATGCAACCTGATGTTGTGAGTGCTAATACCTGCAAAATCCACAAATTAGCCTCTTGAAACAAGTGATCTCAACAAATCCTTTCCCATGGGAGGTAAGAAAGCAGCATTCAGTATTTCCTAATATCCACACTTGTGACTTTTAATTAGCCCCAATTGCCATACAATCTGCTCACCTTCTTTTCAACTTTCAGGAAGCCTGGGAAACCTGTGCTTGTCATGTTAAACTTAAGTGCCAGTCAAAATCTTGTTCAAATTACCTAATTATATTAACAACCTTCCCAAACTCCAACTTACACACTCGATCAGTAAAGTTCCCCCCAATGTCTCTATACAAAGCCCTAGGTTGTGCAATTGTGTTGTTGAGAGTAAACCATTAATTTTAAATAGATTACCATTGGTATTATAATTGGAAAAGCTATGCCAGAGTGAACAGAAGACTTCTAATCTTATTTCAGTCAGCAACTACAAGTGACAATAGTTGACATTTTGACTTTTGTTACTCTGAATAGCAATAGCCAAAACTACTAACCTCTCTTTGTACCGATTGACCTGTTGCGCATTTGCAGCTTTTAATTCTGTTGAGATTAGGATTTTTAAAATGTGCTCTAGAATGATTGTAACTATATTTATTTAGATTGAAGAGAAATAATCCAACTGGTGGTTATAATAGTTACAGTAGTCAGAAACCTAAGACTAGTACTGAAATAATTGTAAACTATTTTGACAGGCAACTGAAGTCCTGCAGTTCTAAAGGAAACTTCCCTATGATAAACAGTAAGTGATGACTCACTGAATTTTAAGTTACACTTTAGCAAAACTAAAGTAATTCTGGAATTTGCACAAGATTCACTATTAGGTTTCCCAAACCACGTTAAGAAAAAAAAGACATAAAAATCCTGACATCTGAAATAAAATCAGAAACTGCTGGAAAGACACAGCAGGTTTGATCAACATCTGCAAGAGGAACGGGTTCACCTTTCAGATGTAACCTTTCATCAAAACTTCGACGACAAGACTTCTAAGTTGTCTTGTTTCAGTTTTCCGTTTGGGTTCGGGGTTATTTTTCTGACAAGGTCATCCCTTTAATTACTGTAAGAAATGTCTTGTCAAAAAATCCTAGGGGGCTATCTTAGAAGTTCACATGCCAAATGAATAGTATTTCATATGGGTTCACACTGACCTCCCAGTGTCCCCCATGGCAGAAAACATAAATCTTATGTACTAGAAATCTCCACACACATTATCACATTTCTGCTCTGCTAAAAAATCATTTTTAGTTTTATACATATCTGTACAATGTATTTTAAACTTTTCCAAATGCCATTTTTGTCCAGGTTTTAGCATGTTCTGGATCAAAAGAAAAACTTACAGATAATGTTATACAAAAGGTTCATTTGTACATATAAATCCAAAATGTAGTGTAACTTCAACTACTTACCATACAAAAGAAACATTATAATTTTACAGTTGGAGCAAAACGTTAAAGAGTGTACATAAAGGATTGCGAATGTTTTAATGGTCGAACCTGTTACAATTCAACAGAATTTTGATTGAGATAGCCACATATTACTGTTTCTAGACAGCATGAATAATACATGATACAGTCCATCCAGTGGTCAACAAAAGCCACAACGTGCGACATGAGACTTACATTAGCAACACATACTCATACATACAGGAATAGTAGCATAGTGGTTACGTTACTGGACTACTAATCCAAAGATCTGGACTAATGATCCGGAGACATGAATTGAAGCCCCACTACGAGAGCTGGGGAATTCAAATTCAGTTAAATAAATAAATCTGGAATAAAAAGTTAGTGTCAGTGAAACTACTTAAAAACTGATCTGGTTCACTAATGCCCTTTAGGTCTGGCCTATATGTGACTCCAGACATACAGCTTGACTCAACTACACTCTGAAATGGCCTAGCAAGACACTCAGTTGTATCTAACCGCTATGAAAAAATATAATAAGAATAAAACCGGACAGACCACCCAGCATCAACTTAGGCAACAGACACAACAAAGGCATAGCCAGGCCAGTCAACCCTGCAAAGTTCTCCTTATGAGCATCTGGGGTCTTGTGCCAAAATTGGGAGAGCTATCCCACAGACTAGCCAAGCAACAGACAGATATACTCATGTGCACCAAATCATACCTTCCAGTCAACTTCCCAGATTCCTCCATGACCATCACTGGGTATGATCTGTTCCACAGGTAGGATGACCAACCAGAGGTGATGACACAATGGTATACAGTCAGGAGGGATTGGCTCTGGACCCCATGATGTCCAATGGCATCAGGTCAAATAGGGCAAGGAAATCTCCTGCTGATTAGCATCTATTGTGCTCTCTCAACTGATGAATCAGTGTTCCTCCATGTTGAACACCAATTGGAAGGAGCACTGAAGGTAGCATGAGCACAGAACGTACTGTAGGTGGGAGACTTCAATGTCCATCACCAACAGTGGCTCAATAGCACCACTACTGCCAGACTGGACGTGCAGCAGGTGGTGAGAGAACCAACAAGAGGGAAAAACTTACATGACTGCGTCCTCACCAATCTAGCTGTCGTAGCTGCATCTGTCCGTGACAATATTGGTAAGAGCACCCACCACACAGTCCTTGTGGAGACGAAGTCCTGCCTTCACACGGAGGATACTCTCCATCATGTTGTGTGGCACTACCACCGTGCTAAATGGGATAGATTCAGAACAGATCTGGCAGCTCAAAACTGGGCATCCATGGAGGCGTTGTGGACTATCGCAGCAGCAGAATTGTATTCACCCACAATCTGTAACCTCATGGCCGGCATATCTCCCACTCTACCGTTATCATCAAGCCGGGGGACCAACAGGTTCCATGAGGAGCATAGCAGATCATGTCAGGAACAGCACCAAGTGTACCTATTAATGAGGTTCTGATGAAAGGTAATTGATCTGAGACATTAACGCCATTTCTCCCCCCACAAATGCTGAAGGTCTGCTATTTCCAGCATTTTCTGCTTTTATTTCAGATTTCCAGCATCCACTTTATTTTGCTTCTGAATGAGGTGCCAACCAGTTGAAGCTACAACACAGGACTACATACATGCATGCTAAAAGCAGAAGCAACATGGTATAGACATGGGAGCTAAGAGATCCCACAATCAGTGGATCATGTCAAAGCTCTTCAAGTCCTGCCACATCCAGTCCTAAATGAGGGTGGACAATGAAATAACCAATGGGAAGAGGAAGCTCCATGAACATTCCCATCCAACAGGATGGCAGAGCCCAGCGTATGAGTACAAACCACAAGTCTGAGGAATTTACAACCATCTTCAGCCAGAGGTGCTGAGTAGCAATCCATCTCAGTCTCCTCCTAAGTTCCCCACCATCATAGTCTTCAGCCAATTTGATTCATTCCACATGAAATAAAGAAACAGCTGAGTGCACTGGATACAGCAAAGGCTGTGGTCTCCCATAACAAGCTGGCTGTATTGCTGAAGATTTGTGCTCCAGAACTAGCTGCACCCTGCCAAGCTGTTCCAGTGCAGCTACAACACTGGCATCTGCAGCAACAATTTTAAATTTTTAGGGCCTTGCACACTTATATGAAAACCAAATTGGAACCATTGAGTTAAAGCTGGTCGCACAATTGTCAGCGTTGATGCAAGCCACTCAAACTATTCTCTTAAACAAAAGAAAAATACTGCAGATGCTGAAATAAAAACAATATACCCAATGACTGCTGCAGTGCTTTATCATATTTGTATAATCAATTACAGATTAATCACAAAAGCAAAATACTGCGAATGCTGGAAATCTGAAATAAAAAGAGTTCTGCTGAAAGGTCATTGACCTGAAAAGTTAACTGTTTCTCCCTCCACAGATGCCGCCAGACCCGATGAGTATTTCAAGCATTTTCTGTTTTGATTTCAGAGTAACTACAGATTGAGCAGCTAAATGAGGTTGTTATTTTCCTTCATCAAAGTCATTTTGGATTAAACTGTTTACTTCCATCCATTCTCTTAGCTGGGTTACTGGGAGGGAAGCCCAGGAAATTTTACCCTGAAAGTTAACTTTGCTTCTCTCTCCACAGATGCTGCCAGACCTGCTGAGTTTCCCCAGCACTTTCTGCTTTGCTGCCACATACTTACCCTGCTGTCTCCCAGTGTCCTGTGAAGTTGGGATCCTCTTCTTCCACTCAAGTGTAACATTCCTTCTTGTAGGCGTGCTGCACCTGGGTGAATAACCTTAATTTTGCACAGACCAGGATGTGAGACTGAAATGTACCATAAAAGGCAAACATACAACAGAAATAAAACTATAATTGAAGAATATCTACATACTATGGGCTTTAAATCATCTGACTGTGAAAAACCACAGACTAATATGCATTTGGAATCTGTATTCATTTCTCTGCTAACTGTTATGTGAAAATACATGTAAAAGTAATTGAACGATCTTTGTAAAGAACTAGGAAAATATGTTCATATTCTATCTGCATTGCCAACTAGAAATATTACATCAATAACTATGATCAGCTGCTGCAGAAGCACAGTGTACGTGAACATGTGTCGATGTGTAATAGATGAAAAACCATGACAACGGCACAGATTTCCTCACTAGTCCTGCATTGGTTTTCAAACATGTGCAAGAAAACCTTGTAGCCAGAAGTTAGAGTAGTTACACTGTGGAGTCACCTTTGCATTTAAAGGACCACACCAAAAACCGAGGATGGCAAGAAGGGTGCTCTTGGATGGCCCCACAGTTCAGCGATGCCTCCCTGCTCACTCTCCTCCAGGCCATGTGGGCAAGGCAGGACATCCTTTTCCTAAGCGATGGTAAGAAGAGGCCCCCCGCTTGACCAAGGCAGCCTGGCTGGAGGTGGCAGGGGAGGTGAGTAGCTGTGGGGCCATCGTGCGTCAAAGGGTCCTATGTCAGAAGGAGATGAACGATCACTCCCCCAGCCAGCCGGGGACCTCCAGGCCTTATGTGCGCAGAGGACGACCGCCAAAGTCATCCACAGCCAAAGGTTAATCAGATCAGCAGCCTTCCTAGAGTCAGGCTGCTAGAGTAGAGGTTGTACCGAGAAGGGGCACTCGCAATCATTTAAAGAGAATGCACTGACACAAATGGGAATGCACGGGCGTCACAGCATTGTAAATACGTCTTTCACTAAATATTTTTCACCAATATGTGTGTCCTTATCTCTGTGTGAATGATGTGTGCCAGCATATAGTGTCAATATCACATCCCTTTGCACCGTTGGCCCTTCAGGAGAGCCAACGTCTGCAATAACATCATTGCCATGCCACCATTACTCATGAGCATCTCCAAGAATGCAGTGACAGGGACATTAGCTCAGTCAGCTGCTGCCTTTAATGGGTTACACAGGGATGCTGCAGATGAGGACTGGTGCACAGCAGGTGAGCGAGGGTAATGTGTGGCTTGCAGAGTTCATGTCGTTTCCTATGGAGCAGAGAGCTTTTGTCTGATAAGCCACTGCCGTACATCCCTAGCTCACGGCTAGCCCTGCGTGCAGAGCCTGGGTGCCATCGGCCCTTCCACGCACCTTTCCTGTTATAGGTCCTCAGCATCCTCATAGTCCGAGGGGGAATCCTGTTGATGTCTCTCCTCATCATGCCAGGCCTGCCCCCTATTTGGGTATGTAGTTGTGCAGAGCACAGCAAGCAGCAAAGAAAGGAGCTGGCCTTTTTGGCCCATAGTACAGGGCATCACCCTATCTATCCAGGCATTGGGAGCGCATTTTCAGCATGCTGATCGCCTGCTCAATAGTGGCTCTTGTAGCTCAATGGCTGGCGTTGTATCTCTCCTCTGCAGCAGTGGTGGCATCTCTCAGTGGTGTCAGGAGCCATGTTTGCAAGGGATAGCCCTTGTCTCCAAGAAGCCACCCCTCCATTTGAGCCAGTTCAGTGAACAGCAGTGGCAGCTGGGACTGGCACAGGGCTCAGGTGTCATGGCAGCTGCCTGAGAAGCGGGCACAGATTTGCATGAAGCATCTCCGGTGAACACATACCAGCTGCACCTAGATGGAGAGGATTCCTTTAATGGTAACATCTGCAGGTGGTAGCCTGGCGGAAGGCCTGATGGCCACATGGATGCAGTCTATGAACCCTAAAACCTTTGGTTATCTGGCAATGGTGCCAAAACCGATGGCCCTCTGTGCCTGGCTGTGAGAGTCCATCCTGAAGCAGACATACAGGCTCTCTGGTGCAGGGAATCGATGATCTCCATGATCCGGTGGGCCTCTGAAATGCTGCACAGGCATCAAACTGAAGAGCCGCTGCCACTATGAGGATCGCAGGCATAGGATGTCCACCGAAGCCCATGGGCTGCAGGTCATCTTTGAGCAGGGCACAGAGACATGTCACCACCCTCTCTACACGCGCAGTTGCCTCTGACACTGGTGCTCTGACATCCGATGACATGTCATGTGGGGCCTGTACGGTGTGGTGACCGTAATGGCGAGCTCCCCTTGGGGCTGCTGCTCATGACCAGCATCTCTACGTGGACCGCACCTGCCTGTTGATTTTGCCTCCTGTGCATATGGATCCTCAGGAGAAGTGGATCACACAATTCTAGGAGGAGCCAGACCCATTTCCATGTGATAAATAAAGTTGTATCCTTCATTTATTCGAAGCTTCCTAACAGGGCAGGAATTGGTGTTGATGGGTACATCAGGTGCTTTCATGGATCAACTATCTGGCGTGGCTTGGCATTGCCCATCTTGGTTAATACGCAGAGTGGCACAGCATGACCACATAAAGATTCTACCAATTGCATCGATTGCCCCCGTCATCCATATAACCTTAACGCTCCTACCCTTTCTGGCACACAGTGATTAGAGTGCCATTGCTTCTTCACACACAAAAACATTGTTTACGGAGGGAGGGTACACAGTACCTCCCTTCATACCTGCAGAGCGTTCTCTCCAGTAATCCCAGACCCCTTCCCACTTCCCTTTAATAATGCAGAGCTGAGACCCCTGTAATCCCCTCTCCCTCCTACCTTCAAGTAGGCAGAGTTCAGACTCTTATATATCTGGACTTACCTCCACTGTCGAGTACTCATGCTTCTAATGTCCCTTCTGCTTTTATTTAGTTTAGTTTAGTTTAGTTTAGAGATACAGCACTGAAACAGGCCCTTCGGCCTACCGAGTCTGTGCCGATGATCAACCACCCATTTATACTTCTTTTGGGCCTCCTTATCTCGAGAGACAATGGATATGCGCCTGGAGGTGGTCAGTGGTTTGTGAAGCAGTGCCTGGAGTGGCTATAAAGGCCAATTCTGGAGTGACAGGCTCTTCCACAGGTGCTGCAGAGAAATTTGTTTGTCGGGGCTGTTGCACAGTTGGCTCTCCCCTTGCGCCTCTGTCTTTTTTCCTGCCAACTACTAAGTCTCTTCGACTCGCCACAATTTAGCCCTGTCTTTATGGCTGCCCGCCAACTCTGGCGAATGCTGGCAACTGACTCCCACGACTTGTCATCAATGTCACACGATTTCATGTTGCATTTGCAGACGTCTTTATAGCGGAGACATGGACGGCCGGTGGGTCTGATACCAGTGGCGAGCTCGCTGTACAATGTGTCTTTGGGGATCCTGCCATCTTCCATGCGGCTCACATGGCCAAGCCATCTCAAGCGCCGCTGACTCAGTAGTGTGTATAAGCTGGGGGTGTTGGCCGCTTCAAGGACTTCTGTGTTGGTGATATAGTCCTGCCACCTGATGCCAAGTATTCTCCGAAGGCAGCGAAGATGGAATGAATTGAGACGTCGCTCTTGGCTGGCATACGTTGTCCAGGCCTCGCTGCCATAGAGCAAGGTACTGAGGACACAGGCCTGATACACTCGGACTTTTGTGTTCCGTGTCAGTGCGCCATTTTCCCACACTCTCTTGGACAGTCTGGACATAGCAGTGGAAGCCTTACCCATGCGCTTGTTGATTTCTGCATCTAGAGACAGGTTACTGGTGATAGTTGAGCCTAGGTAGGTGAACTCTTGAACCACTTCCAGAGCGTGGTCGCCAATATTGATGGATGGAGCATTTCTGACGTCCTGCCCCATGATGTTCGTTTTCTTGAGGCTGATGGTTAGGCCAAATTCATTGCCCTTTCCTATCCTGAGTGGTGTGAAACAGGGCTGTGTTCTCGCACCCACACTTTTTGGGATTTTCTTCTCCCTGCTGCTTTCACATGCGTTCAAATCCTCTGAAGAAGGAATTTTCCTCCACACAAGATCAGGGGGCAGGTTGTTCAACCTTGCCCGTCTAAGAGCGAAGTCCAAAGTACGGAAAGTCCTCATCAGAGAACTCCTCTTTGCTGACGATGCTGCTTTAACATCTCACACTGAAGAGTGCCTGCAGAGTCCCATTTATACTAATCCTACACTAATCCCATATTCCTACCACATCCCCACCTGTCCCTATATTTCCCTACCACCTACCTATACTCGGGGCAATTTATAATGGCCAATTTACCTACCAACCTGCAAGTCTTTTGGCTGTGGGAGGAAACCGGAGCACCCGGAGAAAACCCACACAGACACAGGGAGAACTTGCAAACTCCACAAAGGCAGTACCCAGAATTGAACCCAGGTCGCTGGAGCTGTGAGGCTGCGGTGCTAACCACTGCGCCACTGTGCCGCCCTCATGAACGGGATGGCACGTGATGGCCTCACGTTCTACGTAAAATGCGGAAGTGTGGAGCGAGAGGCGGCGGGATGTATAATCTGGATGGGGAAGTAGCCGCCCAGCGTCGGTGGGGGAGCACACCGAGGTCCCCCTGCTGCCAGTAATATGCGGCGGGTCCTTCTCGATGTCGGGGGTCGAGGCCGGCCTCTCCCGGCAGAATTTTACAGGCCCCCAGCCACGACCCATGGCATCGAGGGCCTGGTAATATTCAGCCCCTTGTCCCTATCTTTTTAGGAAGTTACAGGTTACCACCTGTAAATTTGCATCTACTTTTATTGTTAAAGTTAGTAACCTTCAGCTGAGTATTCACAGCAATCACTCATTCAGGTAGGCTTTGTTGCCAATCAACTAATGTTAGTTAGAAATATTTAATTTTTTTTGGAAGAAGGAAAGAAAGCACAAAATAATGAATAGTTTCTTTGTCCGGTATGTCTCATAAAGCTTAAAGGAGCACTGTCATCTGCCATTGCTAAGGGAGCAGGTTTATAACTATGGCAAATACAATAATACAATTAATGGCACAAAATAACTTAATGTGTTTCCTTCAAATTTTCCAAAATTGAATATAAATCCTGGGGTGGGGGTTGGGGAAACATCACAGAAGATCATTATGCACAAACGGGTATTAACAATATGCCTTGAAGTTTATCATAGACTTGAAGTCTATCTGGGCAAAGGAATGTGAATAAAGTATTAATTGGTCTTGAAGCATCCATTATGGAAGCGAGTCATTGTTAGCAAATCCTGTTGAATTTTGGATCATCTACATCGGCAATATATCAGATAATTCTATAGTATCAGCTAAGCGAAGGAATCAGTGCCAATGTGGCGTGGAGTCACACCAAGGCAAGATCTATGCATTAATCAACCCAGCAACATCTGTTGGAAAATAAGTGCTGGGGCATTAGTTTTGTGACGTATTCAACTGTCAGTACAGATTGGGACATTGGATATCTGTCTACGGAAATGAATCAATGTTCAGATAGTCAGATGACTCTGGAGTAGATCTCTTTCGAAAATTGATTTAGCCTGGGAGCTTTAATCAGAAGATAGAGTTGGAGTAGGGCTATCCTGAAAAAAATAAGGCAAGAAAAGAAATCCAATTGTTCTGTTAACATTCATTGGCCCTAACGTAGTGTCCAATGAAGACTTAAATATTAATTACAGAACTGAGTTTGTAGCAGCCTGTTTGGTTAATTGTGCAAGAGGGTTAGGATCTGTCAGAGATTAACATCAGATGGCTTAATGTGTTGTCTTGTGGTATGGTAAGTTGAAAAGTCTTAAAAATTATAATGGTGTTTGAAGTAAAGTTATATGTGAGGTCTAGTTCAATTCAATGTAAACTGGCTTGTTCATTCCTAAGGCTAGCAGAACTAATCATGTGAAAACAGGATTGCTTCCTCTTGGGAGTTAAGCGAAATAGTGGCCCCTATCATGTGTAACAGGAAGCTACAGCTTGTTGCTCCCACTAGTAGACAGCACAGTTTACAACTAATCATGAAGAAGAATGATTACTTCTTCTAATTAAATAAGGGAAGCTGTTTGTCCATTATGTTCTGTCCTAGAGCAGGCCCCAACTCAAATCTCACATGAGGTTCTTGAGCTGCTTACTAGGGAATAGTAGTTGAGGTACTTACCTGCTGCCTTCCTCATACTTTTTATCTTCAGAGTAACTTCTCCACTTCTCCAATGGGGCTGCAACGAAGGCTAAAGAGCCCCACCTTATAATGGGGGAGAGGCACCTGCATCCATCAGATACAAGTACCCCACCTGGATGTCAGTCCAATATTGAGAGCCAGTGGTCTGCTCTCCACTTGTTGGGGCTGTCTGCAGTGGGGTCCAAATGCAACCCTGCTAACTTAGAGACAGGGATACTGACATTGAGCCAGTGGCCACTCTATCTGCACATGGGTACCCTGTTGGATGTCAACTCAGTATTTGGAAATCATATTCTAGACTCCACTTGGTAAAAGGGTCAAATATAATGAAATTAGCAAAATATTACTCTCAAGGGAGTAATTAGCTAATATAGCAGTCTCTGGTCTACAGCAAGCAGAGAAAGCTGAGTCACTGTTAGATGTGCAGGAAGGTTTATCGCCTCATTATTCCAGGAGAAACTCATTTTCAAGAACATACAAAAATTACAAAACCAGAAATAATAGCAGATAAGCATGAGTTCAACTGCTTGATGGAAAACATTATGGTTTAGATTTTCCTCTTCACTGAGTTTACTGTTATAATAGCTCAAAGACTGCATGTGAATGTCCATGTGGACACTATTTGAATCAGATAGATTAGGGAAAATGAGAAGTCATGTCTACACAAGTTATGTAAGCATGTATGGAAGGTCGCTGACCTAAAATGTTAACTCTATTTCTCTCTCCACAGATGCTTCCAGCATTTTCTGTTTTTATTTCAGATTTCTAGCATCCATAGTATTTTGCTTTTGAACAAAGTTGGATGTCAGGAAGTTTTTCTTCTCTCACAGGGTCAACAACTTTTGGAACAAGCTATCAGCTCACGCAGTGATGCATTTCAAGTGGAGCTATTCTGATGAAAGGTTATCGAACTGAAATGTTAACATTTGTTTCTTTCTCCACAGATGCCGCCTATCAAAGAATCATAGAATTGTTACAGAACAGAAGGAGGCCATTTGGCCCTTTGTGTCCCTACTGGCTCTCTGCAAGAGCAACTCAGCTAGTCCCACTCCCCCACCCTTTCCCCAGAGCTCTGCAATTTTTTTTTCTCTTCAGATAATTATCCAATTCCCTTTTGAAAGCCATGATTGACCCCGCCTCCACCACACTCTCAGATAGTGCATTCCGGGTCCGAACTATGTGCTGCGTGAAAATGTATTTCCTCATGTTGCCGTTGGTTCTTTTGACATTCACCTTAAATCGGTATCCCCTAGTTCTGGACCCTTCTGTCAATGGAACAGTTTCTCCCTATCCTGTCTCGAACCCTCATGATTTTGAACACCTCCAACAAATTGCGTCTCAACCTTCTCTTCTCCAAGGAGAACAGTCCCAGCTTCTCTAATCTATCCATGTAACAAAAGTCCCTTATCCCTCGAATCATTCTCGTAAATCTTTTCTGTACTCTCTTTATTGCCTGCACATGTTTGAGGCCGAACCAATATTTTATAAAGGTTCACTATAGCTTCCTTGCTTTTGTACTCTTTGCCTCTATTTGTAGGATCCTATATATCTTATTAACCACTTTCTCAACCTACGTCGCCACCTGAATTGGCCTAGGGTTTTTTTCTTTCACTCTGTTTATAGGCCTCTTGCAGGAGATTTCATGGTATTGGTAGGGGAGTGCATTGGAGGCCATTATGTTTAGTTGTAACATGATTGTATGGCATGGGCTTGATGGTTCAGCTGGTCTTTTTCTGTCCATCAATTTTGTGCGTTTGTACGTATTTCCACCAGGACTAATGATCCAGTTGTGAACCCACCTGATTTCAGTCCCTTGTACAATTGTTGGCAGATTTCCAGCACTATTTTAGCCCTTTTTTGGTAGCTATCTTCAATAGGGATAGAAGGCACATTCGTGACTTTGTAGCACTTGCATGGCTGCATGAGCAGAAAGTAACAACCCTTTGTTCACTGCCTCACAATCTTAATACATTGGAAAATATTCAGAGATGAATCGGGAGCTTAATACTTTAAGTTACAAATGGGAGAGTCATACCATTAAACCTGTTTTTGTTTGGGAAAAGTATTTAAAGAAGGAACATAATGCAAAAGGCTGATTTAAATGCACCCCATCCTGCAGGAATGGGTTTTAAATTGCAGCATTCCACTTTATCCCATTGTTTCCACTGCCCACCTTTTCAATTGTTCCAAGCAGTTAGGTGATTGCGGTAATAAAAACAAGAAATGCTGGAAATACTCAGCAGGTCTGGCAGCATCTGTGGAGAGAGAAGCAGAGTTAACGTTTCGGGTCAGTGACCCTTCTTCGGAACTGGAAAATATTAGAAATGTCAAAGCTGAGAAGAAAGGAAAGCGGGGGTGGGGCAAGAGATAACAAAGGAGGAGGTGTATATTGGACAAGGCCACAGATTAGCTGACCAGAAGGTCATGGAGCAAAGGAAAACAAAATGTTAATGGTGTGTTGAAAGACAAAGCATTAGTACAGATAGGGTGTTAATGGACTGAAGATTGAACAGCAGCAAGTACAAACATGAAAAAAACCAATGGGTAAGCAAACTGAACAAACTAAGATGAAATAAAATAAACATACAAAAAAAATGTAAAAAATGTAAAAAAGAAAAAATAACTAAAAATAAAAGTCAAATGGGGGGCCCGTCATGCTCTGAAATTATTGAACTCAATGTTCAGTCAGGCAGGCTATAGTTGGCCAAATCGGTAAATGAGATGCTGTTCCTCGAGCTTGCATTGATGTTCACTGGAACACTGCAGCAAGCCCAGGATAGAGATGTGAGCGTGCGAGCAGGGGGGAGTGTTGAAATGGCAAGCAACCGGAAGCTCAGGGTCCTGCTTGCGGATTGAGCGGAGGTGTTCCGCAAAGCGGTCACCCAGTCTGCGTTTGGACTTCCCAATGTAGACGGGACCACATTCTGAGCAGCGAATACAGTATACTACATTGAAAGAAGTACAAGTAAATCGCTGCTTCACCTGAAAGGAGTGTTTCGGACCTGGGATAGTAAGGAGAGAGGAGGTAAATGGGCAGGTATTACACCTCCTGCGATTGCAGGGGAAGGTGCCATGGGAAGGGGACGAGGTGGTGGGGGTAATGGAGGAGTGGACCAGGGTGTCGCGGAGGGAACGATCCCTTCGGAATGCTGACAGGGGAAGGGAGGGGAAGATGCGTTTGGTAGTGGCATCACGCTCGAGGTGGCGGAAATGGCGTAGGATGATCTTTTGGATGTGGAGACTGATGGGGTGGAAAGTGAGGACAAGGGGAACCCTGTCACGGTTCTGGGAGGGTGGGGAAGGGGTGAGGGTAGAGGTGCGGGAAATGGGCCGGACATGGTTGAGGGCCCTGTCAACAACAGTGGGGCGAATCCTCGGTTGAGGAAAAAAAAGGTCATATCAGAAGCGCTGTCATGGAAGGTGGCATCATCAGAGCAGATGCGTCGGAGACGGAGAAACTGGGAGAATGGAATGGAGTCCTTACAGGAGGCAGGGTGTGAAGGAGTGTAGTCGAGGTAGCTGTGGGAGTCAGTGGGCCTATAATGGATATTAGTAGACAGCCTATCCCCAGAGATGGAGATAGAGAAGTCGAGGAAGGGAAGAGAAGTGTCAGAGATGGACCATGTAAAGGTGAGAGAATGGTGGAAATTGGAAGCAAAGTTGATAAAGTTTTCCAGTTCGGGGGCGGGAGCAGGAAACGGCATCGATACAGTCATCAATGTACCGGAAAAACAGTTAGGGAGGGGGCCTGAGTAGGACTGGAACAAAGAGTGCTCGACATATCTCACAAAAAGACAGACATAACTAGGACCCATGCGGGTGCCCATAGCAACACCTTTTACTTGAAGGAAGTGAGTGGAGTTGAAGGAGAAGTTGTTCAATGTGAGAACAAGTTCAGCCAGGTAGAGGAGGGTGGTGGTGGTTGGGGACTGGTTGGGCCTCTGTTCAAGGAAGAAGCGAAGAGCCCTCAAACCGTCCTGGTGGGGGATGGAGGTGTAGAGAGATTGGACGTCCATAGTGAAGAAGAGGCGGTTGGGGCCAGGAAACTGGAAATTGTCAAAATGACGTAGGGCATCAGAAGAGTCACGGATGTAGGTGGGAAGAGACTGGACCAGCGGAGAAAAGATAGAGTCAAGATAGGAAGAAATAAGTTCAGTGGGGCAGGAGCAGGCTGACGCAATGGGTCTGCCGGGACAGTCCCGTTTGTGGATTTTGGGAAGGAGGTAGAAGCGGGCTGTCCGGGGTTGTGGGACAATGAGGTTGGAAGCTGTAGAGGGATCGTTCCCTCCGCGACACCCTGGTCCACTCCTCCATTACCCCCACCACCTCGTCCCCTTCCCATGGCACCTTCCCCTGCAATCGCAGGAGGTGTAATACCTGCCCATTTACCTCCTCTCTCCTCACTATCCCAGGCCCCAAACACTCCTTTCAGGTGAAGCAGCGATTTACTTGTACTTCTTTCAATGTAGTATACTGTATTCGCTGCTCACTATGTGGTCCCCTCTACATTGGGGAGACCAAACGCAGACTGGGTGACTGCTTTACGGAAAAACCTCCACTCAGTCCGCAAACAGGACCTTGAGCTTCCGGTTGCTTGCCATTTCAACACTCCCCCCTGCTCTATTGCTCACATTTCTGTCCTGTGCTTGCTGCAGTGTTCCAGTGAACATCAACGCAAGCTCAAGGAACAGCATCTCATTTACCGATTAGGCACACTACCGCCTGCCGGACTGAACATTGAGTTCAATAATTTCAGAGCATGACGGGCCCCCCATTTTACTTTTATTTTTAGTTATTTTTTTCTTTTTTACATTTTTTTTTGTATGTTTATTTTATTTCATCTTAGTTTGTTCAGTTTGCTTACCCACTGTTTTTTTCATGTTTGTTCTTGCTGCTATTCAGTCTTCAGCCCGTTAACACCCTATCTGTACTAAAGCTTTGTCTTTCAACACACCATTAACATATTGTTTTCCTTTGCTCCATGACCTTCTGGTCAGCTAATCTATGGCCTTGTCCAATCTACACCTTCTCCTTTGTTATCTCTTGCCCCACCCCCGCTTTCCTTTCTTCTCAGCTTTGACATTTCTAATATTTTCCAGTTCCGAAGAAGGGTCACTGACCCGAAACGTTAACTCTGCTTTTCCCTCCACAGATGCTGCCAGACCTGCTGAGTATTTCCAGCATTTCTTGTTTTTATTTCAGATTTCCAGCATCCGCAGTATTTTGCTTTTATTTTAGGTAATTGCGGTGCCTGCCTCATAAATTAATGCAAATGGGGGTCCCATTATACCAATGGGACAATAATTATATTTCAACCTAGGCCTGAATGGGGAGAGCGCTGTGGTTGGCAGATGTTATGAAGAACGAAGAGACCCTACAAATGGAAACCTTCCCTTTGTAGGGCCAAGAAGAACAGGAGTGGAAAACAGGGCAAAAAGGGCAATGCCTGGAGCTTAATGTCCCACGTCCGATCAGCACCTGCGTTATTGGTACTGTGGTATTGGTAAAGGAGAGATGGTGATGTATGGTAATGTCACTCGACAAGTAATCAAGAGGCCTAGGCTAATGCCCTGAGGGCACAGGTTCAAATCCCACCACAGTCGCTGGTGGAGTTTAAATTCAATTAATTAATAAATTCAATTAATGAATAAAAATCTGGAATTGAAAGCTAGTCTCAGTCGTCGGCACTGGACCCCCGGTATAAGCCTGCGTGTGACTTTGTTTAACGAGGAGACCTTGGGGCGCCATCATTGTACATGTGATCTTGACGGATTGATGGTCAGATTTCGGTGATGTGTCGAACCACGATGACCGGGACCTCCTTGCCACTGAAACCTTCTTCCGCCTTCGCAGCCGATGAGATGCACAGACTTCGTTCGCCTGTTCTGCCGTTGAGGACTTTTTGGACCGCACTTTGTCTGACACCTCTCCCCTACCAGGATTAAGGAGCTCCTGATGGCATTGCTCAAGGGATCGTCAGAGTGCACAAGCCTCTCCTCCACAGTCTCAGTAATGGTGCCATGAAACAATCATCGATTGTCATTAAAAAAAAATCTGGTTCACTAATGTCCTTTAGGAAAGGAAATCTGTCATCCTAACCTGGTCTGACCTACATGTGACTCCAGACTACAGCAATGTGGTTGATTCTTAACTGCCCTCTGAAATGGCCTAACAAGCCACTCAGTGTCAAGGGCAATTAGGGATGGGTAACAAACGATGGCCTTGCCAGTGATGCCCACATCCCATGAAAGAATAAAAAAAGTCAGCTTTGTCAGCATTCTATCTGGCTGCCGAAACATGTGTTAAGCTCCTTACTTACTTAAATGAGAGGCTATGGCCTGTTTTAGATCCCTTGCAGAAATTTATTTGTATTGAGTCAGACAAGAACCTGTCGGTTTTGCTCAGGATTCTTTAAACTTTTTTAACCAATTTTCACCTCTTATTCTTGAAACAGAACTGTTTAAATACATTTATGTCTAAAAAGATTAACCTGCATGCGTCATTGAAGAAAAATTACAAGGACCAGTGTGTCTTTGGTCCTTCTCAGCACTGTCCTGAAGGATTGAGTTCAGGCTGAAGTTGGCATCCACTTGGACTCCTAGGTACAGATATTAGTGTCTATGTCATGTGGCTATGTTCAGTGGGTTTTTATTCTACACATCTATGTTTATTGGGTGTTTAGTGGGTTCTAACAAAAGCACATCAATCTGAAATATTAACTTGTTTTCTTTCTTCAAAGATGCTGCCAGACCTGCTGAATATTTCCAGCATTTTCTGTTTTCATTTCAGATTTCCAGCTCTGCTTTAGTATTTGCTTTTGTATTTTATAAAGTTTAGTGAGCATTTATTCTACGTATCCATGTTTAATGCCCACTTTATCTATTCACATTTAGTGAGTCTTTGCATCTCCTTCTCTGGGAATTTTCATTCATGCTCTCTGGCCTTGAGATCACTTCTAGTCTAATGGTGCGTATGAGCCCAATCCTCAGTAGGGGATGTGTTTGAGTTCTTTAAAGCCCAAGGGGGAATCCTGTCAACTATCACAGCAACTTTATAATTCAAACTTTGGATTTGGCAAAATAAGCACATATACCACACACACAAGTGCAGTGACCTACATGTTATCAAAAGTCAAAGTAAAAAATGGCAAATATAATTTCCTGGATAAATATATGTAAATCCATACATAATAATATTTGCTTCAGATTGTAACACTACAGCATTCTTAAGAACAATTTCACTTTAAATTTCTGACTATAATAAAAACGGTAAGCCTTCCAAAAAGGCAAATGTTTGAAAAATTTGCAAAGCCTGTCATAATACTCATGATTAATGACTGGAGTACCACTTAGAATTTTGAAAACTTTTCTGGTATGACACAGTTTGGATGCTTGTGAGATATTTCAACTTCGGAGATGGACATCTAATTAGAGTTACCTAAGCTTTGCAAGTATGACTCAAGTTTAATTATAGCTGACATTTAGACGTGAGCTAAGAGAAAAAAAAAAGCTTGTGCCATGAAATAATGAGGCCTTCCAATAAACAGAATGGCTGCTCAGCCCCTAATGATCACAAAACTGACAAGTTCAATTTGACACAATTTTGCTGTTAAATTGGGTCTCATATTAGTGAATGGATCTTTTAATAGAGAAATGGGGAGGGAATGTTTTACTCCATTCTGTTTAAATTTCAAAAAGACTGGTGGATTAGTTACAGGCTTTCACTCTGGGAAACGAGCAATTCTTTGACACCTAAGTTATGACATCATGACAACATGATCCATGTTTGAACCACCTGTTTGTTCTATGAAAAGGGTTTTGATTTCCCAGGTCATTTAATCTGCTCTGTGTTAACCCCTCTGGAACAGTTGTAGATAGTACCTCTAACTTACTAGGCATCTGTTTCAGCAATAAGTCTAACCCATGATGCATCAACCCTGACATTCACTCATTTGCTGCTTAGTAACTACAGGGACAACAATTAAATGTTTGGAATTGAGGTCCTTGAATTCAGGAAAACAATGGTTCAAAATATTTAGCACATTCAGATGAATGTTTTGAAGAGCAAACCTGACAAATGCTTTCGCATTTTTTCGTTTTGTACAACTGGTTTAAATTCGATTACAGTAAAAGCTTTGTTATCCGGCACTTTACCAGCCGGCAAGCTCTATTATTCGGAATTTCCAGAATTTCCATAAACAAGTCTTGATTGTAGTAACTGGAATCCATCCGGCACCTCCAGACATCTCCCAAAGCTCCCCTGGGCTGGATTTTCGCAAGTGCAGTCGATTGTTCTCGGCATTAGTGATGCTGCCAATAGTCATCTTAGTGGTGTTGCTTTTGTACATCTTCTTGTACTTTTTATGTAATGATTTATCTTAAAATTAAAACTATTGTATTGTATTGCCTTGATAAATAGAACCCTTGGTTAACCGGAATTTTTGATTATCCGGCACCTCTCAGGTCTGGTACACGACTCATAAGAAAGCTTTTACTGTAGTCGCTTAATGTGTGCAATCTATAATGGTCTCAGATTCAGTCATGGATTGAAGGTATATTTCCATAGGGTCCATATTTACATTTACATTTACAAATCCTTTCATATTTAGCATATTACTAGTTTCATCATTAGTTCCAAAGAATCAGCTCCATGAATGCCTCTTTCACAGTTTTCCTGCTGTAACTAATATTTTAAAGCATGATATCGCACATAGCCCCAATGTGCCCTTGTCAACAGATTGCTACACTTATCCCTGGGCTGGATTTTACTGCTTTCAAAATGGGTGGACCAACTGTCTCAGAGCCGCCAGGATATTCCGCGTGGCAGCTTATTAACATCAACGTGAGGCACCGCCCCCACCCCATGACATGAAGGGGCGAGATTTCAGGTGCTATGATCAGCGTTGGGTCAGCTAAGGCCCTAATAAAGGGCAGCCAGTCCTGCATTAGTGTTAAAGACCTGCAGAAGAAACCTGCATCCGAAAGTGAATATGGTGTTGTACTGCTGAATAAGCTGCTTTTTTTCTGCACTAGGCCAAACACCAAAAATGGTAGAGGGGCCCACCAGGGTGGCCTCACGGTTCAGCAATGCCTCCCTCCTCCAAGCTGTGCGGGCAAGGTGGGAGGTCCTTTTCGCTAGCGCTGGTAAGAAGAGGCTGTTCCGCCTGATCAAGGCAGCCTGGCTCGAAGTGGCAGAGAAAGTTAGTAGCCATGGGGCTATCTGGCGTGACTGGGTACAGTGTCGCAAGAGGATGAACGATCTGCTCAGCTCCGCAAAAATAAATGGCACTTTGGATCATGGCTCCACTGAACCTGGGTGTGTCCACACAAAGTGGCACATTTGTGCCACTGTCATGTCAAATACATGGAGGTTGGGCAGGGAGGAATGACGTGACATCAATGGATGAATGTATGAATGAACTCATCCTTGTCTGCTGCTCACAGCATGGCACCTACATGAGTGGCTCACTCAGTAGTGCACACCGAGCATCCCCTACCTTTGGGCCCAGCACCCCTCTTGTTTCATGTGTCGTGTTGTTGATCTGCCATGCTTAATATCTGCCTCCTTGCTTCTCCAGGCAAAGAGGGCCCACAATCCAAGGGACGCAAGCGGTGGAGAAGTGCCAGATCAGCTTACGCTAACAGAGGCTGAGTCGGAGGTCCTGGAACTGGCATCCATTCATGTGGACTGTTCATTTGGTGATGTCGAGCTCGGGGTCCTGGTGAACATACAGCCATTGATATACACAATGATGACTGTGAAATTGTTTGATACAATGTGGTCATAATCGTTATATGCGCAACATCAAGATAGACAGTGTGGTCTTCTCATTATATCTTGCAGGTCAACGCTCTGAATCGACCCCAGCGGCCCACGACACCTCCCACACCTCAGAGGTAGAGACATCCTCCGAGGAAGCAGCATCCTATGGCATTCCTGCACCTTCCACCAGCGCAGATACAGTCACCTCGGTGGGAATGCAATCGGCCGTAGAGTCTGGGTCACAAGCTGGTGAAAGTACAGCACACACGCCCGAGCAGCTGACTGATGCTGAGACAGCTGAACCCCTGACAGCTAGAGGCCTGTGAGTGGCAAGGCCTATGCTGAGCCTCAGGCTGCTGATGACCCTCTGCTGTCGACAGCACAGGGCATGCTGGAGCTGTAGCAGCAGTCGTGGCAACATCTGGTGGAGATGCCATAGACCATGCGCAGCCTTGAGCGGATGGTGAATAAGTCCATCCAGGCCTTGACAGCTGCCGTGTGCCAGGCAATTGTGCGCATGGTTTCATCCATTGACAGGGCAGTAGCCTTCTTGGTGAGCCAGATTACATTAATACATGCTGACCTCCAGTCCCTCGCCAAGGCCATGAGATCTAGGCAGCAGTGGCAAGACGAGAAAGGGGCGAGGGGCATGGAGACTGTCCCTGCCCCTGGTCCTCCCCCGGAGAGCAGCGAGGTTCAAACGAGCCCTGAGATGGAGGAGGTGAGCCTGCATGCCATAACTGGGTTCCCCTCAAGGTGATTTCAATGTGGACACAGGCCCTTATGCCTCTCCGTCGGTGAGTCAAGCTCCGGAAGCCATGACATCTGAGGAAAGTTCTGCACTGATGCAGGATTCCCCCAGCCAGCCGGGGCCCTCCAGGCTTCGTGCGCACAGAGTATGACCGCTGAAGTGATCCACAGCCAAAGGGAAATCTGACCAGTAGCCTTCCTCCAGTCAGGCTGCTAGAGCAGAGGTAGCACCGCGAAGGAGCACTCGCAAATGTTTCAAAACATACTGTGACACAAATGGGTCTGCACGGGTGACTTTTTTTATTCTTTCATGGGATGTGGGTGTTATTGGCCAGGCCAGCATTTATTGCCCAACCCTAATTGCCCCTTGAGAAGGTGATGGTGAGCTGCCTTCTTGAACTGCTGCAGTCCATGTGAGGTAGGTACACCCACAGTGTTGTTAGGGAGTTCCAGGATTTTGACCCAGCGACAGTGAAGGAACGACGATATAGTTCCAAGTTAGGATGGTGTGTGACTTGGAGGGAAGCTTGCAGGTGATGGTGTTCCCATGCATTTGCTGCCCTTGTCGTCTAGTTGGTAGAGGTCGCAGGTTTGGAAGGTGCTGTCGAAGGAGCCTTGGTGCGTTGCTGCAGTGCATCTTGTAGATGGTACATATGCTGCCACTGTACGTCAGTGGTGGACGTGTGAATGTTTGTGGATGGGGTGCCAATCAAGTGGGCTACTTTGTCCTGGATGCTGTCGAGCTTCTTGAGTGTTGCTGGAGCTGCACCCATGCAGGCAAGTGGAAAGTATTCCATCACACTCCTGACTTGTGCCTTGTAGATAGTGGACAGGCTTTGGGGAGTCAGGGGGTGAGTTACTCATTGCAGGATTCCTAGCCTCTGACCTGGTCTTGGAGCCACGGTATTTATATGGCTACTCCAGATCAGTTTCTAGTCAATGGTAGCCCCTAGGATGTTGATCATAATGCCATTGAATTTCAAGGGGAGGTGGTTAGATTCTCTCTTGTTGGAGATGGTCACTGCCTGGCACTTGCCACTTATCAGCCCAAGCCTCAATATTGTCCAGGTCTTGCTGCATTTCTACACGGACTGCTTCAGTATCTGAGGAGTTGCAAATGGTGCTGAACATTGTGCAATCATCAGCGAACATCCCAACTTCCGACCTTATGATTGAAGGAAGGTCATTGATGAAGCAGCTGAAGATGGTTGGGCCTAGGACACTACCCTGAGGAACTCCTGCAGTGATGGCCTGGAGCTCAGATGATTGACCTCCAACAACCATAACCATATTCCTTTACGCTAGGTACAACTCCAACCAGTGGAGAGTTTTCCCCCTGATTCCCATTGACTTCAGTTTTGTTAGGGCTCCTTGATGCCAAACTCAGTCAAATGCTGCCTTGATGTCAAGGGCAGTCACTCTCACCTCACCTATTGAGTTCAGCTCTTTTGTCCATGTTTGAACCAAGGCTGTAATGAGGTCAGGAGCTGAGTGGTCCTGGCAGAACCCAAACTGAACATCACTGAGCTGGTTATTGCTAAGCAAGTGCTGCTTGATGGCGCTGCTGATGACACCTTCTATTACTTTACCAATGATTGAGAGTAGACTGATGGGGTGGTAATTGGCTGGGTTGCACCTCTCCTGCTTTTTGTGTGCAGGACATACCTGGGCAATTTTCCACATTGCTGGGTAGATGCCAGTGTTGACGCTATACTGGAACAGCTTGGCTGGGGGCGCGGCAAGTTCTGGAGCACAGGTCTTCACTACTATTGCCGAAATGTTGTCAGGGCCCATAGCCTTTGCAGTATCCAGTGCCTTCACTCCTTTCTTGATATCACGCAGAGCGAATCGAATTGGCTGAAGACGGGCATCTGTGATGCTGGGGACTTCAGGAGGAGGCCGAGATGGATCATCAACTCGGCACTTCTGGCTGAAGATTGTTGCAAATGCTTCAGCCTTATCTTTCACACTGATGTGCTGGGCTCCCCCATCATTGAGGATGGGGATATTTGTGGAGCCACCTCCTTCAGTTAGTTGTTTACTTGTCCACCACCATTCACAGCAGAATGTGGCAGGACTGCAGAGCTTAGATTTGATCCGTTGGTTATGGGATTACTTAGGTCTATCTATTGCATGCTGATTACGCAGTTTGGCACGCAAGTAGTCCTGTATTGTCGCTTCACCAGGTTGACACCTCCTTTTGAGGTATGCCTGCTGCTGCTCCTGGCATGCCCTCCTGCACTCCAGATTGCACTGCAAAAAGTAAATTCACTAAATTTTCTTCACTAACATATATTATTTTTACTGTGTGAATGATGTGTGGCAGCATGTACCGATCATGTCTTCTCCCATTACCATCATTGGCCTTTCAGAACTGCCAATGTATGGAATAACATCATTGCCATGCCAGTATTACTCATGTGTGTCTCCACAGATGCAGTAACATGGACAATAGCTCAGTTTGCTGCTGCCAGTAATGGTCGAGACAAAGATGTTGCAGATACGGACTGCTGCACAACAGGTGAACGAGGGTGCTGTGTGGCTTGCAGAGTCCATGGTGGTTTTTATGGCGTGGAGAACCTTTGATCAATAAGGCATTGCCGTGCATCCCTTGCTCGCTTCTCACACTGCATGCGGCGCTTGGATGCTTTCTGTTCTCCCATGCTCTTTTCCTGCTGTAAGTTCTCTGCATCCTCATCATCCGAAGAGGAGTCCTGCTCACGTCTCTCCTCATCCTACGAGGCCTCCCCCTATTGAGTGTGTAGTTGTGCAGAGCACAGCAAACAGCAACTATACGAGCTACTCTTTCCAGCTTGTACTGCAGGCACCACCCGATCTATCCAGGCAGCGGAATCGCATTTTCAGCATGCCGTTCGCCTGCTCAGTTGTGGTTCTTGGCACGCTGTGGCTGGCATTGTATCTTTCCTCTGCATCACTGGTGGGGTTACTCACTTGTGTCAGGAGCTATGTCTGCAAGGGGTAGCTCTTGTCTCCAAAAAGCCAACCCTCGATGTGAGCCAGTTCAGTGAACAGCAATGGTAGCTGCGACTGGCACAGGATGAAGGCGAAATGGCAGCTGCCTGGAAAGCAGGCACAGATTTGCATGAAGCATTTCCAGTGATCACATAATAGCTGTATGTTGAGCGAATGGAAGCCCTTCCGGTTTACATGTGCAGTTGGTCGCCCGGTGGGAGTCTTGATGGCCACATGGGTGCAGTCTATGACCCCTTGCACCTGTGGGATTCCCGCGATGAAGCTGAAACCGATGGCCCTCTGTGTCCGGCTCTCAGGGTCCGTCCTGAAGTGGACATAGTCACCGGCCCTCCGGTACAGGGCTTCGGTGACCTCCGTGATGCAGCAGTGCACTGCTGACTGTGTGACCCCACAAAGGTCTTTAATGGGTCCCTGAAATGATGCAGAGGTGTAGAAGTTAAGAACCGCTGGCACTTTGAGGGCCACAGGCTTAGGATGCCCATGGGCTGCAGGTCATTGTTCAACAGGGCACTGAGATGTGTCACCATCTCTCTCAACATCCGCAGTCGCCTCTGACACTGGCGCTCTGACTTCTGCAGGTATGTCATGTGGGACCTTTAGATGCATGGCGATATGTAATGGCGAGCTCTCCTTGGGGGCTCCTGCTGCTTGTGCCCGGGGGCTTCCATGTGGGCTGCACCTGGTTTTGCTTGTGGTGCATATGGATCCTCACGACAAGCAAATCAATGAATATAGGGTGAATCATCCTCATCTCCAACTTGCAAATAAACTCAGTTCTTTCACTTCTTCGAAGATACTTAACAGGGCAGGGAATGATGTTGACTGGTACATCATGTGCTTTCAGGCATCAATTATGTGGCGTTGCATAGCATTGCCCATCTTAGCTCCCCCAAAGAGTGGCACAGCATGACCATATTCAGATCGTAGCAGCAGCATTGATTGGCCCACTAGCCAGATTACCTTTCATTTCCTATCATTACACCTATCATTTCTGGCACCCTCCCCACACACAAGGTTCCGGAGTGTGATTGCTCCTTCACTCATACAAACATTCAATGGCGCAGAGTGCCCCCTTTATCAAGGGAGGGTACGCAGTAGCTCCCTTTATGCTGCAAAATTGTGCCCCCTTTAATGCACTCCCCCTCCCACCTCCCTACACATATGCAGAGTTGTGTCCCCAGTAATACCATCCCCCACCCCCCCACCTCCCTTCATGCCTGCAGAGTTGTGTCCCCAGTAATACCATCCCCCACCCCCCCACCTCCCTTCATGCCTGGTGAGTTGTGCCCCCAGTAATACCATCCGCACTGAAGCCCGCCCCCCCCCCACTCCCTACACGTATGCAGAGTTGAGACCTGTCTTGCAAGACTTACTTTCAAAGGCTCCGAGCACTGCAACCTCTGTCCCGCTGGCTTTTATTAGTGGGAATGGGTTCGCACGTGAGAGATGCCCGTTCACCGGAATATGCGGAACTGTTGACGAAGAGGCAACGTGATGCATAATGCGGCAAGGTAAGTAGTGCTTTGAATATTCAAATTGGGCACCCATCCCTGAGCGGCGGCGGGGGCCACTCTGAGGCCTCGCCCCCGCCCATAATATGGGGCAGGGCCTTCCCGGCATCAGAGAGCGTGGCTGGCCTCTCCCAGAGGCATTTTTCAGCCCCCTTGCCAATTTCGGAGGGCTGGTAAAATCCAGCCCCCTATGAGTATTGCATATCATCAGTAGTCCTACTTAAATAGGTTAACAATCCTTATTTATAATTTTGCTACAGTTGCACTAACGCATAATATGAATATTGGCTGAACAAGCATCTTCCAAATACATTGGCTTAAGAATTGTGGTTCTGTATTTCAGATGTCCAGTAAGCTAGTGATCAGCTTCTAATTTCACACTTACGCCCCATTTTTACCCAACGCTCCTGGCGCAGGCAGGTAGGTAAACTGGCAGTTGGGAGGGTTTACACTATATTCCCGATGGCTTCCCATCCAATGCCATTTTTCCCAACTGGAAAACATATTCGTGAGGGCAGCCTGTCAAACTTGCTTTAGGTTCAAAGTGTCATCAGTGCAGCAGCGCAATTTTTAACTGCAGGTATTGGGATGCCCCAACATTGCCAAATCCATCAGAAAAACCTAGCAGGAGGCAGCAGAGGAGCCAGAAGAGACTTAGATAAGTATTTTGTTCAAATTTTTGTGAGCATTTTTTGTGGGCTTGCACTAAAAGAGCCCCGGCCTCACATTGATCTATCCACAGTTGCTTCCCTCCTGCCATTCTCATGAGCCACCTAGAGTTAAAATCAGGGCTTTAATATCAGTGGTTTTGGGGAGGAGAAAAGAAGCTTGGAGTAACGCCTGCCTACTGTTGTCTAGCTGGGTGGGACTGCACTCGTCTGGTTCCATTCTTACCTAATCGTATTCAAAGAATCACTTGCAATGGCTTCTCTTCTTGCTGCTGCACCGTTACCTCTGATATCCCCCAAGGATCTCTCCTTGGTCCCCTCCTATTTCTCATCTACATGCTGCCTCTCAGCAGCATCGTCCAAAAGCACATGTACATTGACGACACCCAGCTCTACCTCATCATCACCTCTCTTGATTTCACTGTTGCCGAATTATCAGGCTGATTATCCGCCATCCAGTACTGGATGAGTAGAAACTTCCTCCAATTAAATATTGGGAAGACCAAAGCCATTGTCTTGGTCCCCGCCACAAACTCCATTCCCTAGATCCCAACTCTATCCCTCTCCCGGGCAATTATCTGAGAGTAAAGCACACTGTTTGTGGACTTGGTGTCATATTTGACCCCGAGATAGCGCCCAACCACATTTAGGGTGGCCACTGGCAGAGGCCAGGAATACCAGACACAAACCCTGCTCCCTGGCCCACCAACCCCCGCTCAGGCACACACGCTAAAATGGTTTTAAGGCCTGCCGATATAATTAATTAAAATGAGCATGGAGCACTGTAATTGCATTTTTTGTGCACTGAATCACTTTATTGATTAAGTTTAAGTAATAATTACCAGTAATTGTACTTATAACAAATATATATAGTATAATAACTAATAACAATATCAACAATTTAAAGGCAATATACCCAAGATGGGAATTTTGAATTGGTGAATGGTGGTGGGTGTGGTGTTGAGGACAATGCTAGGATCTTTTTCTGCAGACACTTGCTGACTTGGAAATGATTTCCAATCACTGACATTGATATTAGCCAATGATGCTGGTAGGACCATATTGTGTAACATTGTGGGTAGCATCATAAGGATACAGGACAGGTCTGAAAGGGCACACACTGACCTGGAAATAATTTCATGACTGACACTTAATCAGTCTGGCTGGTAAGGTGGCCATTTGGAACTGACTAGCATCTAATTGGTTTATGTAGATATAATTCATTTTTAATCATCTCCACATTGTTCGGTGACTGCCCATGAATGGCAGACCTTCCCCTTAGGCTGGTCCGCAGCGTTGCAAACTTCCAAATACTGGATCTAAAGGCGTCCAGAACCGGAACGGGGCCAGATACTCTGAAATCTGCACTGAGCAAATGGCCACCCTAATCACATATCTTCACCATCACTAAGGCTGCCTATTTCCACTTCACCCAACTTTGCCCCGCCTCAGCTCATCTAGTGCCCAAACCCTCATTCATGCCTTTCTTACCTTTAGACTTGACTGTTCCAATGCAATCCTGTCTGACCTCCCACATTCTACCCTCTGTAAACTTAGATTATCCAGAACTCTGCTCTCCGTGTCCTCACTTGCAACTAGTTCCGTTCACTTATCACCTCTGTGCTTGCTGACCTACATTGGCTCCAATGCTTTTATTTTAAAATTCTCATCCTTGTTTTCAAATCCCTCCATGGCCTTGCCTCTTCCTATCTCTGTAATCTCATCCAGCCCCACAACCCTCTGAGATATCTGTGCTCATCTAAGCCTAACCTCTTGAGCATCCCTGATTTTAATTAAAAGCAAAATACTACGGATGCTGGAAATCTGAAATAAAAACAAAAAGTGCTGGAAATACTCAGCAGGTCTGGCAGCATCTGTGGAGAGAGAAGCAGAGTTAACATTTCAGGTTAGTGACCCTTCTTCAGAACTCATTTTAATTACTCCACCATTGGTGGCCATGCCTTCAGCTGCCTTGGAATTCCCTGCTAAACCTTTCCACCTCTCTTACTTCTTTTAGGATTCTTGTTGACCAAGTTTTTGGCCATCTGTCCGAACATCTCCTTACGTGGCTCTGTGTTTAATTTTGCTTTATAACATTCCTGTGAAGCAACTTGGGATATTTTATTATGTTAAAGGTGCTATATAAACATAACTTATTGTTGTAATCTTGACCATTTTGCAAATATTTTATTTTCTCTTCGCATTAAAACTTGTTGTGACTTCAAAAATGAATGATGCACAGCGATGCTCCCTGTAAAATTCTGTTGTTGTGTGCAGTCAGTTTTTTTCAGTGCACGGTGCAATCAAATCTTTTGCATGGCTGCACATGCATGGTATTTAACCTGGAACAAAACCTGTGCGATACCTTCCAGGCTGCTGCATGGCCATGCATGCATGCAACTTAGTGGGAACATTGATTCTCATATGTGTATACTTTGTGGACAACTTTTAATTACAAATCATGTTTGTATATAAATAAATCACTGATGCACATTGTGGCTTTTCCAGCCACCTGTGCTCTCGTTAAACTTGATTTGAGTGGTTCCAAAAGATAAACAGAGCATTTGGCTATTTTTTTCATTGCTGTTTGAGGGGGCTTGATGTGCACAAATTGGCTGCCTCATTTCCTACATTTCGACAGTGAATACACTTCAAAAGTACTTAATTGGCAATAAAGTGCTTTGGAATGTCCTGAGGATATAAAACACACTATATCAATGCATTTTCTTTTTTTCTTACTCTTTCTCACTCTTTCTTTCTCTTTTATTCGATTTATTTTTGCCCTTTTCACCTGGTATTGTGTTTGATTCCAAAGTCTTGATTAGACAAAACAAATATAAAGCATATCAAATGGACTGCTTTGTCCTGAATGGTGTCGAGCTTCTTGAGTGTTCTTAGGCTGCACTCAAACAGGGAAGTGGCAAGTATTGCATCACACTCCTGACATGTGCCTTGTAAACGGTGGAAAGGCTTGGGAAGTCAGGACATGACTTACTTGTTGCAGAATTCCCAGCCTCTGACCTGTTCTTGTAGCCATAGTATTTATATGGCAGGTCCAGTTAACTTTCTGGCCAATGGTGATCCCCAAAATGTTGATGGTAGGGTATTCATTTTTGTATAGCATTACACAAGATAAGCGCTGAACATTGCTTGAATTTTTCTCAAAAGTTGGACACACAAAATCTTTCCTAGTAGAATTCTCAAAGGCCAAGGTGTCTAAATGGCAAACTGACTTGAACAGGGGAACATGGTAGTGTTACCTGGGGGAATTGTTGAATTTTTTTTTTCTCGCTCAAGCTGTCAGTCACTTCACCAACTAAACCTGAGGGAGAGCAAAAGTTCACCTGAATTAGAGATCTCAGTTTTTCTAAAGCAGTCTGGAACCTCAGTAATGACCTCTAATGAACTGCTGCTCATTCTCCAGTTGTTTCCAGATGCAATGCATTCACCAAAATTGGTTTGACTAAACATTCTCTGACCCTGTGTAAATGTGAAAACTAGACTATTAATCAAATTAAAAATACTCTGCTCTCTGATATTCATCTGGTTTAATCTAGTTGTGAATATCTAGCTCTGTTACTGCTGATGCATAAAGCATGCAAAGTGTGGGCTGAATTTTGTGCTCATTTGGAGAATCGCTGCGGAACTGTCTGAACAAGGTAGATGATTTCAAGGCATAAATAGAGGTAAATGGGTATGATCTACTTGCCATAACGGAAACATGGCTACAGGATGATCAAGACTGGGAACTGAATATTCAAGGATATTCGACATTTAGGAAGGACAGGAAAAAAGAAAAAGGAGGTTGTGTTGTGCTGATAATAAGGGATAAGATCAGTACATCGGTAAGGGAGGGCCTCAGATCGGAAGAACAAAATGTGGAATCTGTTTAGGTGGAGCTAAGAAACAGCAAGGGGCAGCAAATATTGGTAGGAGTTGCTTATAGGCCACCAAACAGCAATGGTAGTATGGAGCAGGGTATTAATCAGGAGATTAGAGAAGTATGTAGCACGGGTAATATAGTAATTATGGGTGTCTTTAATCTGCACCTAGACAGGGTAAACCTAATGAGCATTAATGCTGTGGAGAACGAGTTTCTGGAATGTGTTTAGGATGGTTTTCTAGAGCGGTATGTTGAGGAACCGACTAGAAAACAGGCTGGTTTTATTTAATGAGAAAGGGCTAATTAATAATCTTGTTGTAAAAGAACCTTTAGGGATGAGTGATCATAATAAGATAGAATTTTACATGATGTTTGAAAGTGAGACAGTTCAATCTGATGCCAGGGTGTTAAATTTGAACAAAGGAAATTATGAAGGTATGAGGGGCAAATTGACTGAGGTAGATTGGGAAAATACATTAAAAAGTATGACAGTGCATAGATAATGGATAGTCTTCAAAGAATTATCACATAGTTTACAGCAACTATACATGCCTTCAAGGCACAAAAACCCCAAAAGTAAAGAGAGTCAACCGTGGCTAACAAAGGATGATTAAAAGAAAAGGCCGATAAATTTGCCAGAAATAGTAGTAAACCTGAGGATTGGGAGGATTTTAGAATACAGCAAAGGAGGGCCAAGAAACTGATAAAGAAAGGGGGAATAGAATATGAATGTAAACTAGCAAAGAACATAAAAACGGACTGTAAAAGCTTCTATAGGTATGTCAAAAGGAAATATTTGGCTAAGACAAATGTGGACACATTACAGGCAGTCAGGAGAATTTATAATGGGGAATAGAGAAATGGCAGAGAAGCTAAATGATTACTTTGTGTCTGTCTTCAGTGAGGAAGATACAAGAAATCTTCCAGAATTAGAGATCCAAGGCACTGGGGAGAATGAGGAATTGAAGGATATTAGTAATATTAGTAAGAATGTTGTATTGGAGAAATTAATGGGGCTGAAGGTTGATAAGTCCCCAGGACCTGATATTCTACATCCCAGAGTGTTGAAAGAGGTAGCTATGGCGATAATGGATGCATTGGTGATCATCAAAATTTTATAGATTCTGGAATGGTTCCTATAGATTGGAAGGTAGCAAATGTCACCCCATTATTTAAGAAGGGAGGGAGAGAGAAAACAGGGAACTACAGACCTGTCCGCCTTACATCAGTAGGCAAAATGTTTGAATCTATTCTAAAGGATGTGATAAATGGACACTTGGATAATCATGATATGATTGGGCAAAGTCAACATGGATTGATGAATGGGAAATCATGTTTGATGAACCTGTTGGGAGTTTTTTGAGGATGTTACTAACAGAATTGATAAAGGGGAGTCAGTAGAAGTAGTATACTTGGATTTTCAGAAGGCTTTTGATACAAAAGGTTGGTTAGCAAAATTAAAGCACATGGGATAGGAGGTAATATACTGGCATGGATTAAGGATTGGTTAACAGGCAGGAAACCGAGAGTAGGAATAAATGGGTCATTCTCGCATTGGCAGGCTGTGACTAGTGGGTTACTGCAAGGATCAGTACTTGGGCCCCTTTCTTTTGGGCCTCCTTATCTCGAGAGACAATGGATACGCGCCTGGAGGTGGTCAGTGGTTTGTGAAGCAGCGCCTGGAGTGGCTATAAAGGCCAATTCTGGAGTGACAGGCTCTTCCACAGGTGCTGCAGAGAAATTTGTTTGTTGGGGCTGTTGCACAGTTGGCTCTCCCCTTGCGCCTCTGTCTTTTTTCCTGCCAACTACTAAGTCTCTTCGACTCGCCACAATTTAGCCCTGTCTTTATGGCTGCCCGCCAGCTCTGGCGAATGCTGGCAACTGACTCCCACGACTTGTGATCAATGTCACACGATTTCATGTCGCGTTTGCAGACGTCTTTATAACGGAGACATGGACGGCCGGTGGGTCTGATACCAGTGGCGAGCTCGCTGTACAATGTGTCTTTGGGGATCCTGCCATCTTCCATGCGGCTCACATGGCCAAGCCATCTCAAGCGCCGCTGACTCAGTAGTGTGTATAAGCTGGGGATGTTGGCCGCTTCAAGGACTTCTGTGTTGGAGATATAGTCCTGCCACCTGATGCCAAGTATTCTCCGAAGGCAGCGAAGATGGAATGAATTGAGACGTCGCTCTTGGCTGGCATACGTTGTCCAGGCCTCGCTGCCGTAGAGCAAGGTACTGAGGACACAGGCCTGATACACTCGGACTTTTGTGTTCCGTGTCAGTGCGCCATTTTCCCACACTCTCTTGGCCAGTCTGAACATAGCAGTGGAAGCCTTACCCATGCGCTTGTTGATTTCTGCATCTAGAAACAGGTTACTGGTGATAGTTGAGCCTAGGTAGGTGAACTCTTGAACCACTTCCAGAGCGTGGTCGCCAATATTGATGGATGGAGCATTTCTGACATCCTGCCCCATGATGTTCGTTTTCTTGAGGCTGATGGTTAGGCCAAATTCATTTCAGGCAGACGCAAACCTGTCGATGAGACTCTGCAGGCATTCTTCAGTGTGAGATGTTAAAGCAGCATCGTCAGCAAAGAGGAGTTCTCTGATGAGGACTTTCCGTACTTTGGACTTCGCTCTTAGACGGGCAAGGTTGAACAACCTGCCCCCTGATCTTGTGTGGAGGAAAATTCCTTCTTCAGAGGATTTGAACGCATGTGAAAGCAGCAGGGAGAAGAAAATCCCAAAAAGTGTGGGTGCGAGAACACAGCCTTGGGCCCCAGCTGTTCACAATATATATCAATGATTCAGATGTTGGGACCTAATGTAATATTTCCAAGTTCGCGGATGACACAAAACTAGATGGGAATGTGTGTTGTGAGGAAGATGCAAAGCGGCTTCAAGGAGATTTGGACAGATTTAGTGAGTGGGTAAGAACGTGGCAGATGGAATATAATGTGGAAAAATGTGAGATTATCCATTTTGGTTGGAGGAACAGATGTGCAGAGTATTTTTTAAATGTTAAGAGATTAGAAGGTATAGATGTCAAAGGGACCTGTGTGTCCTCATCAATAATCAGGATCTGATGCCAGAACTGTACACAGTACTCCAGCTGAGGCCTAACTAGCATTTTATATAGCTCCATCAAAAACCTCCATGCTCTTATATTCTATGCCTCGGCTAATAAAGGCGAGTATCCCATATGCCTTCCTAACCACCTTATCTACCTGTGCTGCTGCCTTCAGTGATCTATGGACAAGTACACCAAGGTCCCTCTGACCCTCTGTACTTCCTAGGGTCCTATCATCCTTGCCTTGTTAGTCTTCCAACCTCACACTTCTCGGGATTAAATTCCATTTGCCACTGCTCCATCCATCTTACCAGCCCATCTATGTCATCCTGTAATCTAAGGCTTTCCTCCTCACTATTTACGACACCACCAATTTTCGTGTCGTCTGCAAACTTACTGATCATACCTCCTATATTCATGTCTAAATCATTAATGTAGACTACAAACAGCAAGGGTCCCAGCACTGATCCCTGCGATACACCACTGATCACAGGCTTCCACTCACAAAAACAGGAGGCTGAAATGTATCATCCACTTGGCACTTCTGGATGAAGATGGTTGAAAATGCGCCTTTTACACTCACATGCTGGGCTCCACATTGACGATGATGTAGCTTCTTCCTACCATTATTTATTTAATTTTCCACCACCATTCACGACTGGATTTGACAGGACTGAAGAGCTTTGATCCGATCCGTTGGCTGTGGGATCGCTTAACTCTATCTATAGCATGCTGCTCCACTGTTCATTATGTATGTAGCTCCAGATTGTAGCTTCACCAGGTTGACATCTTATTTTTAGGTACACCTGGTGCTGCTCCTGGCATGCTCTGCTCCACTCCTCATTGGACTAGAGTTGGTCCCCTGGCTTGATGGTAATGTTAGATTGAGGGATATGCCGGGCCATGATGTTACGGATTGTGGCGGAATACAATTCAGCTACTACTGATGGCCCACAGCACTTCATGGATGTCCAGTTCTGAGCTTCTAGCTCTGTTTTGAATCTATCTGATTTAGCATGGTGGTTGTAGCACACAGCACTATGGAGGGTATCCTCAGTGTGGTGACAGGGCTTTGTCTTCACAAGTACTGTGCGGTAATCACTCCTACTAATACTGTCATGGACAGATGCATCTGTGATGGGTCGATTAGGGAGGACCTTTCTGTCTTTTTCTGTTCTCCACCACCGCTGATTTTTCTGTCTTGTTGATTCTCTCACCACCTGCTGCAAGCCCGGTCTTGCAGACATGCCCTTTAGGACTTGGCCAGCTCGTTCAGTAGTGCTGCTGAGCCACTTTTGGTGATGGACATTGAAGAACCCAGCCAGAGTACATTCTGTGCCCTTAATACCCTCAATGCTTCTTCCAAGTGGTGTTCAACTTGGAGGAGTACTGATTCATCAGCTGAGAGGGATATAGGTGGGAATCAGCAGGGGGTTTCCTTGACCATGTTCTGATCAGGATCTGATGCCATGAGACCTCACAGGATCCGGAGTCAACATTGAAGACTCTCAGAGCCTCTTCCTCCTGACTAGATACCACTGTGCTGCCATCTCTGGTGGGTCTGTCCTGCTGGTGGGAAAGAACATACGCAGGGATGCTGATGGAGGAGTCTGGGACATTGGCTCTAAGGTAAGTATGACCATGCCAGGCTGTTACTTGACTGGTCTGTGGGACAGCACTCCCAGTTTTGGCACAAGTACCCAGATGTTAGCGAGGAGAACGTTGCAGTGTCGACTGGGCTGGGTGTGCCATTGTCATGTCCACAAGACGATGCCTACGTTGATATTGGCTGCTCTGTTGCATTTATATAGCAGCTCTAGCATAGTGAAATGTCCCAGGGTGCTTCACCAGAGCGTAGTCAGACAAAAATCGACACTGAGTCTAGGAAGGAGACTTTAAGACAAAAACCAATAACTTGGTCAATGAAGTAGGTTTAAGCAGTGTCTACAAGATGGAAAGGGGAGTTGGAGAAGCGGAGTAGCTTGGGAAGGAAATTCCAGAGCTTAAGGCATAAATGCAGATGGCACGTCTGCCAATGATGGGCAAAGTGGGGGATGCTGAGGGACCAGAGTTAGAGGCACACAGAGTTCTCAGAGGGTTGCAGGGCTGGAAATGATTTCAAAGATAGGGAGAGGGGATTAAACACGAGGGTGAGAATTTTAAAATAGAGGCTTTAGTGGATCTGTCAGCAAGCAGATGTGTGATGGGTGAACAGATATATTTATTCATAATACTTATTAATTAATTATAATTGCTAACTAAATACTGAGGTATATTTCAGATAACTCACTTATAGCAATTTATTAAATGTAGAATCTCTGTTCAAAATTTCTGGTGTAAAACAGAATGATTACTGGATGCTGCTGAGATTAAATGCAAATCCTCTTTGATTCTTGTTTGTTGCGTGTGGTAATTCAGAAGTATTTCTTGTTTTGGAGCACCACCTAATGGCTTCATGGCTTTATACATCAGCCTCTGAGAGGTAAAATGCATTCATTCTCTGTCTTCATGTTCCTCTAGTGTCTTGTTACCTGGACCTCTGCCAGGGTTATTTCCTAATGGATCACATGAAATTACATTATGTTACAGTTACCACCCATCCGATTTTGGGTCAAAACCATTTATTGGCAAACTGTCTGCTTTTTTTAAAGGAAGAAGGTAACTCCTGTGCCCATACATTCGATCTGGGTACATCAATATGCATGTGACATAATTAGCCTGAGCAAACACATGTAGAGGTTGTCATGTAAACTACTACTGCAAGGCACTCTGAGATGAGAAACCATCACATACATGATGCTGCTTTCCCAGGTACATACACAGTGTCTCCACATGCCTCAGGTGAGATTTCATCTGAAAATGTCAGGCTGCGATGTTAAACTGTTGCTCCAGTCAATTAAGCCCACCACTTTCCTGAGTGCAATATCCATCTAATTGGGCAAAAGATGGCAATACCAGTTTACATATTTCAATTTAACACCAATAGGAATCTAATTTGGTATAGAATTTGAGCTAGGGCAAATACCATCTGGCATTTTAGTTACACGAAGGTGGGAGAAACAATGTTTGATGGGCAGCAGCAAAATTTTGGGCAGGATCCAGTTTTGCCAGGTCTCCGTTCCTTTCCTTTGATCTATCAGAAATTCCAGCGGTAGTGGGATGATGAATAGTAGGCCCGCTCACAAGTGCGCGAATGTTATCATGCTGCGTGCAAATGAGGGAAATGTGTCATTTGATACACCTCTCACTGTCAGAAGGGATGCCTATATGTCCCTGGAATCCTGCATTGCTAAGGGTACTGGGGGAGGAGGACATTTAAAAGCCAGTTTTCCAAAAACAATTGACTGTCATCAATGGCATTCAGGAAACCAGCCTCCAGTGAAAGCAACAATATTCTTAAATTCATCTCCCTCTTGTTTGGACTTGCTGATGCTGCCAAAGAGCTTTGCAGCAAATTTTGATTCTCATACCTGAGGCAGGTGGCCCACTGGTGCCATAAAAGGCCCAGGCAGTCTCCAAAGTATGAAAATGCCTCTGATCCTGGGATTTGGATGAGGTTATATGCACATCTATTGGGGCAAGCAGCAGATCCATATTGACCCAAATACAGCTCAAAAGTCCTTCATTGGAACTTTTGGGGCTCTATGCTTTACACTGTTAGTGTCCAGACTCTAACATCTCAGACTTTGAAAAGGAATGATTTGGTGCATGTCAAGTCTTATTAAAACAATGTCAGCCACAGCTCTGTGGTAACATATGCAGACAATGACAGAAATGAAAATATCCTCTGGTCCATCCAGCTTGCCCCATACAATTGTGATACCTTGTGTATCACAACACATACCATCCACCCAGTATCATGCAATCTCCTGCGAAAAGCAAAAATAAAACAAACAAAAATCCAGCCCAATTTGGGAAAAATAAGTATGGGAAATTCGTCTCCGCACACCCCCAGCTCCCTGCTGCTCCCCAGGCGATTGAAGCTAGGTCCAGAGAATTGTTTTAAGTCTGAATTCCCTGCAGTACCTGCCTGTTTAAGAGGTGATTTCCGCCCTGCCAGAAACAGATCTATTTCTCACGTGAATGAATTCAGCAAATCAGCATCCACTGCACGAGTCGACAGCCTATCCCAGAGGTCCGCTTTCCCCATCTCCTAGCATCTCACCTAGATCAGGGCTGAAATTTAACGAGGAGGCGGTGGCCCCGCCCACTGCCTGGAAAGTTGGAGGTGAGCCTGACTGCGCCAACCCTGGAAGTCACAACGCTATTTTGCGTGGCTCAAGCCATCAACTGCTTGCAGACGTGGCTTCCATCCTTCTGAGGCAGGATGTCCCGCCCTCCAAGAGCTGCCAGTGAATCAGATTGCCGGCAGCTCATTAGTCCCAGCAGCGCCACCAGAAGTGGGACTGCACCCGGCCCCAAAGCAGCAGCCATTGAGGAGGCCCTGGAGTGCAGATAAGTGGGGTCAGTGCTCTCCAGGGCCGATCAACCAGGCCCCAGCAATGTGGTTGATCACGAGGGCAAGGGAGGTCTTCCAGCAGGTGTGGTTTGTACCCTTGGTGAGGGGGGGGGCCTCTGTAGTGCACATGGTGCTCATTCAGGTGGGACCCCCCCCCCCCCGCAAAGTCTGCAGGGAGGCTGCCAGGTTTTACTGGGCAGCCTCCCTAGGTGGCGAAGTGCCCATCCATGACCAGTAAAATACCAGCAGTGGTGGGAAAAGGCCCTTAAGAGTCCACTAATTGGTCACTTAAGGGCCTCAATTGGCCTAAGGGCAGATGGGCTGCCCACTACCTCTACCACCGCTGATAAAATATCAGTGGAGGCGGGTAGACAACAGACAGGGCACACCCCTCCCCAACCTCCCATCTGATTTTATGCAGGCCTCCCAGCCCACTCCCGATAGGGGTGGAAAATTCTGGCTGTGGTCTTGCACAAATTTATATTGTCCTCCCTAATCTATTTAATTGGAACAAACTTCAACCTGAACACAATCTATTCCCATCATCGCTTTATAAACCTTGATGAGATAACCCAGAAGTCTACGCTGTTCCAAAGTGTACAGTCCCAGCTCTTTTAGCTTACCTTGATAGCTAAGGCACATTAAACTTTGAATTAGTCCAGTTGCCCTCCTCCACGCCCTTTCCAAAGTCTCAATATCACCTACCATGTACAGAGACCAAAATTGGACACAGTAATCCAACTGAGGCCTAACCACATTCTTGTAATAAGGATAGAATATACTTACTCAGATATTGTCCTATAAATGCACCCCAACACCCTAATCACTCGAGCTATCACTTCATGGTGTTGCTCATGTCCCTTTAGAGATCTATTAACTAGAGCACACATATCCCTTTCTTTCTGCACCTGCTTTTCCATGAAAAATGCATGTTTGAGTATTTGCCCTGCCCACATGAACAACACTACACTTTTCCAAGTTAAACATAATTTGCCAGTCATAAGCCCAATCCCCCAACACACCTGACGGAGTCGAACATCATCTACAGCACTTCATTTCTGAGTCAAAAGATTGTGGGTTCAAGTCCCACTCCAGAGGCTTAAGTACATAAGCTAATCCTACACTCAACTGCAGCACTGAGGGAGTGCTGCACTGTCAGAGGGGCTGTCTTTAAGATGCACCATTAAACTAAGGCCCTGTTATTCCCTCTCAGGTAGACATTAAAGATCCTATAGCGTTATTCGAAGAAGAGCAAGGGAGGTTCTCTCCTGTCCTGGCCAGTCAATGGAAGTGAATGTTGGGCACTGTGTATAGTGGGAGACTGATCTAATATCACCTGTTTTGTGCCACCGCCCAAGATGAATTTCTACCCTAGATTGCGTAATCATTGAAGGGAATTTACCCAGCCCCTCGGAGGAGGGTTTGGGGACTGCTAGGCTGGAAGAATTTGAAAAAAATCAGTCGGAACGGCCTCCCGAAGTGCTCCAATCTCCTCACGCTTTTCCAAGAGATGGGCTGGGCTCAATGCTGGCAGCCTGCCCATCAGTGGCAGGAAGTCAATTAAGGCAGTTATGATGGCAATTAGCAGGGATTTTTGGAAGGTTATGGAATTGTACTGGCAGCACGTGAGATGCCCGCTGTGCCTGCAGCTCGTCTACTCACAAGAGGCGAGAGAAGAGTGAGAGGTCGGCATGCCATGAGATTCATATGCAGTGGTCAAAATTGGCAATCCTCAGAACATCTGCAGGCAAATGCTTGCAATTGTTTGCTTGTCACCTACAAATGGATCCACCGGTCATCACTGGCTGTGAGGAACTGGCTACCGGTCCCATCAGCACATGGCACCTCCATCTTGTGCTGCCCTCTCCTTTTCCATTCACCTCAGCATCACACAGCATTCATAATGGGTCTGCTGTATGACTTTCATGTCAGGCGCTCTGAAAGGCCCTTCCGCATCCTCATGGTGTCCGCCATCCCTAATTAGATGGAACTCCCAATGGCGGCTTCTTAATTGGTCTCCTCCAGGAAGATCGTGCTCGATGTCCTGCCATGCGCACGTCTGGGTTTGTGACCTGGAAATCAGCCCGACATTGGGCTCATGATTTGAAAGGGAAAATTCTGCCCAATGGCTGTTGCTGATTATGGGACCTTCCTTTACACAAATTGGTGGCCGCATTTCCTACATTACAACAATGACTGCACCGTGAAAAAAGTCCTGAGGATGTGATAGATGCTATAAAATGCAAGTTCTTCTTTTTTATATTTAACACATAACTCTTTGGTGGCTATTTTAATGCATTGAGAGGACTGGTGCTAGCAATGCTTCTGACATAACCTTAAAAAGAATTAAAAAATGAATACATTTTCCCAAGACCCAGTGGACTGCTAGGCATTTTTTAAGACTTGGCTTTGCACCAGACCGCTGCTACAGAGAAACCAAATGGTGTGAGATCATCTGTTAGAGATGGTTTAATGACCCTTGTGTCAGTGCACTGGGAAATAGATAGCTGAACTGATTGCTGTTATATTGCCACTTTCACACAAATATGCACTTGAAAGCACTTAGCGTTGATGTGATATTGGTTGCACAACTGCTACGTAAGATCACCAGAAATGTAAATATCAGCTCTAATAAAAAATAGAAAGTGCTGGAAATACTCAGCAAGTCTGGCAGCATCTGTGGAGAGAGAAACAGATTTAACGTTTCAGGTATGTGACCTTTCATCAGAACTGGCAAAGGTTAGAAATGCCAGTTCTGATGAAAGGTCACAGGCCTGAAAGGTTAACTCTGCTTCTTTCTCCACAGCTGCTGCCAGACCTACTGAGTATTTCCAGCACTTTCTGTTTTTATTTCAGATTTCCAGCATCCACAGTATTTTGCTTTTATTAAATATCAGCTCTATTGGTTTTCCTACGTGTCTGATCTGTTTGTAGAAATGCAATGTTGCTTTAATGCTTTGAACTCCAGTGGAAAATTGCAGTTAGATTGGATGTTAGTGACAAACTTTGTCAGATATATTAAAGAGAAGAGAATTATAGGGCATAAATTTAAGATTGGCACCAAAAGAACCAATGTGAGAGTTTTGGAAATATTTTATTGAGAGGCTGCTAGGAAATGGAATGTCTAACCTGCAACAGTGGTGGAAGCGAATCCATAATAGTTTCCCAATGGGAAGTGGATAACTATTTGAAAAAGAAAGGTATTGGGGAAGGGGCAGGGGTACAGAACCAAGTGTATATCTGTTTCAGAGAGCCAGAAGAGGCACAATGGATTGATTAGACTCATTCTGTATTGTAAGATTCTGGGAGCTAAACATTTGTTTGCATGGTGCTGCTTCAAAGTGATGCTACATGGACGATATTAATTCCCCAGGGGCAGACAGCACCGCGGGCCACTACCTGCACAGCAATCCTCATTGATATAAATGAAGGAACCCACAGGGTTTGTGCAGGTAGTGGCTAGTGGCACTGTCTGCCCCAGGGAATCAACATAGTCCACATAACACCGCTTTGAAGCAGCACCATGCAAATTAATTTAGCTCTAGGTGTCTAAAAGGAGGCTGCTGTGAATAATGAATGAACAAACGTGCATTTATTTAGCATCTTTCATATCCTTAGTGTAAGAATATAGCCATATGAGGGTATTTTGATGGATTAGGCTTTGCCAGAGTTAAATGACCCTAAACTTTTAGCCAGAATTGCTCTTCTGCAAAATCAGCTGCATTTGGACTCTGAGGGTGACACACATTGCAAGTGTCCTTGCTATTGCAAAATGTAATTCTTATTACTGGAGGAGAGGGAAAAATAGTTTGAGACTTGAAGCTGTCTAAAGTATGTTTTTTTAATCGTTTGTGAGATGTGAGCATTGCTGGCAAGGCCAGCATTTGTTGCCCATCCCTGATTACCCTTGAGAAGGTGGTGATCAGCCACCTTCTTGAACTGCTGAGGTCCATGTGGTGTAGGGGCTCCCACAGTGTTGTTAGGAAGGGAGTTCCAGGATTTTGATCCAGTGAAGGAATGCAATATAGCTCCAAGTCAGGAAGGTGTGTGGCTTGGAGGGGAACATGTAAGTGGTGGTGCTCCCATGCATCTGCTGCTCAAGGTGGTAGAGGTCACGGGTTTGGAAGGTGCTGTTGAAGGAGGCTTGGCGAATTGTTGCAGTGCATATTGTAGATGATACACACTGCTGCAACTGTGCACTGGTGGTGGAGTGAGTGAATGTTTAAGTTAGCGAATGGGGTGACGATCAAGCGGGCTGCTTTGTCCTGGATGGTGTCAAGCTTTTTGAGCATTGTTGGAGCTGCATCCATGCAGGCAAGTGGGCAATATTCCATCACACTCCTGACTTGTGCCTTGTCAATGGTGGACAGGATTTGGGGAGACAGGAGGTGAGTTACTCGCCACAGAATTCCCAGCCTCTGACCTGCTCTTGTAGCCATAGCATTTATATGGCTGCTCCAGTTCAGTTTCTGGTCAATGGTGACTCCCAGGATGTTGCTGGTGGGAGATTCAGCGATTGTAATACCATTGAATGTGAAGGGGAGATGGTTAGATCCTCTCTTGTTTGAGATGGTCATTGCCTGGCACCTCTATGACATAAATGTTACTTGCTACTTATCATCCCAATCCTGAATATTATCCAGATTTTATTGCATGCAGCAATGGACTGCTTCAGTATCTGAGGAGTTTTGCATAGTACTGAACACTGCAATCAACAACGAACATCCCCATTTTTAACCTTATGATGGAGGGAAGATCATTGATGAAGCAGCTGAAGATGGTTGGGCCTAGGACACTACCCTGAGGAACTCCTGCAGTGATGTCCTGGAGATGAGATGATTGGCCTACAACAACCACAACCATCTTCCTTTGTGCTAGGTATGACTCCAACCAGTGGAGAGTTTTCCCCCTGATTCCCATTGACTTCAGTTTTGCTAGGGCTCCTTGATGCCATACTCGGTCAAATGCTGCCTTGATGTCACCTTGAAGTCATATCACCACCACCTTCTCATGCACAATTAGGGATTGGCCATAAATGCTGGCCTGGCCAGCGATGCCCACATCCCCATAAACGAATAAAAAAAGTACTTTTCTTTTGAAGAGACAGCACTGTAAGGTCCCACAAAAGCAATGAATTATTGGTCAGATAATCTAATAGTAATGTTGGTTAAGGGATAAATATTAGCCAGGATACAAGGGAGAATGTCCCTGCTCTTCTTTAGATAGTGCAGCACTCCCTCAGTACTATTTTGGAGTGTCAGTAAGCCTTATCAAGAATATACATTGGGGTAGAATTCCCACTAGTTTGTGTTAGTTTACTCAGTGCAAAACCAGTGAAATTGGCCAAACCATAGCAAAAGATTGCGGAAAATCAATCATTAGTCAAGTCAAATGTAAACCCAATTTCCACGATCTTTATGCCAGTTCTGGATAATTTTTCCCTCAGCTGGCCCCACCCAGAAGTCTGGCCACACCCCGGATCGATATAATGAGGATGGTGAGTTTCTGCTAATTGGGCCCATTTGCTGCTGTTCGAAGAGACTATTCAAATTGAGCTCTTTTTTAGGTACACAGACACTAATAGGCCCATTTTAAAAGTTTGATGTATTTGAAAAAATGTTTTATTAAGAAACTGACTAGTGTACACCAATAAAACATGTTTTTTCTAAGCCATTTTCAGTAAATTAAAATCAGGTTACTCACAGGTGGAAGTCTCCAGACACATGTTAAAAATACTTTTTTTTTTATCATTTTCAACTGTATTCAGAAAATTGCACCAGACTAACACTCTTAAATATATCAATGATTGTTTTTTACTAAGAAAAATAAACAATTATGTTCTATTCTAACAGCCCAATTTTGTTGACTCATGGAAGACTTTTCGTTTGTGATTATGCAAAGTCATTTAATGGAAACTGGAACTTTTTTTTTAATTTCCAAAATATACTTTATTCATAAAAATCTGTAAAAATTACATTGCCAAACAGTTTCCAAACAGCACCAAAAAATACAAACATTGCAAGGGAGATCAGTTTCCTTCAATACTGTCATGAGTTTCTTCCCAACCCTTCCGTTTCACAATTGTCATGTCAATTACAGTTTTACATTTACAGCAATTGAGAATATTAACGATACAGTTCGAGGGGTTTCCCATGGATCCAGCCCCTCAGTCCAGCTTGGTGGGGGAACCTTACACTGTGGTCTTTCCCCATTGAGCCTTTGCTGCGGCTGCCCCAAGCTTTAGTGCGTCCCTCAGCACGTAGTCCTGGACCTTGGAATGTGCCAGTCTGCAACATTCGGTGGTGGACAACTCTTTGCGCTGGAAGACCAGCAAGTTTCGGGCAGACCAAAGGGCGTCTTTCACCGAATTGATAGTCCTCCAGCAGCAGTTGATGTTTGTCTCGGTGTGCGTCCCTGGGAACAGCCCGTAGAGCACAGACTCCTGTGTTACAGAGCTGCTTGGGATGAACCTTGACAAAAACCACTGCATCTCTTTCCACACCTGCTTTGCAAAGGCACATTCCAGGAGGAGGTGGGCGACCGTCTTAATGGAAACTGGAACTGGTGCATTTTCAAGTGCAATTTGCATCCAATTTCCTGACTGCGCCCAAAGCAAAAACTCTACGCCACTATGTTTGCTGCCTATTATGGTCACTATTATGTACATATTCTCAACTTTTCTTGTTGATTATCAAGCTGATCTTCCACTGCTGCAGATTTGTGTATTTCCATGCTACAACATTCTATGATTCTTGTTGTTGTCAGTGTATCACTATTTCCATTTCTACAAAGGATAAGGACTGGGAAATTACACTACATGCAACCCCCTTGCAACGTGTCTAATCTGCATTGGTGGTAATGAGCTTTACATGTGTACTCTATATATTTGGAAAAACTGTGTTTATTGGTCACACAGCAGGAATGATACTGCCTAGGGAGTGGTACATACTGGTACTTTCTTGGAATTAGCAGGGATTTATTTGTCACCACAAAAATAACAGGCAGCCATTCTGCACAGAAACAATCATGTATTGCAACTTTAATCTGATTTTCTATTGTTTTTGTGCTGACACATGGGTCTTGTGTAGCTGGCAGCAACTGGAAACTAGACTTAATGGGCGTTTTAAGATGAACGGCCAAGATGACCCATTAATCACTGGACCTTCCTGACTGCCACCCACTCAGCATATTTAGGTTTAACTTTCATTTGGGGCGGGAATGCAGAAAAATTATTGGAAGCGACTATCTGCATATTTATAGAGGACCCCACCAGCTTTGAGGTGGGTGTTCTTGCTACCTGCAACTTAAAATTGCAATTAAACAGACTGAGATAGGAAATAAGTAGTTAAGTCCCCGATTTATTTTAACCGTTCCCCACCTGGTTTCCACAGAATCATAGGATGATTTAGCATAGAAGGAGGCCATTGAGCCTGTTATGTCTGTGCCGGCTCTCTGCAAAAGCAACTTACCTAGTCCCATTCCCCTGCCTTCTTCCTGTAACCCTGTAAATTTTTTCTCTTCAGATAATTAACCAATCCTCTTTTGAAGGCCTCGACTGAATCTGCCTCCATCAACACGCTCAGGCAGTGCATTCTAGATCCCAACCACTTACTGCATAAAAAAGTTTTCTTCAGCTCGCTGTTGCTTCTTTTGACAATCATCTTAAATTGGTGTCCTCTGGTTCTGGAACCTTCAGCCAATGGGAATAGTTTCTCCCCATCTACTCTGTCCAGACTGCTCATGATTTTGAACACCTCTATAAAATCCTCTCTTAATCTTCTCTTCTCCAAGGAGAACAGACCCCAATTTCTCCAACCTATCCATGTAACTAAAGTTCCTCATCCCTGGAACCATTTTTGTGAATCTTTTCTGTACTTTCTCTAATGCCTTAACAGCCTTCTTAAAGTGTGGTGCCCAGAATTGGACACAATACTCCAGTTGAGGCTGAACCAGTGTTTTTAGCAGGTTCATCATAACTTCCTTGTTTTTGTACTCTATGCGCCTATTTATAAAAGCCAGGATCCCATATGCTTTGTTCACCGCTTTCTCAACCTGCCTTGCAGCCTTCAATGATTTGTGCACATATACCCCCAGGTCCATCTGCTCCTGCAATAAAAACAGAAAGTGCGGGAAATACACAGTGGGATAGGCAGCATCTGTGGGGAGAGAAACAGAGTTAACATTTCAGATCTGTGATCTTTCATCAGAACTGGCAAATGTTAGAAATGTAATAGTCTTTGAGTAAGTGAAATGGGGGCGGGAGGAAAAAGAACAAAAGGAAGGACTGTGATAGGATGGAGGGCAGGAGAGATTTAATGAACAAAGAACAAAGAACAGTACAGCACAGGAACAGGCCATTCGGCCCTCCAAGCCTGCGCCGATCTTGATGCCTGCCTAAACTAACACATGACAAAGATGTCATGGGATAAAAGGCAAAGGGAGTAGTAATAGCTGTAGTAAAAGACAAAGCATTTGCCCAGAGTGAGTGTTAATGGCAGAATAATGAACAGCTCTGTCCAAAAGCAAAATATGAAAAACAAGTTTAAGACTGGCACATGGTAAAAAAACAATCAAAATGGCAGTCATGGTCTGAAGTTGTTGAACTCAATGCAGAGAGCTGTAGAGTGCCTAATCAGAAGATGAGGTGCTGTTCCTTGAGCTTGCATTGGGCTTCACCATAACACTGCAGCAGACTGATGACAAAAGTTTAGGCATGAGAGTAGGGTGGTAAATTAAAATGGCAAGCAACCGAAAGTTCGGGGTCATGCTTGAGGACTAAGCAAAATGATCACCCAAGCCATGTTTGGTCTCCCCAACTGCTTCTGCACCCCCTTTAGAATTGTTCTCTTTAATTTATATTGCCTCTCCTCATTCTTCCTACCAAAATGAATCACTTTACACTTTTCTGCATTAAATTTCATCTGCTACTTCTCCACCCATTCCACCAGTCCTCTTGAGGTTTCCATTGGGTGAGGGCAGTTAAAGCTGAGCTCATTATTCAAGTGGCAACATGATACCTGTAGAAACATAGGGGGGAATTGTAACCTGAAAACAGCATGTGTGTTTGAGTGTGGGTAAGGGCTTAAATCTGGAAAAATGCAGCTCCAATGCAGCTTCTGTGTTTAAGTTGACTTCATTAGGCATGCTGCAAGCATCTCCCTCGAGAGAGATAGGAAGTCTATTAATCCAACTGAACAATATTTCAAAACAGTTTTAAGTTTAACGTTGCAGCCACGGCTTACCTGGGATTCTTGGAACTCATCATTGAAAGCAAGGTGCATGCATAATGAGATTTGAGAGGGCTGATTAAAACTCATTGAAATACTGCAATAAAACTCATTTTTAAAATTTGTTCATGGAATGTGGGCATCGCTGGCTGGGCCAGCATTTATTGCCGATCCCTAATGGCGCTTGAGCAGGTGGTGGTGAGCTGTCTTCTTGAACTGCTGCAGTCCTTGTGTTGCAGATACATCAACACTTCTGTTAGGAAGGGAGTTCCAGGATTTTGATCCAGCGACAGTGAAGGAACAACGATATTGGTCCAAGTCAGGATGGTGTGTGGCTTGGAGGGAAATTGCAGGTGGTGGTGTTCCCATGCATCTGATGCCCTTGTCCTTCTAGGTGGTAGAGGTTTTGGATTTGGAAGATGTTGTCTAAGGAGCCTTGGTGAGTTGCTGCAGTGCATCTTGTATATGGCGCACACTGCTGCCACTGTGCATCGGTGGTGAAGGGAGTGAATGTTGAAGGTTGTGGATGCGGTGACAATTAAGCGGGCTGCTTTGTCCTGGATGGTGTTGAGTTTCTTGAGTGTTGTTGGAGCTGCACCCATCCAAGCAAGTGGAGAGTATTCCATCACACTCCTGACTTGTGCCTTGTAGATAATGGATAGGCTTTGGGGAGACAGGAGCTGAGCTACTTGCCGCAGAATTCCTAGCCTCTGACCTGCTCTTGTAGCCACAGCATTTATGCGGCTGGGCCAGTTCAGTTTCTGGTCAATGGTAAACCCCAGGATGTTGGTGAGGCAGTGGCATGATGGTAATGTCACTGGACCAGTAATCCAGAGGCCCAGGCTAATGCTCACCATGGCAAATGATGAAATTTGATTTCAATTAATAAAAATTTGAAATTAAAAGCCAAAGGGAGTGGTATTTTGGTGTTTTTTTTGTTCTTTTTTCCTCTTGTCATGCAGAGCCTCCACCTGCCAAGAATGAAGCATATTAATTTCGACACATGGACATTAAATTTCAAATTGTTGCAGGGAAGAAGAGAAGGCCTGTTACAAAGGCTTCCAGACACTTGGCTGGAAGAATTTACATACCAATGGGGACAAGAGAGGTTATCCCCCTTATCCAATTAACCCACAATGGACTCTGAGCACCAGACAATGAAAGCAGGGAAGCGCATTCCAGGCCTTGCTAAGATGATACAATCCAAAGAGCCAAGACGTGGCCAGACCAGTTAGTCACATGACTAACCTGATTGGCAACCTGGGGTTTTCTGAATTGTACAAACAGTTTGAACTGAGAATGTCTGTTTGCTTCTGGACTGAAAAGACCTCTCCTGGCTGGCTTGCCACAGCCTCTCCTGTCTCCTACCATCTCTTTCTCACAAAACTCCAAATCCACATGAACCCCAAGAGAGAAAGGTCTCCTGCAGTGAACAAGGTTTGAGAAGAATACTGGGCCCCAATGAAAAGTAAGATCTACCTACAATCAAGGACTTTACAGTGAGCTCGAAAAACTGTAACAAATACCCTCTTCAGAGATTGCCTCAAACTTTTACACTTTATTTCTTCTGCTCTGTTCTATCTCTATCTGCATGTCTGTATTTTGTATGCATGATAGCATGGGTGCACGTGTATCTGTAGGTGTTAACCGAATTAGAGTTTAAGTTTAAGTTTAATACATTTCAACCTTTCTTCTTTAAACCTAAGAAAACCTGTTTGTGCTGGTTTCTTTGCCTTATAATTGGAAAGCGATAATAAGGATTCACCAAGCGGGAGCTAAAAACAGTGTGTTTAAAATTAAACCCTGTTACAGTGAGACTAGGTGAAAGCTGAAAGGGAACCCGAGACTCCTTTCTCACCTGGTCGTAACACTCTCTTGTGTCTTTCTTAATCCCTTTACTTTGTTTTTGATCGGCTGCTATCCTGCCATTCACAGCTCATCCAGACACATCTTTTGTTTCTTTACTTGTCCCATTACCATTCTATTAGTAATGGATGGGGACTGGTTAGGCCTCCATTCAAGGAAGCAGCAGAGAGCTCTCAGACTATCTTGGTAGGGGATGGAAGTATAGAGGGATTGGACATCTATGGTGAATAGGAGACATTTAGGGTCAGGAAACTAGAAACTGTTAAAGTGATGGAGAGCATCGGTAGAGTCACTGATGTACATGGGAAGAGACTGGGAAGAAAAAATACAGTCAAAATAGGAGAAAAATAGTTCAATGCAGCAGGAACAGGCTGAAATGATGGGGCTTCCTGAGCAATCCGGTTTGTGGATCATGGAAAGGAGGTAGAAGTGAGCTGTTCAGGGTTGGGGGAATTTAAGATTGAAGGACATGGAGAGAAGATCTCCAGAGGAGATGAGGTCAGTGAGAGTCCTGGAGACAATGGTTTGATGTTTGCTGATGGCGTCAAGGTAGGTTGGAGGAAGTGTCATAGTGTTGGCATTTGGTCTCTGCTAGGTAGAGGTCCGTTTGCCAGACAATAGTAGCACCACCCTTGTCAGCTGAGAGTGTGGTTTGCAATTTCACAAGGGAAATCACTTGTGTGTTTAAACGTTTGTCCAATTGTCATTTTTATTGTCAAAATTTATGCACTATTAACTTTATTTTAATGCGGCATTGTCCCGTCCTCCCCACTGATGTCTGTCACCTGTCAAATGGCCTTCAGCCTTGAGGAAAATGGTATGACAAAAGTAGAAGATGAGCAATGGGTGTCAGTGAGAGAGATTGGTACAACCAGGTGAGGAAAGGGTCTCAGGCTCCCCTCTTGTCCCTTTCCTGGTTTGGCCATAACAGGGTTTATCTTTTAAAACACAGTGTTTTTAGCTTAACACCTCAGCGAGTCCTGGCTCATTGCTCTCTAATTGTAATTGCAAATGAACCAATAAGACAGGTTTTCTTAGGTTTAAACAAGAAAGATGTAAGTTTATTAGCCTTATCACTCTAACCCAGTTAAAATTACTAAAATATGCGACGCAACCACACTAGCATGCATGCAAGATAAACACACACACAAATAGATGCAGAGACGAAGAAAGAATTGTTGGGGGGAGTGGTGGCGGTGCGATTTGAAGTAGGGTACACAATAAATAGAATTCGGTTACTGGATGGTCATGTCCTTGATACAATGTCCTCAATTGAAGTTACGGTCTTGGAGTTTGTGCTGGGGCTCGGTGCACAATTTCCGACTTGCTTCTCTGGTACCAGAAGACTGAAGCGGTGCTCTGTCTTGAGGCTTCAGCTGCTACTGTGGGTGCCGGGGAATTTGCTTGAGAGAGAGAGACAGAGAGAGCGGAGGCCTTCCTCCTTGGTTCTCAGTTTACAGTCTGTTACCTTTCTGTGAGGCACAATTCAAACAGTTCCCAGTCTGGCCAGCAGGTAAGTCATGTGACTATTTCTTTGCTTGAAATAGCAACTTCTCACTGGGTTGCTGGACTTCAGTCTTCCAGACACTCCGGGGTGTGGTGGAGGTTTGTCTCTTACAAAGTCAATGGCTCTCAATGTCTTTTGATCATCACTATTGACAAAACCCATCTCGATAATTGAATCAGGGAGCACTCCCATTGTCTCTCTATTCAACAGTCTCTCAGAATGCAAATGTGCACCGATGTTTTCAGCTGTTCAGCTCTGTTGGTTTTTTTAAACAAGTTATGCGAAATGTCCGGTAAAGAAGTTCAAGTAGTGTTCCATATGGCCAAATTAATAAGTTTCCACTTGGCAGGTGTAATTTCCGTCACAGGGATAGATCGGTGACTTTGGGACTGTTTTGTGCTGGGGCTGAGAGCGAGCACAAATGGTCCAGAATTGGTGTGCCAGATGGCTATACTGCTTTAGATCAGCTGAAACATGCCTGAATGAGTCCGACTTCGGCATCACTGGCAGCTAAATGAGTGGCTGTAGGTACCCTGGCCACCGTAGGCTTCTCCAATTCCTCCTGCTGCTCCTCTGCTTCCTCCTCCTCCACCAAAGATGCAGAGTGGTCTTCGCCTTCCTGCTCCTGCAGCTCCAGTCATCTCTGCTGCACTATGTTGTGCAAGGCACAGCAAACCAATATCATTCTGGACACTCTTGCTGGTGCATACAGAAGGGCTCCCTCAGATGTGTCCAGACACCTGAATCACATCTTCAGCAGTCTGATGGTCTGCTCATTGACCACTCTTGTGCTCATGTGGCTTCTGTTGTACCTTTCCTCTGTGTCAGTGGCAGGGCTTTCAACAGGTGTCATCAGCCACGTCCGTGAAGGGTAGTCTCTAAGGAACCATCCACTGACTCGGCTTAGAGGTACAAGTATCTGTGGGAGACTTGACTGGCGCAGAATGAAGGCATTGTGGTAACCTCCATGATCTCTTGCATGACAGTCTTTTGGTGGTCACATTCCAGCTGAACATTCATTTGACAATTAACTATCAATTGATCAAGACTGCTGGTTGATCTGAATAAAAACAAGAAATGCTGGAAACTCAGCAGGTCTGGCAGCATCTGTGGAGAGAGAAGCAGAGTTAACATTGCAGGTCAGTGACCTTTCATCAGAACTGGCAAGTCCGAGGGCCCTGCCATTCTGGCTGGCCCCATCAATAACTAAGTGCATGCAACTGATGGCCCTGGCAAAAATGGCATAGTTCTCCTGGGAGATGCACTTACTTGTGCACAGCAGATTGTGAAATCCTGCAGATGTTCCCAGCAGATCCCTGGAAGGAGCCGGAGGCAAAGAAATTCAGGGCCATAGGAGCTTGACAGCCACTGGCAATGCTTATACACCTGGTCCACTTGGCAGGAGGTCTTATTCCAGGAGGCTGCAAATGTCAACAACAACCTGACGTGATAGTCTGAGCCTCCTGAGAAACTGGTGTTCAGTCATGTCCAGAAAGCTAATCCTCTGCCTCTATACCCTGTGCTGGGGGTATTGCCTCATGTGAGCTGGAACTCTGTGTCCATTCCCTATATCCTGTGGAGTGGCAGGTGGCTGTGGAGAAGACGGCTACTGCTGCTGCTGCTGCTCCTGCTGCTGGTGATGTTTGTGTTGCTGCTCCTCCTGCTCTTCATCAGAGCTCCAAGATAGAGCTGCATAAGCAGCTCCCATGTTGATCTGGATGCTGACAGCTGAGAAGGGCAGATCAAAGGCAAAAAAACTCCAGCGTTGTAGAGATGACCTCCAGAATCTTGGAAATCACCTCCAAAGCAGTAGAAGTACATTTACAGAACAAGTCCTGTGAACAAAAGCCTTTCACTTAGGCAAAGAAGCAACTGTCATATCTATGTATTTAAAGGCTTTCCAGCCTGTCAATTGCTCAGCACAGTCAATACCCACTGTCAACTCACTTTGTTCAACCTGGCGAGTGCCAGGTGGCCCTGGAAATCAGTGCAATAGCAGTTAAAGCATTTAAGAGAAGGTTTACTAGACAAATAACTGGAATGGGCGGGCTGTCTTATGAGGAAAGATTGGACAGGCTAGGCTTGTATCTGCTGTAAGAGTAAGAGTAAGAGGCGACTTGATTGAAACATATAAGATCCTGAGGGGTGAATGTGGAAAGGATGTTTCCCCTTGTGGGAGAATCTAAAACTAGGGGTCACTGTTTAAAAATGAGGGGTCACCCATTTTTGACAGAGATGAGGAGAAATTTTTTCTCTCAGAGGGTCGTGAGTCTTTGGAATTCTTCCTCAAAAGGCAGTGGAAGCAGAGTCTTTGAATATTTTTAAGGCAGAGGTAGATAGATTCTTGATAAGCAAGGAGGTGAAAGTTTATCGGTGATAGTAGAAATGTGGAGGAATCAGTTCAGCCATGAACTTATTGAATGACACAGCAGGCTCGAGGGGCCAAGTGGCCTACCTCTGCTCCTAATTCCAATGTTAGTATGTATGTTTGTATAATAAACCCAGAATCCATGGTTAAAGATGCAGTTAATTAGTTTTTAACATATGTTAATTGCAGACCTGCCCATCTCATGGGGGTTCCCGTACACTCACGAACACAGTTAAATGTGGATTTCAGCAAATTCATGACAGCTTCCTGGCATACCGGATATTTTTGATATCTTAGCCTTTTGTATACACTGACACCTGCCTGCGCTGTCATGATAAAGTTCTACCCTGTTAAGGCAGACTTTTACCAACCCTCTGGGGTTGGGCTGGGAAGTGGGAAGGCTGGCTAAATGGCACAGGAATGCATAGGGTGGTGTGCCTGTTTTCTTCCCACTGCCATGCCATTTCTCCAGCAGCAGGAAATGCAGCAGATGGCCCACCCACTGGCCCGGGGCTGAATTGAGCCAATTATGTGGCCGATTAGGGGCCTCTTCCCATCTCTGCTGGCATTTTACCAGCTGCTGGGATGCCCTTCGCTGCATGGGGAAGACTGCTAGGTAAACTCCAGCAGCCTGCCAGCGGGCTCTGTGGTGGGGGCGGGGGGGGGGGGCCCTTCTTTTTGGGCACTCATTGGCCCATGGATGGGTCGCCCCGGTGGCAATTGCCACCCCACCATCTGCAACCCCCTTATTGAGGCCGACCTGAATAACCCTGGTTGCCCTAAACCCCGCTTACCTGACTGTGAGGGTGCACATCCATCACTGCACTCTCCTCCTCCTGATTCAGTCCCAGCAGTGGCCACTACTCGCGGTGGTGCAGCTGAGGGTGCTGAGCTGCCGGCCCTCGAATTGGGAAGCCCTTGGGTCCTTAATAGGGCAGCGGCTAGTTAACTGGCAATAAGTGGACCCAGGACCCGCTGCCTGATGAGGCAGGGCACCACCCCACCATTTCTGGCCCCAGCAGTGGGACCCCTGCTGCATACATAAAATCCAGCCCTCAATGTCAGATTGAAACTCAAGGTTAACTTTTATTTATTTAGAGATACAGCACTGAAACAAGTCCTTCGGCCCACCGAGTCTGTGCCGACCATCAACCACCCATTTATACTAATCCTACATTCATCCCATATTCCTACCACATCCCCACCTTCCCTCAATTCCCCTACCTCTCCTAGGGGCAATTTATAATGGCCAATTTACCTATCAACCTACAAGTCTTTGGCTGTGGGAGGAAACCGGAGCACCCGGTGAAAACCCACACGGTCACAGAGAGAACTTGCAAACTCTACACAGGCAGTACCCAGAATCGAACCCGGGTCGCTGGAGCTGTGAGGCTAACCACTGTGCCACTGCACCTGATGATAAATACTAAAATGGGAAATATCTTCTGAGTGATCGCAAGAAAGACTTGTTGATTAGATGGCAGGCAGGTGGACTGATTTTTAATGTGGAGATAGTTAATTGTCAAATGAATGAGCAGTATGCATTACGAAAAGTTGAATTTGCTGTATAATTAAGTCTGTTGGGCTTTGAGGGTAAAGAAACCAAATCAACAGCATCTCTGTTTGACTCCAGTCAAGACTGAAGGATTAATATTTTCACTATTTTCTGGCTGTAAAGTTCCCATATGAAATATTTCTGGGCTGTCCCAATCAATTTCTTACCAGGTATGGGGCCATAGCACAAATCTGCCCTTAGTGTCAGAGAAGCCAGGGTAGATGATTATAGGCACTTAGCAGAGGCTTTGTATTCTTAAAAAAGTGGAAAGAAAATGCAACTATGAGTGAATTCATCAGAATCTTTGAGGGACAATTTTAATCTGTGTTAAATTATAATAAATGAATCTCAACTGTCTTGTCTCTGAGTTAGGAATTGCAGATTGAAGCTCCACTTCAGATCTTGAACATATGACCTGGATTGGCACATCAGCACAGTACGAATGGAGTTCTGCATTGTCAAAGCTGAAATCTTTTGGATAAAACATTAAAATAATGCCACTTCCACATGTTTAGGTAGATGTAAATAATCTTATGGCACTACATGAAGAAGAGCAGTGGTCAATAACAATCTTGGTCAACATTATTACCTCAACCAAACTATGGATTTGTTAAAATTATAATGGAAGGGTAGCATTGTATATGAAACCATAAAACTGTGTTGATGAGAAGATTTCAGCAGAGACTAAGAATATTGTCATGCTAGACCCCCACCTGCCAAGAATGAGGCATATTAATTTTGCCATATGGACATTAAATTTCAAATTGGTGCTGAGAAGAAGAGAAGACCTGTTACAAGGGGTGCCATACACTTGTCTGGAAGACATTTACATACCAATAGGGACAAGAGAGATTACTTCCCTTATCTATTTAACCCACAATGGACTTTGAGCACCGGACATTGAAGGCAGGAAAGCGCGTTTCAAGCCCTGCCAAGATGATACAATCCACAGAGCCAAGACATGGTCAGACCAGTTAGTCACATGACTAACCTGCTTGGCAATCTGGGATTTCCTGAACTGTACAAACAGTTTGAACTGAGAGTGTGTGTTTTCTCCTGGCTGGCTTGCCACAGCCCCTCCTTTCTCCTCCCATCTCTTTCTCACAGAACTCCAAATCCAGATGAACCCCAAGAGAGAAAGGTCTCCTGCAGCGAACAAGGTTTAAGAAGAATCCTGGGCCCCAACGAAAAGCATGATCGACCTACAATCAAGGACTCTACAGTGAGCGCGAAGAACCATAACAAAAACCCTCTTCAGAGATTGCCTCAAATCTTTACATTTTATTACTTCTGCTCTGTTCTGTCTCTATCTGCATGTGTGTATCATGTATGCATGCTCGAGTGAGTGTGTCGTGTATCTGTAGGCGTTAACCGAATTAGAGTTTAAGTTTAAGTTTCATAAATTTCACCCTTTCTTCTTTAAACCTAAGAAAACCTGTTTGTGCTGGTTTGTTTGCCCTATAATTGGAAAGCGGTGAACAAGGATTCACCAAGGGGGAGCTAAAAACAGTGTGTTGAAAAATAAACCCTATTCCGATAAATCCAGGTGAAGGCTGAGAGGGCACCCTAGACCCCTTTCTCACTTGTTCGTAACAATATTGTAGTCCAGAAAAGGCATATCTAGCAAAAGCAATGGAGAACCAAGAGCAAAGTAAGAGCCCATCTTTGCTGGGCAGTGCTAAAGTCCAGTTCCAGAAGCAGAATCGTGTGCAATATGTTGGAAGCTGTTGCAAGTTGCTAAAAGGAGTGTTGAAAGGGAGATTGTTTGGTTTAATTAAAATGAGACTAAGTGATTAAGATACTGTTATAAGAAGAAAGAAAAAATTATTAAAACAGGGAGGGATTTCACTGAACAAACTTATTACGACAGCTAATTAAAGCCCGATGTGGAATTAATTCATTCCAGCTGAATTAATCAGACTCAATAAGGGAATAATTTACAAATTGAACTGGTGTGGCTAGATTCATTTAGATTAAGTGAATTAAACCCATTGAGAGATTAATTTATTTAGGCAATTTGAATTGAATGCAATATGGGGTTCATTTATTGCAGTGATTTAATCAAGCGTTGTTTGGGATTAAGTTATTCTGATGCTTTGGATCAAGCCTCTGAAGAATTCTTTTATTCTAATTCAATAAGTTCTCCTGCAATTCTCTTCCAGGCTGCTCTCCTGATGGTGGCAACTGGTGTTGGGTTATCATTCAGTAGATATCACTGAGTCTCCAGTACTTCGTACAAGTGGTCAATCTGTCTGTGTGAGTCTAGAGCATGGGTACCAGGGTTATTCCACTGTGGTGGCATCACAATGACCCCCTCCCCACAATTATAGATAATTTCCTCCAACATCTCCACATTGGTAGAGATCACTGCACGGTGATGAAAACCAGGAGCCCTAGGCAATCCTTTTCCACTGAGCCTGGAACTGAGGTTTTAGCTGTGCCCCACCATTTTATTGCACTATAAACAAATTTTGTCAGCAGGGGGACGAAATTCCAAAAGTACTGATCAATCTTTGAAAATTACACTGTACATTAAATGGTGACTAGTTTGTTGCCTTTGTATCATTGCTAGGCTCCATTTCCTGCTCAACCACAAGCAGCAATTTTCTTTTTAGCCGCACCTGATATCACCTACCCCCTAAATGATGTCATCTTATTTATCAGTTCGGGGGTATTTCTTTAAGGAGTTCCCTTACTTGGCCAACAATAATTTTGATGGAAGTGCTACAGAAAAGCCATGAATTAAGTCATTTCTCCAGGGTTTCTGTGACACTGTGCCTAAGAAATTTGGTTGGTATTTTGCATGGTGATGATGTGGGGTAATGGGAAAGTCAGAGTATTTTTTCAGTTGCAATGATGCCGAGCTATTAAAGCTTTTTGACACCCATCAACCTATTATGATATTTGATACATCAACCAGTCTGGTTGGGTAATATCGCAGGGATATAATTAGCAGATCTACTATGCCCTCTTTCATAGTGAATCAGTGGGAAAGCTGTTTTATAAAAGCAAGGATATTAAGTGCTGATGCCTTAAGTTAAGTATTAAGTGGTGCAGAGCAGAATGTATTATAGATATATTTAATTAATTTAAATGTGTGTGTTTTCCCTTCCACCCTTCATAAACTTTAACTTATCCAAAACTCTGCTGCCTTTATCCTAAACTGTCACCCCTCTGCTTGCTGGCCTGCATAGTCTCCCAGTCCACCAAGGCCTCCATGTTAAAATTCCTATCCTTGTGCTCAAATCCCTCTGTGTCCTTGACTCTCCTTATCTCTTTAACCTTCTTCAGCTTTCCTACCCTTCAAAAATTATGTATTCCTCCAACTCTGGCCTCTTGTGTATCCCCACTCCCTTTGCCCAACTGTTGCAGGCTGTGTCTTCAGCCATCTAAGCCCTAAACTCTTGAATTCCTTCCCCACACCTCTCTATCTCTCTGTTCTCCTTTCATCCACTCTCTAAATTCTCCCTTTTTGACCAAGCTTTTAGTCATCCCATCTACTATCTTTTTTGGCTCATGTCAATTATATCTGATTATACTCCTCTGAAGCACCTTGGGACATTTTCCTGCTTTAAAGATGCTCTGTGCATGCACCTTATTGTTATTCATTTGCAGGGAGGAGGGCATAGTGAGAAAGGGCTTTACTTTTCCCATTTTCTGAAGGCTCATGAAAAATGAACAATGAGTGATTATACATTTCCAACTTATAAATGTATTTTGTCTTAACTTCATAAACCATGAATGACATGGTAACTGTTATTGATCTTGTTTCAGCTTTACTTTAAATAAACCAATACCATAAGAACACAAAAAAACATAAAACAAGAAAATGAAATTCAGTTCTCCGAGTCCTCCTATTCTACATATTATGTACAATCTCCCCAGGACTGCATTCCTGATAAATTGCTCTGTATGAATACTCCTTGGTCCCCAAAGGTAGTTGACTAAAATTCCAAGCTGCCTAACTGTCCCGCATCTTCACGATTCAATTCTAGTCAGCTGCCTTCCGAAGATAGTGTAGGAAATTAGGCCCCCAAATCACAGTTAGAATTCTTGGAGAGGTTAATGCTTGAATTCTGAGAGAACCAATTCTGAATAAGGTGAGGGAAAATGACTCAAATCACTGCCCACCCCCTCTGCACCCCCATCCCCCCACAACACATGCACACACATGTAAGTGCACACACACTAGTAAGTGCCTAACAAACTGGAGACAGAAGGATTACAAACCTGTCAAGGTAACATCCTGAGAGGTAAATTGGTTTGCTAATTTGAGTGGGAACACATCTCTGAAGTAAACTGAGAGATTTTTTAAGGAGACATCAAAGTCAGTATTACAGCGAGAATGCTGCATCATTTGCAAAGGAATGTTAAGAGGTGTTAAACTGACCAAGAAGATCTGGTTCTCATCAAAAATTTTGAAATTTGATCATTATAGTTCTGACATAGGCTGTCTAGTTGACTGATATCTTGAATGGACCCATGTGAAAGAAATAATCCTGGTGAATTGCATACGAAGATTTTCTCCCAGAAGAAGGCTTACCATGGTGGGAACAAGCTATAAAAGTCATTCCAGGGCAGAAATTAAAGGAAGTTAAAGGAAAAAGAGAAAGAAATGAAAAATGCAAATCAAGACATTGTGTAAGATTTCTGGATAACAGATGTAAAGCAGCAAAGAAGCAGGTTATAAGCAGAGTCTTGTAAGTTGAAGAATAAAACATTCTTTCAGACTATGTGACTTAGAGTATAGATTACAAACCAGATTTTAAAGTAAAAATTAGACGGTAATGGAAAACCAGCCAGTATTTTTCATTAGCGTGCCACCAAACACTTAACTTTAACACTCTCAGTGATACTAAATCTCAGCCAGTATCCATCACATAAAACTTATACGGGTAAAGTTTTGTCTGGCTGTCATGAAATGTTTAGGTATTTGTCTCGATCATGGCATACTCAGAACTAAAGAATTGACAGCCCATTCCCTGAGATATACTTCATGTTCCCTTCAGTGTTTAAAACTGAGTTGCAGGAAATCAGATGGTTTCTTCTGCAGCTTATTAAAGCTCATCAGAATATATTGATGGGTTTTCTGAACTCCACCTGGACATTAGATCTAAGCCCATCTTTAATTTATGGTTTTACAGAACAAAGCAGGTAGTCTACATTCAAAACATATTCGTGGAGGCATAATAGCTTTGAAGTGACACTTTACCATGCAAGACAACAATGTGTAGACTCTCCAGTCTCACCAGCAGGTGGAAACAAAAGGCCAGAGAGTGGCACAAACAATTACAGGAATCTGTCCCAGCTTGTGGGAACAAAAATCAAAGTGACCAACCACATCTCATAAATTGACAACAAATACGGATAGATTTGAATTGTGACAGTACCCATATACTTCATGCAATACAGGAATATTTTAAAATCTGACTGTCAAGATATTTGGTATATTTTCTCCTGGTGACTATTGTTTGAGAAAAAGTCGGAACCAATGGAAAACAGCTTTCATTAACAAAATATACTCAATTATCCCTAACAATAGAATCTTTTTTGGAATCTGCAGAGACATTGACATCATGTTGATTGTCTATGTTATTTTACTAATGGTTGGTAAAAGTCACTTGAAACAACAAAAACAAATGATACCCAAGGTGTGTACGGAATGGACGAGTCATACCAGAGTATCTTAGACAGTGTTTCAAAAGAAGTAGCAAAAGCATATGTGAATATGAACCAATTGCATACCAATGTGAAATTTCATCCTGAGATAGTATTAGTAGGTCATAATAAAAACATTTTATAATTAAATGCAACATCGAAGGACAAAATCAGACATTTGAACTGGTGAACACCATACCATCCAGTAGAAGGTAATAATAAATTTTGATGGCATTTGGTGGAACCCATGCTTAATATATTCTGGTCTTGTTAAAAATCAATATTTTTTGTTATTATTGTATATATTTTGTTATATATATCTCAACTCTATGCAGCTACAAACCAAGCTTTTTAAAACTTTGTGTGATTATGTTTTAATATACCAATGATTCTAATAATATTTTTTGTAATATTTGGATCTGTGCACAACCTGTTCATAAAGTTGTGCACAGTGTTGTTGTTTTGTAATGTGCAGTTGCTTTTAGTTCATTATTATTAAGCTTTGAGGAAATGAACACTATGGATGAAGAAAGTCACGTGGATATCATATATATCAGGATTTCCAAAAATATTCAATAAAATATTGTCTAGAATAAATTGAATAAAATTATGGGCTTATTAGAAAGATATTACATAGGTAATTGGTTGCTATCTTATTGGCAGAAGGTTGCTATTAATGGGAGTGTATCTGAATGGAACCTCGTCATAAGTGATGTTTCACAAAGCTCCACATTGGGATTGTTGCTATTCATCACTTTCATGATTTAGAGAAGGGCATTAATGGAACATTTCTTCAATCTACAGATGGCATAATAATATGCTCAAGTGGGAGAGACTAAGGCCTCATTAGCAGGCTAATCCAGGCAAGCTCCAGAGCAGGCCCATGTGTGGTAGCTATCCTTTGATGTAATCAAATGTAGTTTAAGGTGCCTATAGGAAAAGTGAATAGGGTTTTAGGTTGCAATGTTAGGATTCTCAAGCATAAACCTAAAGCCCTGATATTTACAGAGAGGCAGGAAAGGGGCAGTGGGGCGTTGGGGATGGCGAAGGGATGTGGATACCGTTTTCTGTTTGGGCAAGACAGAAGAACGGGATTCCCTTGGGTCCTGCTGAATTCAATGCAGGACCTGATTACCATTTTTTGTCTTTGATTCCCAGCTGTAGCCAGCTCGATTGAGAGGCTGGCTCGTCATCAGGTGGGAAGGCCGTTGCAACTGTGATGTCTCACGGGACTTTAGTGAGCTCTGACCACGTTTAGTTTCAGATGTGAAGCAGAAATTGAGACAGAGACTGCAGGCTCCTGAACACAAAGGCTTTCCCATTGTTGCCATGTGTGTTCGACAGCAGTACAGAGTACAAAAAGCACACGCAATTGTAATTTCAAACAATACAACATTACATCCCTCCCCTTCTTAGTAAATGAGAAACACAGCATGTTTCAATGGTTTGTTTCCAAAAATGTAAATAATAAACTTAAACATAAATATTTCACTTCGTAACAAAGTCACTTAAAGATCATTGGCGTTTTCTCTCACTAGTAGGATATCAACTGACATCAGGTGTAGTCTCATTTGACTCATGTCCTTCATCTGAGGTGTCGATGTTGGAATCGGATTTGATGCTTACGAGTGATGCCTCTCTAAATTTCATGTTGCGCTCTGCAGTTATATTCATTTGATCTTTCTGTTCTTGATCGCATTGGCGTACATGTTGATCATTAGCTCCACAGGGTAGCTCAGGAAGACGTGTGCACATAGGGGGCTGAATTTTATTTGGGTGCCGTGTTGCACCACGGCGCCCTTTCAACTCAGTGTGGCACCCGCATTTAGCAGCCACCACAGAGCCCCCACGATATTATGCGCAGGTGTTCATCAGCATCACTGCGCCGAGTCTCACCCCCGATATTACGTGGGGAGAGGTGGGACATTTGCTCAGTGAGGAACCCTTTGACAGTTGTGCAGCAGGTGCTGGGCCCTATTTTAAGTGCCCCAGCACCTGCTTCCTGACAGCTGTCAAAGAAATACTTACCTGACTACTCAAGAGTGGGGCTGCTGTCAATCTGGCAGCAAAGCAGAAAGTGCTGCAGAAATCCAGCAGGTCAGGCAGCATCTGTGGAGAGAGAAGCAGAGTTAACTTGTCCAAGGTCACAGACCTTGCTGAGTTACCCCAGCACTTTCCACTTTGCTGCCACATACTACCCTGCTGTGTCTCAGTGTCCTGTGAAGTTGGGATCCTCTTCTTCCAATCAAGTGTAACATTCCTTCTTGTAGGCGTGCCGCACCTGGGTGAATAATCTTAAATTTGCATATTCCAGGATGTGAGACTTAAATAGACCATATTACAGAAGTTTACAGAGAACACACTGACACAAATGGGAATGCACAGGTGTCACAGCAATGCAAATATGTCTTTCATTAAATGTGTGTCCTTTTCTCTGTGCGAATGAAACATGCCAGTTTGTAATACCAATGTCACATCCCTTTGCACCGTTGGCCCTTCAGAAGAGCCAACAAATGCAATAACATTATTGCCATGCCACCATAACTCATGAGCGTCTCCACCGATGCAGTGACATGGACATTGGCTCAGTCAGCTGCTGCCTGTAATGGTTTACACAGGGATGCCGCTGATGTGGACTGGTGCACAGCAGGTGAGCGAGGGTGATGTGTGGCTTGCAGAGCTCATGTCAGTTCCTATGGAGCAGACAGCCTTTGTCTGATAAGCCACTTACATACATTCCTACCTCACTGTTAGCCCTGCGTGCAGAGCCTGGGTGCCATCTGCCCTCCCTTGCGTCTTTCATGTTGTAGGTCCTCAGCGTCCTCATAGTCCAAGGAGGAATCCTGTTGAAGTCTCCCATCATGCCAGGCCTGGCTCCTATTAGGTGCGTAGTTGTGCAGAACAGCAAAGAAAGGAGCTGGCCTTTTCGGCCCGTAGTACAGGGCATCACCCTATCCATACAGGCATTGGAGACGCTCTTTCAGCATGCCGATCTCCTGCTCAATGGTGGCTCATGTAGCTCAGTGGCTGGCATTGTATCTCTCCTCTGCAGCAGTGGTGGGGTCTCTCACTGGTGTCAGGAGCCATGTCTGCAAAGGATAGCCCTTATCTCCAAGAAGTCACTCCTCCATCTGAGCCAGTTCAGATAGGACTGGCGCAAGACCCAGGTGTCATGGCAGCTGCCTGAGAAGCGGTCACACATTAGCTGCAAGCATCTGCAGTGTTCACATACCAACTTCACCTAGACTGAGAAGGCTCCTTTAATAGTGATGTCTGCAGATGGCAGCCTGGCAGTAGGCCTGATGGCCACATGAGTGCAGTCTATGAACATTATAACCTATGGTTCTCCGGCAATGGTGCCAGAACCAATGGTCCTCTGGGCCTGGCTGTGAGAGTCCGTCCTGAAGCGGACATACTCACTGGCCCTCTGGTGCAGGACATTGGTGACCTCCCTGATGCAGCGGTGCACTGATGACCGTGTGACCCCACAAAGGTCTCTGTTGGGCCTCTAAAATGCTGCAGAGGCATCAGGCTTGAGAACTGCTGCCACTATGAGGAACAAAAGCATGGGATGTCCAGCGGAGCCCATGGGCTGCAGGTCATCCTTGAGCAGGGCATAGAGACGTGTCACCACCCTTTATATATGTGCAATCTCCTCTGACACTGGTGCTCTGACATCCGATGGCATGTCATGTGGGGCCTGTAGATACACGGGAACCGTAAGGGCGAGCTCCCCTTGGGGGTTGCTGTTCATGACCGGGGGCCTCGACATGGACCACACCTGCCTGTTAGTATTGCCTCTGGCGCATACGGATCCTCACGTGCAGAGGATCACACAATGCAGGATGAGCCATACCTATTTCCATTTGATAAATAATTTGAACGCTGCATGCATTCGAAGGTTCCTAACAGGGCAGGGATTGGTGTTGACGGGTACATCAGCTGCTTTTCTGGATCAACTATGTGGCGTGCCATGGTATTGCCCATCTTGGCCAACACTCAGAGTGGCACAGCATGACCACATCAAGATCCGACCAGCTGAATCGATTTCCCCCACCATCCATAAAACCTTAATGCTTCTGCCCTTTCTGGCACCCTCCCCACACAGAGGGTGCCTACTGTGCCATTGCTCCCTCACAAACACAGAGCGTACACTGTTAACAGAGGGATCGTACACAGTACCTCCCTTCATGCCAGCACAGCTTTCCCTCCAGTAACCCCAGACCCCCTCCCTTTCAGAATGCAGAGTGAGACCTCTGCATATCCCCCCTCCCTCCTCCATTTAAGAATGCAGAGTTAGACCCTTGTGTATCCCCCCTCCCTCCTCCCTTTAAGAATGCAGAGTTAGACCCCTGTGTATAGTCCCTCCCACCTTCCAGAATTCAGAGTTAGACCCCTGTGTATCCCCCCCGCCCTCCTCCCTTCCGTAATGCAGAGTGAGGACATGCCCGCTTTTCAGATCGTGAACGGGACGGCACGTGACGGCTGCCCATTCAACGAAAAATCCGGCAGTGTCGGTGGAGAGGCGGCGGGTTGCATAATCAGCATAGGTAAGTGATTATTACCAAATGTTGAGTGTGGTGCTGCTGCCGTGCAGCGGTGGGGCCGTACCGAGGTCCCACCGCCGCCGGTAATATGCGGTGGGCCCTTCTCGACATCGCGAGTCGAGGCGGGCCTCGCCCCGCAACATTTTATCGGCCCCCGCGCTGTGATCTGCAGCGTTGAGGGGCCGGTAAAATTCAGCGCAGGATGTGCAAAGACGAGTGTAGCTGAATGTTTTCCACTAGCTGAATGAGGAGTCACTTTGTAATTACAAAGAAAGCGATATAGCTCTTGCTTCCATGACTTGTGCTCAGCTGCAGCAGATGGTATTACTTTTTTCATGGTTCACAAAAATCTCTCAAGTTCACCCTTAGCTCTTGGCCAACAGGGTGTGATTTTCCTATGAGTGAACCCTAGGATGTTTGCGATTTTGCTGAACTCATCGCTGTTGAATGGGGGCCCATTGTTACTTCTTACTGTTTGAGGGATTCCACACAAGGCGAAGATCCAGTCAAGCTTTGGGATGACTGCTTTTGTTGAGGTTAACCTAACTAATTTCGCGATTGAGAATCTGCTGTAGTCTTCAGTGACAACAAACAATTGTTCACCTGTGGGAAATCTGCGAAATCAACATTAACTTCAATCCATGGTCCTGGAGGCAGTCCGGACATCTTGAGAGGATCATGAAGATTTGACATCGTTGTTGCTTGACATGGCAAATACTGATTGATTTTGTATTATATCATGCGGTCAGTTTCCGGGAACCATACCTTTTCCCTAAGGAATTGTTTGGTTTTGACAATTCCCAACTGACTTTCATGTGCTATATTGACAACACATTCCTTCAATGAATGTGGAATAATACAGTTGTTGCGTAATATGAGATCAGATGTTGTTCTAACAGTGAGCTCATTTCGAACATTGTGAAGACCTTGTAATGTACAAGCGATTTCATTTGTAGATGCTTTCTTGATCATTTATTTCCAGTTTCGTGATTCCATAGCCTTCATACACAGTTCAAAAGCCTCATCTTGTTTTGTTGTTGCTTTGACATCAGATAGTTTTAGTGCCTTGGGCACGACATGAATGCTTACATAGTTAAGATGTTGTTCAGTAACCTTGTCCTCACGACTAGTAGGATTGACTGACGGCAACGGATGTCACGAAAGGTAATCCACAGTGTTGAGCTTCTCTTGTAGTACTCTTGTAGTTTGAGTATCCAATGTTCTATCCACCATTTGAGTGGATGGTTTGCTATGTGGATTGTTGAACAGGCTCAGCAGTGGTCTATGATTGGTTATTACTTTAAACTTACTTCCATATAAGTAAAGATGAAAGTGTAAGATACTTCATGTGATTGACAGCACTTCTCTCTCTGCGAATTACCGGCATTAATGATCTGCTTGCCATTGCAATGATTGATGGGGTACCTGTCTTGTCTTTCTGTACGAGAACTGCACATAAGCCAACCGGGCTTGTATCCACGACCAGCTGAGTGGCTTTCTCAGCGACAAAATAGACATTTGTGCAACTTGCTTTCAAACATCGTTTGATCTGGTGTACCACCTGTGTGATATAGTCCATTAGTCCATTCCCTCTTGGTGGTCTCTTTTGTCAGACTGCATGGGGGGCAGATAGTGTAATAAGATCATAGAAGACTAGAAAATAGGAGCAGGAGTAGGCCATTCGGTCCTTTGATCATGGCTGATCATCCAACTCAGTAACCTGTTCCTGCTTTCGCCCCATACCATTTAATCCCTTTCGACCCAAGAGCTATATCTAACTCCTTCTTGAAAACATACAATGTTTTGGCCTCAACTGCTTTCTATGGTAGCCAATTCCACAGACTCACCACTCTCTGGGTGAAAAGATTTCTCCTCATCTCAGTCCTGAAAGGTTTACCCCATATCCTTAGACTATGACCCCTGGTTCTGGACTTCCCCACCATCGGGAACATCCTTCCTGCATCTACCCTGTCAAGTCCTGTTAGAATTTTATAGGTTTCTATGAGATCCCCACTCACTCTTCTGAACTCCAGCGAATATAATCCTAACTAAATCTCTCCTCATACATCAGTCCCGCCATCCCAAGAATCAGTCTGGTAAACCTTTGCTGCACTCCCTCTATAGCAAGAACATCCTTCCTCAGGTAAGGAGACTAAAACTGCACTCAATATTCCAGGTGTGGCCTCACCAAGGCCCTGTATAATTGCAGCAAGACATCCCTGCTTCTGTACTCGAATCCTCTCGCTATGAAGGCCAACATACTATTTGCCTTTTTTTACTGTCTGTTGCTTACCTTCAGCGACTGGTGTACGAGAACACCCAGGTCTTGTTGCATATTCCCCTCTCTCAGTTTATAGCCGTTCAGATAATAATCTGCCTCCCTGTTTTTGCTACCAAAGTGGATAACCTCACATTTATCCACATTATACTGCATCTGCCATGCATTTGCCCACTCACTCAACTTGTCCAAATCACCCTGAAGCCTCTCTGCATCTTCCTCACAACTCACCCGCTCACCCAGTTTTGTGTCATCTGCAAATCTGGAGATATTATATTTAGTTCCCTCATCTAAATCATTAATATATATTGTGAATAGCTGGGGTCCTAGCACCAATCCCTGTGGTACCCCACTAGTCACTGCCTGCCATTCAGAAACAGACCCATTTATCCCTAATCTTTGTTTCCTGCTTGCCAACCAATTTTCTATCCATCGCAATACATTACCCCCAATCCAATGTGCTTTAATTTTACACGCTAATCTCTTATGTGGGACTTTGTCGAAAGCCTTCTCAAAGTCCAAATAAACCACATCCACTGGCTTCCTTCCCCTCATCAACTCTACTAGTTACATCCTCGAAGAATTCTAGTAGATTTGTCAAGCAAGATTTCCCTTTCATAAATCCATGCTGACTCTGTCCGATTCTACCACTGTTCTCCAAGTGCTCTGCTATAAAATCTTTAATAATGAACTCTAGGCTTTTTTCCACTACCGACGTCAGGCTGACTGGTCTATAATTCCCTGCTTTCTCCCTACCTCCCTTTTTAAATTGTGGGGTTACATTAGCTACCCTCCAATCTATTGGAACTGTTCCAGAGTCTATAGAATCTTGGAAGATGGCCACCAATGCATCCATTATTTCTAGGGCCACTTCCTTAAGTACTCTGGGATGCAGACCATCAGGCCCTGGGGATTTATCGGCCTCCAATCCCATCAATTTCCCCAACACCTTTTCACTACTAATACTGATTTCCTTCAGTTCTTCTCTCTCACTAAACCCTGTGTTCCCCAACATTTCTGCTATGAGGTCAGGAATGGAACAACTGTAGTATGTGACTAGTCTTAGCAGACTCCAAACTTTCCTGCATGTTTGTAGGATCTGCAGCATTTGCAATGGCTTCAACTTTCCATGAATCTGGTGATTGTCTTTCACCACTGAACACATGACCGAAGAAGTCAATCCTGCTTTCATTAAACAAGCACTTGTCTTTGTTCAAGGTGAGATTACATTCTCTGAGATGTTGTCGGCAATGTGTGTATATACACTGTACAAGCTTCCTGTGTGTCATTGACACAGTCTCCCATTTAAAATGTTGTCTGTAAAACTAGACAAAAAACTTCCAAAATTTTCATTCCTGAAAGCAATGTTTCGGTTTTTCCAGCATCCTTTTCTGTTTACCTTGTCACCACTGTGATGTCTTACGGGACTTTAGTGAGGTCTGATCGAGTTTAGTATAAGATGTAAGGCAGAGATTGAGACAGAGACTGCAGGCTCCTGAAGACAAAGGCTTCTTCTTTATTATGTCTGAGTTCCACTTTGTCTTTGCCAGTATATGTGTTCTACAGCAGCCTGTAGAGTACACGATGTACAATGCAATTGAAATTTCAAAACATTACAACACTAGAGGCACCAGGCTGCAGTAGGTAAAAAATTCAAGGTAATTGGGAATAGTCAGCTTGATTTTGTAAAAGGGAAATCATGTTTAACCACGTTATTGGAGTTCTTCGAAGGAGCAACATGCGCTGTGGATGAAGAGGAGCCTGTTGATGCACTGTACTTGGATTTCCAGAAGGCATTTGACAAGGTGCCACATAAAAGGTTATTGAGCAAAGTAGGAGCTCATGGTGTAGGGGGTAACATATTAGCATGGATAGAAGATTGGCTGGCTGCAGAAAACAGAGAGTATGTATAAATGGGTCCTTTTCTGATTGGCAGGCTGTGACGAGTGGAGTCCCGCAGGGGTATGTGCTGGGGCCTCAGCTTTTTACAATTTATATCAATGACTTAGATGAGGGGAGCAATGGCATGGTAGCTAAATTTGTAGATGACACAAAGATAGGTAGGAAAGTATGTTGTGACGAGGACATAAGGAGCTTGCAGACTGATACAGATAGGTTGAGTGAGTGGGCAAAAATCTGGCAGATGGAGTATAATGTGGGAAAATGTGAGGTTGTTCACTTTGGCAGGAAGAATAAAAAAGCAAAGTATTACTTAAACGGAGAATGACTGCAGAATTCCGGGGTGCAGAGGGATCTCTTTGTTCTATTGTATGAGTCACAAAAAGTTAGTATGCAGGTACAGCAAGTCATAAAGAAGGCGCATGGAATACTATACTTTATTACGAGAGGAATTGAAAATAAAAGTAAGGATGTTATGTTTCAGTTATACAGGGCATTGGTGAAACCACATCTCAAATACTGTGTGCAGTTTTGGTCTCCTTATTTAAGGAAGGACGTAAATGCGTTGGAGGTGGTTCAGAGTAGGTTTACTAGATTGATACCTGGAATGAGCGGGTTGCCTTATGAGGAAGGGTTGGACATTTGGGCTTATTTTCACTGGAGTTTAGAGGAGTGAGGGGAGACTTGATTGAAGTTTATCCACGGAGAAGACTCGGAGGGCGGAGTTCCGGACCGGTAAGTATAAAAAACTTTCCTCGGGGATTCGCGGCCTTCATCCAGGGAGAAGACTTGGAGGGCGGAGTTCCAGACCGGTAAGTATAAAAAACTTACCTCTGGTTAAAAAAAAACTGAAAAAGTGACGTAACAGGAAAGCTGTGATCTGATTGGCTGGTAGGGAATCAGCACTGACTTTGAAAATAAAACATTGATAAAAATTGATTAAAACCCTAATTAACTAATTAATAAGTAGAGTAACTAAACCAGAGGGAGGAGATTACTGTATTTAGATAGCATTTAATATTTATAGTAGGAATCTAGCACTAGGGACCAAAAAGTTAATGATAACAATTTAGTAAGGATTTAATAAGTATCTATTTATTTTAAATTAATTTATTAATTAGTGCTAGAAATGTCAGTTAGAGGGGTAAAGTGCTTCACCTGTGAGATGTGGGAGGACCGTGACTCTTCCAACGTTCCAGACGACTACATCCGCAGGAAGTGTACCCAGTTGCAGCTCCTCACAGACAGCATGGATCTGTTGGAGCGGCAACTGGATGCACTTAGGAGCATGCAGGTGGCAGAGAGCATCATAGACAGGAGTTTTAGAGAAGTGATTACACCCAAGGTGCAGGCAGATAGATGGGTGACTGCTAGAAGGGGCAGGCAGTCAGTGCAGGAATTCCCTGTGGCTATCCCCCTCTCTAACAAGTATACCGTTTTGGATACTGTTGGGGGGAATGGCCTATCAGGGGAAAACAGCAGCAGCCAGAGCAGTGGCACCATAGCTGGCACTGTTGTTCAGCAGGGAGGGACAAAGCGCAGAAGAGCAATAGTTATAGGGGACTCTATAGCCAGGGGCACAGATAGGCGCTTCTGTGGAAATGAAAGAGACTCGAGGATGGTATGTTGCCGCCCTGGTGCCAGGGTCAAGGATGTCTCTGAACGGACAGGTGGCATTCTGAAGAGGGAGGGTGAACAGCCAGAGGTTGTGTTACACATCGATACCAACGACATAGGCAGGAAGAGTGACGAGGTCCTGCAGGGGGAGTTTAGGGAGTTAGGTAGAAAGTTAAAAGACAGGACCTCTAGGGTTGTAATCTCGGGATTAGTCCCTGTGCCACATGCCAGTGAGGCTAGAAATAGGAAGATAGTGCAGCTAAACACGTGGCTGAACACCTGGTGTAGAAGGGAGGGTTTCAGATATCTGGACCATTGGGATCTCTTCAGGGACAGATGGGACCTGTACAAGAAGGACGGGTTGCATCTCAAACTGGAGGGGCACAAATATTCTGGCTGCGAGGTTTGCTAGCGTCACTCGGGAGGGTTTAAACTAGTGTGGCAGGGGGGTGGAAACCAGAGCAATAGGACAGCAGGTGAAATAAATGAGGGGGAACGAGTAAATAAGGCGAGTAAGACTAAGAGGAAGAGCAGGCAGGGAGATGTTGCGGAGAACAGCGGGACTGGTGGTCTGAAGTGCATTTGTTTCAATGCAAGAAGTACAACAGGTAAGGCAGATGAACTTAGAGCTTGGATTAGTACTTGGAACTATGATGTTGTTGCTATTATAGAGACTTGGTTGAGGGAAGGACAGGTTTGGCAGCTAAATGTTCAAGGATTTAGAAGCTTCAGGCGGGATAGAGGGGGATGTAAAAGGGGTGGGGGAGTTGCATTATTGGTTAAGGAGAATATCACAGCTGTACTGCGGGAAGACACCTCGGAGGGGTCATGCAGCGAGGCAACATGGGTGGAGCTCAGGAATAGGAAGGGTGCAGTCACGATGTTGGGGGTTTACTACAGGCCTCCCAACAGCCAGCGGGCGGTAGAGGAGCAGATATGTAGACAGATTTTGGAAAGATGTAAAGGTAACAGGGTTGTGGTGGTGGGTGATTTTAACTTCCCCTATATTGACTGGGACTCACTTAGTGCCAGGGGCTTGGTTGGGGCAGAATTTGTAAGGAGCATCCAGGAGGGCTTCTTGAAACAATAGGCCTCACAAACCTCATTGAGTTTTTTGACAAGGTGACCAAACAGGTGGATGAAGGTAAAGCGTGGATGTGGTCTATATGGATTTCAGTAAGGCGTTTGATAAAGTTCCCCACGGTAGGCTATTGCAGAAAATACAGAAGTATGGGATTGAAGGTGAATTAGTGCTTTGGATCAGAAATTGGCTAGCTGAAAGAAGACAGAGGGTGGTGGTTGATGGTAAATGTTCATCCTGGAGTATAGTTTCTAGTGGTGTACCGCAAGGATCTGTTTTGGGGCCACTGCTGTTTGTCATTTTTATAAATGACCTGGATGAGGGTGTAGAAGGGTGGGTTAGTAAATTTGCGGATGACACGAAGGTCGGTGGAGTTGTGGATAGTGCCGAAGGATGTTGTAGGTTACAGAGGGACATAGATAGGCTGCAGAGCTGGGCTGAGAGATGGCAAATGGAGTTTAATGCGGAAAAGTGTGAGGTGATTCACTTCGGAAGGAGTAACAGGATTGCAGAATACTGGGCTAATGGGAAGATTCTTGGTAGTGTAGATGAGCAGAGAGATCTTGGTGTCCAGGTACATAAATCCCTGAAAGTTGCCACCCAGGTTAATAGAGCTGTTAAGAAGGCATATGGTGTGTTAGCTTTTATTAGTAGGGGGATCGAGTTTAGGAGCCACGAGGTCATGCTGCATCTGTACAGAACTCTGGTGCGGCCGCACCTGGAGTATTGCGTGCAGTTCTGGTCACCGCATTATAGGAAGGATGTGGAAGCTTTGGAAAAGGTGCAGAGGAGATTTACCAGGATGTTGCCTGGGATGGAGGGAAGGTCTTACGAGGAAAGGCTGAGGGACTTGAGGTTGTTTTCGTTAGAGAGAAGGAGGAGAAGAGGTGACTTAATAGAGACATATAAGATAATCAGAGGGTTGGACAGGGTGGATAGTGAGAGCCTTTTTCCTCGGATGGTGAGGGCAAACACGAGGGGACATAGCTTTAAGTTGAGGGGTGATAGATATAGGACAGATGTCAGAGGTAGTTTCTTTACACAGAGAGTAGTAGGGGCGTGGAACGCCCTGGCTGCATTAGTAGTAGACTCGCCAACTTTAAGGGCATTTAAGTGGTCATTGGATAGACATATGGATGAAAATGGAATAGTGTAGGTCAGATGGTTTCGCAGGTCGGCGCAACATCGAGGGCTGAAGGGCCTGTACTGCGCTGTAATGTTCTATGTTCTATGTTCTAGATAGTCCAACTAGGGATGGGGCCGTACTGGACTTGGTATTGGGGAATGAGCCCGGCCAGGTGGTCGAAGTTTCAGTCAGGGAGCATTTCGGGAACATTGACCATAATTCCATAAGTTTTAAGGTACTTGTGGATAAGGATAAGAGTAGTCCTCGGGTGAAGGTGCTAAATTGGTGGAAAGATAATTATAACAATATTAGGCAGGAACTGAAGAATTTAGATTGGGGGCGGCTGTTTGAGGGTAAATCAACATCTGACAGGTGGGAGTCTTTCAAACGTCAGTTGATTAGAATCCAGGACCAGCATGTTCCTGTGAGGAAGAAGGATAAGTTTGGCAAGTTTCGGGAACCTTGGATAATGCGGGATATTGTAAGCCTCATCAAAAAGAAAAAGGAAGCATTCGTAAGGGCTGGAAGGCTAGGAACAGACAAATCCCTTGAGGAATATAAAGACAGTAGGAAGGAACTTAAGCAAGGAGTCAGGAGGGCTAAAAGGGGTCATGAAAAGTCATTGGCAAACAGGATTAAGGAAAATCCCAAGGCTTTTTATACATATATAAAGAGCAAGAGGGTAACTAGGGAAAGGGTTGGCCCACTCAAGGACAGAGAAGGGAATCTATGTGTGGAGCCAGAGGAAATGGGCAAGGCACTAAATGAGTACTTTGCATCAGTATTCACCAAAGAGAAGGACTTGGACTTGGTGGATGAGGAGCCTAGGGAAGGGAGTGTAGATAGTCTCAGTCATCTCATTATCAAAAAGGAGGAGGTGTTGGGTGTCTTGCAAAGCATTAAGGGAGATAGGTCCCCAGGGCCTAATGGGATCGACCCCAGAATACTGAGAGAGGCAAGGGAAGAAATTGCTGGGGCCTTGACAGAAATCTTTGCATCCTCATTGGCTACAGGTGAGGTCCCAGAGGACTGGAGAATAGCCAATGTTGTTCCTTTGTTTAAGAAGGGTAGCAAGGATAATCCAGGAAATTATAGGCCGGTGAGCCTTACGTCAGTGGTAGGGAAATTATTGGAGAGGATTCTTCGGGACAGGATTTACTCCCATTTGAAAACAACCGAACCTATTAGCGAGAGGCAGCATGGTTTTATGAAGGGGAGGTTGTGTCTCACTAATTTGATTGAGTTTTTTGAGGAAGTGACGAAGATGATTGATGAAGGAAGGGCAGTGGATGTTATCTATATGGACTTCAGTAAAGCCTTTGACAAGGTCCCTCATGGCAGACTGATACAAAAGGTGAAGTCACACGGGATCAGAGGTGAGCTGGCAAGATGGATACAGAACTTGCTCGGTCATAGAGCACAGAGGGTAGCAGTGGAAGGGTGCTTTTCTGAATGGAGGGATGTGACGAGTGGTGTTCCGCAGGGATCAGTGCTGGGACCTTTGCTGTTTGTAGTATATATAAATAATTTGGAGGAAAATGTAGCTGTTCTGATTATTAAGTTTGCGGATGACACAAAGTTTGGAGGAGTTGCGGCTAGTGATGAGGCTTGTCAGAGGATACAGTAGGATATAGATCGGTTGGAGACTTGGGCGGAGAAATGGCAGATGGAGTTTAATCCGGACAAATGTGAGGTAATGCATTTTGGAAGGTCTAATGCAAGTGGGAAGTATACAGTAAATGGCAGAACCCTTAGGAGTATTGACAGGCAGAGAGATCTGGGTGTACAGGTCCACAGGTCACTGAAAGTGGCAACGCAGGTGGATAAGGTAGTCAAGAAGGCATACGGCATGCTTGCCTTCATTGGTCGGGGCATAGAGTATAAAAATTGGCAAGTCATGCTACAGCTGTACAGAACTTTAGTTAGGCCACACTTAGAATATTGCGTGCAATTCTGGTCGCCACACTACCAGAAGGACGTGGAGGCTTTGGAGAGGGTACAGAAGAGGTTTACCAGGATGTTGCCTGGTCTGGAGGGCATTAGCTGTGAGGAGAGGTTGGATAAACTCGGATTGTTTTCACTGGAACGACGGAGGTGGAGGGGCGACATGATAGAGGTTTACAAAGTTATGAGCAGCATGGACAGAGTGGATAGTCAGAAGATTTTTCCTCGGGTGGAAGAGTCAGTTACTAGAGGACATAGGTTTAAGGTGCGAGGGGCAAAGTTTAGAGGGGATGTGCGAGGCAAGTTCTTTACACAGAGGGTGGTGAGTGCCTGGAACTTGCTGCCAGGGGAGGTGGTGGAAGCAGATACGATAGCGACGTTTAAGAGGCATCTTGACAAATACATGAATAGGATGGGAATAGAGGGATACGGTCCCTGAAAGTGCAGAAGGTTTTAGTTTCGGCAGGCATCAAGATCGGCGCAGGCTTGGAGGGCCAAATAGCCTGTTCCTGTGCTGTACTGTTCTTTGTTCTTTATAAGAACCTTTATAAGATCCTCTTGACCGGTGGATGTAGAAAGGACATCTCCTCTTGTGGGTGTGTCCAGAACTAGGGGTCACTATTTTAAAATTAGGGGTCACCCTTTTAGGACAGAAACGAGAATTTTTTTCTCTCAGAGGGTTGTGCGGCTTCGGTACTCTCTGCCTCAGAAGGTGGTGGAGGCGCGGTCATTGAATATTTTTAAGGCAGAGGTAGATAGATTCTTGGTAGGCAAGTGAATCAAGCTTATCAAGGATAGATGGGAGTGTGGAATTCGAGACACAAACATATCAGTCATGATCTTATTGAATAGCGGAGCAGGCTCAAGGGGCCGAACGGCCTACTTCTGCTCCTAACTTGTGTGTTCGTATGTTAAAGGATGGGTGGGAGGGAGGGAGCAGAAAGTCTGGTGGGGAGGTGGAGTGGCAGTGTGGTTGGGGAAGAAATTAGAGATAGAAGTGGCCGATGTCAGGGGAGATTGGAGGGTAGTGTCGATGGAGATTGGAGGCAAGGGAGGGGTGGGGGGTTATGATTGGAAGAGATGTTGGGAACTGACCAGAAGGGTTGGGTGGGGGTGTGATTGGAAGGGTTACAGGGAAGATTGAAAGGGTGAGAGGGAGATTGGAAGGTGAAGATCGGAAGGGTCAGGGCTTGGTCGGTGAGTTTGGGGAAGCGGTCTGAACTGTCAATGGGGGGAGATCAGAAGGGTCCGGGACAGATAGAAAGGGTCGGGGAGAGATCAGAAGTATCAAAGGGAGATCTGAAGTTCAGGCAAGATTGGAGTCTGGAGCCAGTGAGCACAGAAACGGGAAGCAGTAATGGGAAATCCGGAGATTGGGAGGGAGATTAGAAAAGTTGGATCGGGGGAGGTTGTAGCTCAGGGGGACATCATGGCTCATGAGGAGTTCGGATTCAGGATGGAAGGAGGGGAGCATGTCTGATCATGATGTGGGGGAGTGCAGCCGATTGCGGCAGAGGAATACAGGCCAGCTTGGTGGAGCGGTGGGAAGCAGTCCTACTCCTCCTGGCTCACAAGCAGTCCTGGAAAGGTAGTTACCTGCTGGATCCAGCAGTCCCTGACTCCTTTCAGCTTTTGGGTTTCCCAAGGCCCTGGAAACTCAGCTGGTCCATGTTAAATTTAAAGTGGAGGTAATATCTGAGGCAAATAGCCTCATTAAAATAGTTAAATGAGGCACCCACCTCTTGGGAGCGATTTGGTCACCTCACTTCCCTCTCCTGCCTCCATTGAATCTGAAAGTGGTCGGGTTCAAGGCAGTTTTAGAGTTTCAATATTGTAACACCTAACCCAAACCAACCCATTTTTGGTGGTTAAAATTCCCCATAAGTGTCAGCCTTGGCTCAGTTGAGCACTTTTACCTCTAAGTCAGGAGATTGCAGGGTTCAAGTCTCATTGCAGACACTTGAGCACATAATCTAGGCCAATAGTGCTCAAGCTTTTTTTGTCTGTGGACCACTTAGACGGGGCAAAATACACCACAGAGCACTTACCAGTCCTACCCCACCCGGTTTCACTTGCCACTGCAGAAAATCTCATCAGAAATAATGGGAACTTATGGAAACTATGAATATTTCACTGCATTTTCACTATCAAATGTAATAAATATATTTGCATTAATCTTTTTTTCTTACATGTAAGTAAATTATTAATTCAAGCCAGAATCAAAAGTATCTTCTTCTTTGGCCTCCTTGTCTCAAGAGACAATGGATAAGCATCTAGCGGTGGTCAGTGGTTTGTGAAGCAGTGCCTGGAGTGGCTATAAAAGCCAATTCTAGTGTGACAGACTCTTCCACAGGTGCTGCAGATAAAATTGGCTGTCGGGGCTGTTACACAGTTGGCTCTCCCCTTGCGCTTCTGTCTTTTTTCCTGCCAACTGCTAAGTCTCTTTGACCCGCCACTCTTTAGCCCCGCCTTTATGGCTGCCTGCCAGCTCTGGTGATCACTGGCAACTGACACCCATGTCTTGTGATCAATCTCACAGGACTCCATGTCATGTTTGCAGACGTCTTTAGTGGAGACATGGACGGCCGGTGGGTCTGATACCAGTGACGAGCTCACTGTACAATGCGTCCTTGGGGATCCTGCCATCTTCCATGTGGCTCACATGGCCAAGCCATCTCAAGCGCCGCTGGCTCAGTCGGGTGTATAAGCTGGGGATGTTGGCCGTCTCAAGGACTTCTGCGTTGGAGATACGGTCCTGCCACCTGATGCCAAGGATTCTCCAGAGGCAGCGAAGATGGAATGAGTTGTGACGTCGCTCTTGGCTGACATACGTTTATTTATTTATTTAGAGATACAGCGCTGAAACAGGCCCTTCAGCCCACCAAGTCTGTGCCGACCAACAACCACCCATTTATACTAACCCTGCAGTAATCCCATATTCCATATCACCTACCTACACTAGGGGCAATTTACAATGGCCAATTTACCTATCACTTGCAAGTCTTTGGCTGTGGGAGGAAACCGGAGCACCCGGCGAAAACCCACACGGTCACAGGGAGAACTTGCAAACTCCGCACGGGCAGTACCCGGAACTGAACCCGGGTCCCTGGAGCTGTGAGGCTGCGGTGCTTACCACTGCGCCACTGTGCCGCCCAGGCCTCGCTGCCGTAGAGCAAGGTACTGAGGAGACAGGCTTGAAACACTCAGACTTTTGTGTTCTGTGTCAGTTCGCCATTTTCCCACACCCTCTTGGCCAGTCTGGACATAGCAGCGGCCGCCTTTCCCATGCGCTTGTTGATTTCTGCATCGAGAGACAGGTTACTGGTGATAGTTGAGCCTAGGTAGATGAACCCTTGAACCACTTCCAGAGCGTGGTCGCCAATATTGATGGATGGAGCATTTCTGACATCCTGTCCCATGATGTCGCTGAGTCTCTGCAGACACTCTTCTGTGTGGGATGTTAATGCAGCATCGTCAGCAAAGAGCAGTTCCTTGATGAGAACCTTCTGTACTTTGGTCTTCGCTCCAAGACGGGCAAGGTTGAACAACCTGCCATCTGATCTTGTGTGGAGGAAAATTCCTTCTTCTGAAGACTTGAACGCATGTGAGAGCAGCAGGGAGAAGAAGAGCCAAACAGTGTAGGTGCAAGAATACAGCCCTGTTTCACGCCTCTCAGGATAGGAAAGGGGTCTGATGAGGCGCCGCTATGCTGAATCGTGCCTTTCATATTGTCATGGAATGAGGTGATGATACTTAGTAGCTTTGGTGGACATCCGATCTTTGCTAGTAGTCTGAAGAAACCACGTCTGCTGACAAGGTCAAAGGCTTTGGTGAGATCAATGAAAGCAACGTAGAGGGGCATCTGTTGTTGTTTATTTGTTTATGTTTAAAGATACAGCACTGAAACAGGCCCTTCGGCCCACCGAGTTTGTGCCGACCATCAACCACCCATTTATACTAATCCTACACTAATTCCATATTCCTACCACATCCCCACCTGTCCCTATATTTCCCTACCACCTACCTATACTAGGGGCAATTGCTAATGGCCAATTAACCTATCAACCTGCAAGTCTTTGGCATGTGGGAGGAAACCGGAGCACCTGGAGGAAACCCACGCAGACACAGGGAGAACTTGCAAACTCCACACAGGCAGTACCCAGAATTGAACCCAGGTCGCTGGAGCTGTGAGGCTGCGGTGCTAACCACTGCGCCACTGTGCCGCCCCATTTCTCCTGTAGCTGGCGAAGGGAGAACAGCATGTCAATGGTGGATCTCTCTGCTCGAAAGCCACACTGTGCCTCAGGGTAGACGCGCTCAGCCAGCTTCTGGAGCCTGTTTAAAGTAACTCAAGCGAAGACTTTCCCCACTATGCTGAGCAGGGAGATTCCACGTTAGTTGTTGCAGCCACCGCGGTCACCCTTGTTCTTATAGAGGGTGATGATATTGGCATCGCGCATGTCCTGTGGTACTGCTCCCTCGTCCCAGCACAGGCAAAGCAGTTCGTAGAGTGCTGAAAGTATAGCAGGCTTGGCACTCTTGATTATTTCAGGGGTAATGCCGTCCCTCCCAGGGGCTTTTCCACTGGCTAGAGAATCAATGGCATCACTGAGTTCCGATTTCGTTGGCTGTATGTCCAGCTCATCCATGACTGGCAGAGACTGGGCTGCATTGAGGGCGGTCTCAGTGACAACATTTTCCCTGGAGTACAGTTCTAGGTAGTGCTCCACCCAGCGGTCCATTTGCTTGTGTTGGTCAGTGATTGTGTCCCCTGATTTAGATTTGAGGGGGGCGATCTTCTTGATGGCTGGCCCAAAAGCTCTCTTAATGCCATCATACATTCCTCTGATGTTTCCGGTGTCAGAGACCAGCTGAATATGACTGTATAGATGGCACACACACGAGAATCACACAAACATAAATATGTTACAGAGTGATGAAGAATAGTTTGGATGGATTAGAGCCCAGAGCAAAAAAAATGTACAGTCTGTGGGGTCTGGTGATTCAGTTGTCTTCCAGCTGAAAATTGTGGTTCTGAAGTCTCTGGCTGGTAGAAGTTGGTTCAGGGTTTACTTGGAGATTATGATGCAGGTGGATTTCTCCCTGGGGTCTCTGTCTGTAGCAATGATAGACTTGGATGTTCCGCAGTCACAGTCAGGGTTCATAACTTGCAATAGTAACTGGAGAGAGAGAGAGAGAGAGAGAGAGAGACAGCCCCATCGTGGTCATGCACTGATGAGCTCTCAAAGCTTGTCTGCTGTGTGTAGCAGAATCTCCAATTTTTCAAACAGACTGGGGAGACTGTCATATGATTCTTTGTGTTTATTTTTCACTTTAATGAGATCCAAGTCTAAGTATCCCAATCTCTCTTGGGTCTAATTGTTTCAATGTTTACCCCCTGGAGGTTCATCTCCACTAGTGTGAATGCTCCCAACATGGCTTTGAATGTCTTGCCAACGAGGGCAATACCAGATAATTCACTCAACTGTTCAAGCTATTGTTGTGGATGAGAGCTATTTAGACATGCGTCTCTACTTCGATGTCTTGGAATGTGAGGTATTCCAATTCAAATTATAGTGGCCATATTGGTTGCCAGTTTTTAAAAGTTAAATGTAGGATTCCAGCTTTTCTTTTTAAAAGTTTAATGTAGGTTTCCAACTGATGAATTAAGCATTCATTCAACATAGCACAATTCATGACAGTCACTTAAAGCTGAAAATATCCTTTCCAGTCAGTCAGAATCTTTTCAGTGTCTGGTGTCTCTCCAGAGATTTTGTTAACTTCATATGTTCTCGTTGCTATGATGACCATGGCACGCAAAATTGCTCATATTTACTTATAGGCATCAATGAAAATCTAATTGCGTCTGCAATTCTATGAATGTTCCATTTCCCTTTAATATTAGTTCATACTGTTTCAGTGCTAGTTTTTGGCACAGCTATATTTCAAGAATTTTTTGTAATGCTTCCAATAAAGGCCAATTTGAACTTTCATGGCCGAGTTAACAACCAGTAATGGTGAATCTATCACCTGCTTTACAACTTGTTCAAATTTTGACTGGTGATAAATATTTAAATTATCACCTTAGTTCTTTTATTTTCTCAATGCAACTGCACTGTACTTGCATGTCTAACAACATCAGAAGCAGCCAAACGGGTACATTGGGCAGAAAAATTAGTCAAAAATGAACAAATTAGCTTCACTTGCTTTTTACTTACTTGTACCACCTGAAGTTTATAATTAACCACAATATGCACATTTCTGTGTGGCATTGCAATCCACCTGTTAAACAGACAGCTCTGCAACAGATCTGATTCTCTCATTAAATTAGTTAAGCTGCTTTTTGCAATGCACTTCTCGTGTAGTATGGGACCCTATTGAGACCAGATCAATACACAAAGCTAACTGTTTTCTCACACTGGTAAAGTGTCTACAATGCACAAGTCAGGAGTGTGATAGAATACTCTCCATTTGCCTGGATGGGTGCAACCCCAACAACATTCAAGAAGCTCAACACCATCCAGGACAAAGCAGCCTGCTTGATTGTCACCCCATGCACAAACATTCACTCCCTCCACCACCGATGCAGAGTGGCAGCAGTGTGTACCATATATAAGATGCACTGCAGCAATGCACCAAGGCTCCTTAGACAGCACCTTCCAAACCCGTGACCTCAACCACCTAGAAGGACAAGGGCAGCAAATGCATCGGAACAGCACCACCTGCGAGTTCCCCTCCAAGCCAACCCCATCCTTACTTGGAACTATATAGCCATTCCTTCACTGTTGCTGGGTCAAAATCCTGGAACTCCCTTCCTAACAGCACTGTGGGTGTACCTACCTCACATGGATTGCAGCGGTTCAAGAAGGCAGCTCAGCACCACCTTCTCAAGGGCAATTAGAGATGGGCAATAATTGCTGGCCTAGTCAGCGATGCCCACATACCATGAATGAATAAAAAATTAGTATTGACTTTGGTAAATGAACAGTTAGTTTTAGATACTAATTTTTAAAAATCAGCTTAAAGTTAAAAAAAAACTCTGGTGACTTGTTGTTTCACCATTCACTTTGACTCCAGTCTGAAATAACAACTCAGTCATAGCATCATAGAATGGTACTGCACAAAAGGAGGCCATTCATCCCATGAAGTCTGTGCCAGCTCATTTGAAGTGCAATCCAGTTAATCCCACTCCCCTGCTCTTTCCTCATATCCCTTCTTTTTTTTCCGTTAAACATTTAAGACAATTTCCTTTTGAAGGCTCCTATTGAATCTATATCCACAATCCAATTAGGCAGTGCATTCCAAATCTACTCATTGTGTAAAAATGCTTCTTCCTCTTGTCTCCTCTGGTTCTTTTGCTGATCACCCTTTAGCCACTGGAAACAACTTCTATTTATTTACTTGATCTAAACCCTTTATGATTTTAAAAACCTCCATCAAATCTCCTCTTAGTCTTCTCAGCTCTAAGGAGAAGAACCCAAGCTTATCCAGTCTACAAGTGTAACTAATCCCCCATCCCTTGAACCATTCTAGTAAATTTATTATGTACCCTCTCCTAAACCTTTATGTCCTTTTTTACGATCACGTGAGAAAGGTGTTTTGGGGTCCCTCCCAGCCTTCACCTGGTGTTACTGTAACAGGGTTTTTAGCTCCCCCTTGGTGAATTCTTGTTCACCGCTTTCCAATTATAAGGCTAAGAAACCAGCACAAACAGGCTTTCTTAGGTTTAAAGAAGAAAAGTTGAAATTTATTCAACTTAAACTCTAATTTGGTTAATGCTTACGGATACACGACGCGCCCACGCTAGCATGCATATGTGATACACACATGCAAATAGAGACAGAAAAGAGCAGCAGAAAAATAAAGTGGAAAAGTTTGAGGCAATATCTGAAGAGTTGTTGTTGCGGTTCTTCGAGTTCAATGTAGAGTCCTTGATTGTAGGTAGATCTTGCTTTTCTTTGGGGCTCAGTATTTTTCTTAAACCTTGTTCGCTGTAGGAGACATTTCTCCCTTGGGATTCATGTGTATTCAGTGGATTCAGAGGCTTGTGAGAAAGAGATGGGAGCAGACAAGAGAGAGATCTTCTCAGTCCAGGAGTAAACAGACACTTTCAGTTCAAACTGTTTGTACAATTCAGAAAAAAACAGAGGTTGCCAAGCAGCTTAGTCATGTGACTAACTGGTCTGACCATGTCTTGGATTGTGTCACTTTAGCAGTCTCAGGAATGCTCCTCTTACACACAATACCTGGTGATCAAAGTCCATTGTGAGTTGAATGTGTCAGGGCATGGTCCTTTGTCCTTCTAATCACCGTCTGTTAATATGCAAATCTCTATTCCAGCCATTGGTGATCTGTTTAACAAGCTCTTTCTTCACTCCTGTAACAGTTTAAAATCAATGTTCATGACAAAATTAATGTGCCTCATTCTTGGTAGGTGGGGGGCCTAGCATGACACCTCCGTAATGAGGTGCCCAGAATTGGGCACAATACTGCAGTTGGGGGTCACACTAGTTTTTTTTAATATAGGTTTAGCATAATTTCCTGGCTTTTGTAGGTGATGCCTCTATTTATAAGGTCCATTACCCAGATGCTTCAGTAACTACTTTGTTAACCTGACCTGCCACCTTCAAAGATATGTCCACAAATCCCCATGAAGAAAGGTAAAACTCTTGAGTGGGTATTGAACCTGAACCATAGAGGATTCTAACCACTAAATAAACAGGGAACCCTGCTACACCATCATTCTAAAACTGAATTCAAGCTCTTAAACTGATTTTTTTTTATTCATTGGATGTGGGCATCGCTGGCAGGCCAGCATTTATTGTCCATCCCTAATTGCCCTAACTGAGCGGCTTGCTAGGCCATTTCAGAGGGCATGTAAGAGTTAACCACATTGCTGTGGATCTGGAGTCACATCAGATGTGACTGTAGGCCAGATCAGGTAAGGACAGCAGATTTTCCTTCCCTAAAAGACATTAGTGAACCAGATGGGTTTTTACAATAATCGACAATGGTTTCATGGCCTTCATTAGACAAGCTTTTTTAAAATTCCAGATTTATTAATTGAATTCAAATTCCACCTTCTGCTGTGTTGGGATTTGAACCCATGTCCCCAGAGCAATACCTGGGTCTGTGGGTTACTAGTCCAGTGACAACACCACTACGCCACCGCCTCCCTCATTGGAACTCATACTCTCTGGATTATTAGTCCTGGTTGACTCTTACATGCCCTCGAAATGGCCTAGCAAGCCACTCAGTTCAAGGGCAATTAGGGATGGGCAATAAATGCTGGCCTGGCCTGCGATGCCCACATCCCATGAAAGAATAAAAAAAAATCAGATCAGCCATGATCTTACTGAGAGAGAGAGTAGTGAGAGTGGAGATTTAAAAAGTGTGCCAAGGAGTTGGAGGCTGGAGAGAGAGAAAGAGAGCAGCGAGAGCAGAATGGGGGGAAAAATCGAAAAATGACATTGGGTGACGTAACAATCAACAGAGAAAGCAGGGAAACAGAAAGCTGGCTGGGGTGAGTATACTGTAAGCTTTTAATTTAATCTCAATCAAATATAAAATAAGACTTAATCGATTCATTAGATATAAACTAAAAACTAAAGCGCATTTTAGAATTTATCATACAGAGTGAGAGAGAAAGAACAGCAGGGAGTGTATAAGTTCAAGTTAGGACAACTTAATACATAAGCTATATATAGTATTATTAGTTTTAGTGATACAGCACTGAAACAGGCCCTTCGGCCCACCGAGTCTGTGCCGACCATCAACCACCCATTTATACTAATCCTACACTAATTCCATATTCCTACCACATCCCCACCTGTCCCTATATTTCCCTACCACCTACCTATACTAGGGGCAATTTATAATGACCAATTAGCCTATCAACCTACAAGTCTTTTGGCATGTGGGAGGAAACCAGAGCACCCGCAGAAAACCCACGCAGACACAGGGAGAACTTGCAAACTCCACACAGGCAGTACCCAGAATTGAATCCAGGTCACTGGAGCTGTGAGGCTGCGGTGCTAACCACTGCGCCACTAACCACTGCGCCACTGTGCTGCCCATTAGGGTTTTATCAGTATACGTAAGGTTTACTAGTCGTAGTAAGTTTTATTAGTATTGGCAATGTTTTATTCACATTGGTAATGTTTATTACCAGTAGGAAGGTTTACGAATCCGTTGTTACGACTGGGTGAGGAAAGGGTCTCAGGCTTCTCTCGCCCCTTACCTGGTTTGGCCGTAACAAGGTTTAGCAAGTGTTTTGAGCTTCACCTCAGTGAGTCCTTGCTCACTGCTCTCTAATTGTAATTGTAAATAAACCAACCAGACAGGCTTTCTTAGGTTTGAACAAGAAAGTTGTTACCACTTTAACTCAGTGAAAATTACTAAAATGTGCAATGCAACCATTCTAGCATGCATACGCGATAAACACACACGCAGATAGATACAGCGGGGGAGAAAGAATTAAGGGGGGGGGGGTGCATTAGTAAATGGAATTCAGTTACTGTCTTTCGGTTTGGATGTAAAGTACTCGATTGGAGTTGAGGTCTTGCAGTTCTTGCTGGGGCCCAGTGCACACTTTCAAACTTGCTTCTCTGGTACCAGAAGGCTGAAGAGGTCCTCTGTCTTGAGGCTTAAGCTGATTCCGTGGGTCCCTGGGACTTTGCTTGAGAGAGAGAGACAGGGAGACAAGGCTTCCTTCTCCTTGGTCTTCAAATTGCAGTCTGCCCCAAACCTTTCTGTGAGACACAATTCAAACAGCTCCCAGTCTGGCCAGCAGTTAAGTCATGTGACTAGCTGTTTGTTTGAAACAGCATCTTCTGGGGAGGATTGTTGATTCTTCAAGGCTTACGAGACACCCTCAATTTGGAGGGTGGGTGCGGGTAGTGGGTGGGTAGAGTGCTGGCTCTTGCACAGACAAGATGTGGATCATCACTGTTGCCCAGACCAATCTTGTTAATTGAATCAGTGAGCACTTCTATTGTTTCTCTATTCAACTGTCTCTCAGAATGCAAATGTGCAACCATGTTTTAGCTGTTCAACTCTGTGGTGCTTTGAAACAAGTTATGTTCAATGTCCAGTAAGAAATTCAAGTGGTGTTCCATATGGCAAAATTAATATGTTTACATTTGACAAGTGTGGTTTTAGTCCCACTGTGTAATCAAGAAAAGTATAACTTCAGAGCATGACTGACCTTTTTAAAAAATCTTTAAATATTTTACTTTTTAACCATGTGCCTACTTTTCATGTAGTCAGAGCTGCTCATTATTCCGCTATTAACATTGTCTCTGGACTAATGCTTTGTCTTTCACCACTAGCATTAACGCATGCTTTGCCTTTGTCCCAGGACAGCTTTGTTATTTAATCACCCTCTGCCCTATCAAACACCTTCCCCTTTGTTCTGTCCCCCACCCACTCCCCTTCACTTGCTTAAAACCTAATTCTTTTCTAACCTTTGCCAGTTCTGATGAAAGGTCACAGACCTGAAATGTTAACTTTGCTTCTCTCTCCACAGATGCTGCTAGATCTGCTGAGTTTTTCCATCACTTTTTGTTTTTGTTTCAGATTTCCAGCATCTGCAG